>NC_135234.1:8084960-8414335 GCF_051348905.1 Ranitomeya variabilis
GCCTGGCCTTCACCTCCCTCTTACTCCGCTGTATGTAGTGGTGAAGGTGATGTGCTCCTCCCTGGACACACGGGTATATAGTATCCGATCTATATCCTCCACAATAGTCTCCAGCTGGGGTAACCCCTAGGAGCCAGCCTGGCCTTCACCTCCCTCTTACTCCGCTGTATGTAGTGGTGAAGGTGATGTGCTCCTCACTGGACACACGGGTATATAGTATCCCGATCTATACCCTCCACAATAGTCTCCAGCTGGGGTAACCCCTAGGAGCCAGCCTGGCCTTCACCTCCCTCTTACTCCGCTGTATGTAGTGGTGAAGGTGATGTGCTCCTCACTGGACACGCGGGTATATAGTATCCGATCTATATCCTCCACAATAGTCTCCAGCTGGGGTAACCCCTAGGAGCCAGCCTGGCCTTCACCTCCCTCTTACTCCGCTGTATGTAGTGGTGAAGGTGATGTGCTCCTCCCTGGACACACGGGTATATAGTATCCCGATCTATATCCTCCACAATAGTCTCCAGCTGGGGTAACCCCTAGGAGCCAGCCTGGCCTTCACCTCCCTCTTACTCCGCTGTATGTAGTGGTGAAGGTGATGTGCTCCTCACTGGACACACGGGTATATAGTATCCCGATCTATATCCTCCACAATAGTCTCCAGCTGGGGTAACCCCTAGGAGCCAGCCTGGCCTTCACCTCCCTCTTACTCCGCTGTATGTAGTGGTGAAGGTGATGTGCTCCTCCCTGGACACACGGGTATATAGTATCCCGATCTATATCCTCCACAATAGTCTCCAGCTGGGGTAACCCCTAGGAGCCAGCCTGGCCTTCACCTCCCTCTTACTCCGCTGTATGTAGTGGTGAAGGTGATGTGCTCCTCACTGGACACACGGGTATATAGTATCCCGATCTATATCCTCCACAATAGTCTCCAGCTGGGGTAACCCCTATGAGCCAGCCTGGCCTTCACCTCCCTCTTACTCCGCTGTATGTAGTGGTGAAGGTGATGTGCTCCTCACTGGACACACGGGTATATAGTATCCGATCTATATCCTCCACAATAGTCTCCAGCTGGGGTAACCCCTGTGAGCCAGCCTGGCCTTCACCTCCCTCTTACTCCGCTGTATGTAGTGGTGAAGGTGATGTGCTCCTCACTGGACACACGGGTATATAGTATCCCGATCTATATCCTCCACAATAGTCTCCAGCTGGGGTAACCCCTATGAGCCAGCCTGGCCTTCACCTCCCTCTTACTCCGCTGTATGTAGTGGTGAAGGTGATGTGCTCCTCACTGGACACACGGGTATATAGTATCCGATCTATATCCTCCACAATAGTCTCCAGCTGGGGTAACCCCTGTGAGCCAGCCTGGCCTTCACCTCCCTCTTACTCCGCTGTATGTAGTGGTGAAGGTGATGTGCTCCTCACTGGACACACGGGTATATAGTACCCCGATCTATATCCTCCACAATAGTCTCCAGCTGGGGTAGCCCCTAGGAGCCAGCCTGGCCTTCACCTCCCTCTTACTCCGCTGTATGTAGTGGTGAAGGTGATGTGCTCCTCACTGGACACGCGGGTATATAGTATCCCGATCTATATCCTCCACAATAGCCTCCAGCTGGGGTAGCCCCTAGGAGCCAGCCTGGCCTTCACCTCCCTCTTACTCCGCTGTATGTAGTGGTGAAGGTGATGTGCTCCTCACTGGACACACGGGTATATAGTATCCCGATCTATATCCTCCACCATAGTCTCCAGCTGGGGTAACCCCTAGGAGCCAGCCTGGCCTTCACCTCCCTCTTACTCCGCTGTATGTAGTGGTGAAGGTGATGTGCTCCTCACTGGACACACGGGTATATAGTATCCCGATCTATATCCTCCACAATAGTCTCCAGCTGGGGTAACCCCTAGGAGCCAGCCTGGCCTTCACCTCCCTCTTACTCTGCTGTATGTAGTGGTGAAGGTGATGTGCTCCTCACTGGACACACGGGTATATAGTCTCCCGATCTATATCCTCCACAATAGGCTCCAGCTGGGGTAACCCCTGTGAGCCAGCCTGGCCTTCACCTCCCTCTTACTCCGCTGTATGTAGTGGTGAAGGTGATGTGCTCCTCACTGGACACACGGGTATATAGTACCCCGATCTATATCCTCCACAATAGCCTCCAGCTGGGGTAACCCCTGTGAGCCAGCCTGGCCTTCACCTCCCTCTTATTCCGCTGTATGTAGTGGTGAAGGTGATGTGCTCCTCACTGGACACACGGGTATATAGTATCCCGATCTATATCCTCCACAATAGTCTCCAGCTGGGGTAACCCCTAGGAGCCAGCCTGGCCTTCACCTCCCTCTTACTCCGCTGTATGTAGTGGTGAAGGTGATGTGCTCCTCACTGGACACACGGGTATATAGTATCCCGATCTATATCCTCCACAATAGTCTCCAGCTGGGGTAACCCCTAGGAGCCAGCCTGGCCTTCACCTCCCTCTTACTCCGCTGTATGTAGTGGTGAAGGTGATGTGCTCCTCCCTGGACACACGGGTATATAGTACCCCGATCTATATCCTCCACAATAGTCTCCAGCTGGGGTAACCCCTAGGAGCCAGCCTGGCCTTCACCTCCCTCTTACTCCGCTGTATGTAGTGGTGAAGGTGACGTGCTCCTCACTGGACACACGGGTATATAGTATCCCGATCTATATCCTCCACCATAGTCTCCAGCTGGGGTAACCCCTAGGAGCCAGCCTGGCCTTCACCTCCCTCTTACTCCGCTGTATGTAGTGGTGAAGGTGATGTGCTCCTCCCTGGACACACGGGTATATAGTATCCGATCTATATCCTCCACAATAGTCTCCAGCTGGGGTAACCCCTAGGAGCCAGCCTGGCCTTCACCTCCCTCTTACTCCGCTGTATGTAGTGGTGAAGGTGATGTGCTCCTCACTGGACACACGGGTATATAGTACCCCGATCTATATCCTCCACAATAGTCTCCAGCTGGGGTAGCCCCTAGGAGCCAGCCTGGCCTTCACCTCCCTCTTACTCCGCTGTATGTAGTGGTGAAGGTGATGTGCTCCTCACTGGACACGCGGGTATATAGTATCCCGATCTATATCCTCCACAATAGCCTCCAGCTGGGGTAGCCCCTAGGAGCCAGCCTGGCCTTCACCTCCCTCTTACTCCGCTGTATGTAGTGGTGAAGGTGATGTGCTCCTCACTGGACACACGGGTATATAGTATCCCGATCTATATCCTCCACCATAGTCTCCAGCTGGGGTAACCCCTAGGAGCCAGCCTGGCCTTCACCTCCCTCTTACTCCGCTGTATGTAGTGGTGAAGGTGATGTGCTCCTCACTGGACACACGGGTATATAGTATCCCGATCTATATCCTCCACAATAGTCTCCAGCTGGGGTAACCCCTAGGAGCCAGCCTGGCCTTCACCTCCCTCTTACTCTGCTGTATGTAGTGGTGAAGGTGATGTGCTCCTCACTGGACACACGGGTATATAGTCTCCCGATCTATATCCTCCACAATAGGCTCCAGCTGGGGTAACCCCTGTGAGCCAGCCTGGCCTTCACCTCCCTCTTACTCCGCTGTATGTAGTGGTGAAGGTGATGTGCTCCTCACTGGACACACGGGTATATAGTACCCCGATCTATATCCTCCACAATAGCCTCCAGCTGGGGTAACCCCTGTGAGCCAGCCTGGCCTTCACCTCCCTCTTATTCCGCTGTATGTAGTGGTGAAGGTGATGTGCTCCTCACTGGACACACGGGTATATAGTATCCCGATCTATATCCTCCACAATAGTCTCCAGCTGGGGTAACCCCTAGGAGCCAGCCTGGCCTTCACCTCCCTCTTACTACGCTGTATGTAGTGGTGAAGGTGATGTGCTCCTCACTGGACACACGGGTATATAGTATCCCGATCTATATCCTCCACAATAGTCTCCAGCTGGGGTAACCCCTAGGAGCCAGCCTGGCCTTCACCTCCCTCTTACTCCGCTGTATGTAGTGGTGAAGGTGATGTGCTCCTCCCTGGACACACGGGTATATAGTACCCCGATCTATATCCTCCACAATAGTCTCCAGCTGGGGTAACCCCTAGGAGCCAGCCTGGCCTTCACCTCCCTCTTACTCCGCTGTATGTAGTGGTGAAGGTGACGTGCTCCTCACTGGACACACGGGTATATAGTATCCCGATCTATATCCTCCACCATAGTCTCCAGCTGGGGTAACCCCTAGGAGCCAGCCTGGCCTTCACCTCCCTCTTACTCCGCTGTATGTAGTGGTGAAGGTGATGTGCTCCTCCCTGGACACACGGGTATATAGTATCCGATCTATATCCTCCACAATAGTCTCCAGCTGGGGTAACCCCTAGGAGCCAGCCTGGCCTTCACCTCCCTCTTACTCCGCTGTATGTAGTGGTGAAGGTGATGTGCTCCTCCCTGGACACACGGGTATATAGTATCCGATCTATATCCTCCACAATAGTCTCCAGCTGGGGTAACCCCTGTGAGCCAGCCTGGCCTTCACCTCCCTCTTACTCCGCTGTATGTAGTGGTGAAGGTGATGTGCTCCTCACTGGACACACGGGTATATAGTATCCGATCTATATCCTCCACCATAGTCTCCAGCTGGGGTAACCCCTAGGAGCCAGCCTGGCCTTCACCTCCCTCTTACTCCGCTGTATGTAGTGGTGAAGGTGATGTGCTCCTCACTGGACACACGGGTATATAGTATCCGATCTATATCCTCCACAGTAGTCTCCAGCTGGGGTAACCCCTATGAGCCAGCCTGGCCTTCACCTCCCTCTTACTCCGCTGTATGTAGTGGTGAAGGTGATGTGCTCCTCCCTGGACACACGGGTATATAGTATCCCGATCTATATCCTCCACAATAGTCTCCAGCTGGGGTAACCCCTATGAGCCAGCCTGGCCTTCACCTCCCTCTTACTCCGCTGTATGTAGTGGTGAAGGTGATGTGCTCCTCACTGGACACACGGGTATATAGTACCCCGATCTATATCCTCCACAATAGTCTCCAGCTGGGGTAGCCCCTAGGAGCCAGCCTGGCCTTCACCTCCCTCTTACTCCGCTGTATGTAGTGGTGAAGGTGATGTGCTCCTCACTGGACACACGGGTATATAGTATCCCGATCTATATCCTCCACAATAGTCTCCAGCTGGGGTAACCCCTATGAGCCAGCCTGGCCTTCACCTCCCTCTTACTCCGCTGTATGTAGTGGTGAAGGTGATGTGCTCCTCACTGGACACACGGGTATATAGTACCCCGATCTATATCCTCCACAATAGTCTCCAGCTGGGGTAGCCCCTAGGAGCCAGCCTGGCCTTCACCTCCCTCTTACTCCGCTGTATGTAGTGGTGAAGGTGATGTGCTCCTCACTGGACACGCGGGTATATAGTATCCCGATCTATATCCTCCACAATAGCCTCCAGCTGGGGTAGCCCCTAGGAGCCAGCCTGGCCTTCACCTCCCTCTTACTCCGCTGTATGTAGTGGTGAAGGTGATGTGCTCCTCACTGGACACATGGGTATATAGTACCCCGATCTATATCCTCCACAATAGTCTCCAGCTGGGGTAACCCCTAGGAGCCAGCCTGGCCTTCACCTCCCTCTTACTCCGCTGTATGTAGTGGTGACGGTGATGTGCTCCTCACTGGACACACAGGTATATAGTATCCCGATCTATATCCTCCACCATAGTCTCCAGCTGGGGTAACCCCTAGGAGCCAGCCTGGCCTTCACCTCCCTCTTACTCCGCTGTATGTAGTGGTGAAGGTGATGTGCTCCTCACTGGACACACGGGTATATAGTATCCCGATCTATATCCTCCACAATAGTCTCCAGCTGGGGTAACCCCTAGGAGCCAGCCTGGCCTTCACCTCCCTCTTACTCCGCTGTATGTAGTGGTGAAGGTGATGTGCTCCTCACTGGACACGCGGGTATATAGTATCCGATCTATATCCTCCACAATAGTCTCCAGCTGGGGTAACCCCTATGAGCCAGCCTGGCCTTCACCTCCCTCTTACTCCGCTGTATGTAGTGGTGAAGGTGATGTGCTCCTCACTGGACACACGGGTATATAGTATCCGATCTATATCCTCCACCATAGTCTCCAGCTGGGGTAACCCCTAGGAGCCAGCCTGGCCTTCACCTCCCTCTTACTCCGCTGTATGTAGTGGTGAAGGTGATGTGCTCCTCACTGGACACACGGGTATATAGTATCCGATCTATATCCTCCACAGTAGTCTCCAGCTGGGGTAACCCCTATGAGCCAGCCTGGCCTTCACCTCCCTCTTACTCCGCTGTATGTAGTGGTGAAGGTGATGTGCTCCTCCCTGGACACACGGGTATATAGTATCCCGATCTATATCCTCCACAATAGTCTCCAGCTGGGGTAACCCCTAGGAGCCAGCCTGGCCTTCACCTCCCTCTTACTCCGCTGTATGTAGTGGTGAAGGTGATGTGCTCCTCACTGGACACACGGGTATATAGTATCCCGATCTATATCCTCCACAATAGTCTCCAGCTGGGGTGACCCCTAGGAGCCAGCCTGGCCTTCACCTCCCTCTTACTCCGCTGTATGTAGTGGTGAAGGTGATGTGCTCCTCACTGGACACACGGGTATATAGTATCCCGATCTATATCCTCCACAATAGTCTCCAGCTGGGGTAACCCCTAGGAGCCAGCCTGGCCTTCACCTCCCCCTTACTCCGCTGTATGTAGTGGTGAAGGTGATGTGCTCCTCACTGGACACACGGGTATATAGTATCCCGATCTATATCCTCCACAATAGTCTCCAGCTGTGGTAACCCCTAGGAGCCAGCCTGGCCTTCACCTCCCTCTTACTCTGCTGTATGTAGTGGTGAAGGTGATGTGCTCCTCCCTGGACACACGGGTATATAGTATCCCGATCTATATCCTCCACAATAGTCTCCAGCTGTGGTAACCCCTGTGAGCCAGCCTGGCCTTCACCTCCCTCTTACTCCGCTGTATGTAGTGGTGAAGGTGATGTGCTCCTCACTGGACACACGGGTATATAGTACCCCGATCTATATCCTCCACAATAGTCTCCAGCTGGGGTAACCCCTATGAGCCAGCCTGGCCTTCACCTCCCTCTTACTCTGCTGTATGTAGTGGTGAAGGTGATGTGCTCCTCACTGGACACACGGGTATATAGTATCCGATCTATATCCTCCACAATAGTCTCCAGCTGGGGTAACCCCTAGGAGCCAGCCTGGCCTTCACCTCCCTCTTACTCCGCTGTATGTAGTGGTGAAGGTGATGTGCTCCTCACTGGACACACGGGTATATAGTACCCCGATCTATATCCTCCACAATAGTCTCCAGCTGGGGTAACCCCTATGAGCCAGCCTGGCCTTCACCTCCCTCTTACTCCGCTGTATGTAGTGGTGAAGGTGATGTGCTCCTCACTGGACACACGGGTATATAGTATCCCGATCTATATCCTCCACAATAGTCTCCAGCTGGGGTAACCCCTATGAGCCAGCCTGGCCTTCACCTCCCTCTTACTCCGCTGTATGTAGTGGTGAAGGTGACGTGCTCCTCACTGGACACACGGGTATATAGTATCCGATCTATATCCTCCACAATAGTCTCCAGCTGGGGTAACCCCTGTGAGCCAGCCTGGCCTTCACCTCCCTCTTACTCCGCTGTATGTAGTGGTGAAGGTGATGTGCTCCTCACTGGACACACGGGTATATAGTACCCCGATCTATATCCTCCACAATAGTCTCCAGCTGGGGTAGCCCCTAGGAGCCAGCCTGGCCTTCACCTCCCTCTTACTCCGCTGTATGTAGTGGTGAAGGTGATGTGATCCTCACTGGACACACGGGTATATAGTATCCGATCTATATCCTCCACAATAGCCTCCAGCTGGGGTAACCCCTGTGAGCCAGCCGGGCCTTCACCTCCCTCTTACTCCCCTCATAGACTTCCTTGGTGGTACTGTTCCTCTTAAACCTGTAGAGTTCCCCCACAGGTAGGTTTTTTATTACATGTCTCGGATGACATGATTTGGCGTGTAATATGGAATTAGTCGCGGTACGTTTCCTGAAAGGGGAGATTGTGATGATTGAATCTGAATTTAGATCTAAAGTGACATCTAAAAAATTAATGTTTCTACCACCAATTGTATGGGTGAATTTCAAATTCATTTCATTATCATTCATATATTTGATAAGTTCAGGTATCAAGTCCGCGGGTCCCTCCCATATGAGGAGCAGGTCGTCCAGATAGCGCCCCAGCCACCTAATATAGGGGGAGAAGGGGTTAACATGTGAAAACATGAACAAGCTCTCCCAGGCTGCCATATACAGGTTAGCGATAGATGGCGAGAACCCTGCGCCCATCGGGGCTCCGCAAACCTGCAAAAAAAACTCTTTGTTAAAGGAAAAAAAGTTATGTTTGAGGAGAAAGTCCACAGAGGAAATCAAAAATTCCTGTATAGCCGGAGTGTAGTCGCTGTAGTCCTGGAGATGTCTCCTCAGGATGGAGATAGTCAGGTCATGCATCAGGGAGGGATACAAGGCCTCCACGTCACAGGAGATGAAGATACAGTCTCCAGACCATGCAGTCTTATCCAGGGAGGAAATCAGATGCTTGGTATCTTTTATATAGCCTGGTAGTCTAGAAATCAGTGGTTGCAGATATATATCCACCCAGGCACTGAGGTTCTCACCCATGCTTCCAATCCCTGCTACTATGGGTCTGAATGTAGGAGGGAAGACCTCCTTGTGGATCTTAGGCAGGGAGTGGAAGATGGGGATTATAGGGTGTTCCACAAATAAATCCTCAGACAGTTTTTTATCCAGTGCCCCTATAGCAAAACCCTCAGAAAGCAGGTGTTTTAGTTTTTTCTGGAACAGTTCTGTGGGATCATGCTGTAGTCTCCTATACGTGCTGCTGTTATTCAGCATCACCATGTTCTGCTGGACATATAGACCTGCATTCAGTAGGACCACAGCTCCTCCCTTGTCCGCTCTTCTGACCATGAGATCCTGGTTGCCTCAGATCTCCTCCGGAGCTTTCCTTTCTGTCTTACTCAGATTGGGTCTGTTATGGTTACATGAGGATTTTTTCTTTAGTTCTATCAGGTCCTCCTCTATGCATTCCTGGAATGAATCCAAGATGTTAGGTCTTGAATTGACAGGGTAAAAATAGGGTTTTTTTGATTTATAACCAGAGTTTAGATTTTTGATGGATTCTATAGATTCACTCTCAAGGGTCCTCAGGTCACTAATGGAGCACAGTTCCTGGAAAGTCCCTATTTCACCCAGTGTGGTCTGGTCACTCTGTGGTCAGGTTCTGTATAGTACCCTGATCAGATTTTTCCTTGAAAAAGTGGCATTTTAAAGTCAAATTTCAAACAAATTTATTTACATCTAGTAATGTTCTGTACATATCAAATTCATTTGTAGATTTGGATTTGGATTTATGTGCTTTTAACAAAAATGGAATAAAAGGTATTTTTTATGGACATCACCCACGCTGGACTTCTGCTTTTCCTCAGTATTATAGTAGTTATATTCTTGTACATAGGAGCAGGTATCAGTGTAATCAGTATAACGGCACCGACCTGACACTGTCTGTAGTCACTGAGCACAATCCTGATCACAGGTATCAGTGTAATCAGTATAACGGCACCGACCTGACACTGTCTGTAGTCACTGAGCACAATCCTGATCACAGGTATCAGTGTAATCAGTATAACGGCACCGACCTGACACGGTCTGTAGTCACTGAGCACAATCCTGATCACAGGTATCAGTGTAATCAGTATAACGGCACCGACCTGACACTGTCTGTAGTCACTGAGCACAATCCTGATCACAGGTATCAGTGTAATCAGTATAATGGCACCGACCTGACACTGTCTGTAGTCACTGAGCACAATCCTGATCACAGGTATCAGTGTAATCAGTATAACGGCACCGACCTGACACGGTCTGTAGTCACTGAGCACAATCCTGATCACAGGTATCAGTGTAATCAGTATAACGGCACCGACCTGACACTGTCTGTAGTTACTGAGCACAATCCTGATCACAGGTATCAGTGTAATCAGTATAACGGCACCGACCTGATACTGTAGTCACTGAGCACAATCCTGATCACAGGTATCGGTGTAATCAGTATAACGGCACCGACCTGACACTGTCTGTAGTCACTGAGCACAATCCTGATCACAGGTATCAGTGTAATCAGTATAACGGCACCGACCTGACACTGTCTGTAGTCACTGAGCACAATCCTGATCACAGGTATCAGTGTAATCAGTATAACGGCACCGACCTGACACTGTCTGTAGTCACTGAGCACAATCCTGATCACAGGTATCAGTGTAATCAGTATAACGGCACCGACCTGACACGGTCTGTAGTCACTGAGCACAATCCTGATCACAGGTATCAGTGTAATCAGTATAACGGCACCGACCTGACACTGTCTGTAGTCACTGAGCACAATCCTGATCACAGGTATCAGTGTAATCAGTATAATGGCACCGACCTGACACTGTCTGTAGTCACTGAGCACAATCCTGATCACAGGTATCAGTGTAATCAGTATAATGGCACCGACCTGACACTGTCTGTAGTCACTGAGCACAATCCTGATCACAGGTATCAGTGTAATCAGTAAAACGGCACCGACCTGACACGGTCTGTAGTCACTGAGCACAATCCTGATCACAGGTATCAGTGTAATCAGTATAACGGCACCGACCTGACACTGTCTGTAGTTACTGAGCACAATCCTGATCACAGGTATCAGTGTAATCAGTATAACGGCACCGACCTGATACTGTAGTCACTGAGCACAATCCTGATCACAGGTATCGGTGTAATCAGTATAACGGCACCGACCTGACACTGTCTGTAGTCACTGAGCACAATCCTGATCACAGGTATCAGTGTAATCAGTATAACAGCACCGACCTGACACTGTCTGTAGTCACTGAGCACAATCCTGATCACAGGTATCAGTGTAATCAGTATAACGGCACCGACCTGACACTGTCTGTAGTCACTGAGCACAATCCTGATCACAGGTATCAGTGTAATCAGTATAACGGCACCGACCTGACACGGTCTGTAGTCACTGAGCACAATCCTGATCACAGGTATCAGTGTAATCAGTATAACGGCACCGACCTGACACTGTCTGTAGTCACTGAGCACAATCCTGATCACAGGTATCAGTGTAATCAGTATAATGGCACCGACCTGACACTGTCTGTAGTCACTGAGCACAATCCTGATCACAGGTATCAGTGTAATCAGTATAACGGCACCGACCTGACACGGTCTGTAGTCACTGAGCACAATCCTGATCACAGGTATCAGTGTAATCAGTATAACGGCACCGACCTGACACTGTCTGTAGTTACTGAGCACAATCCTGATCACAGGTATCAGTGTAATCAGTATAACGGCACCGACCTGACACTGCCTGTAGTCACTGAGCACAATCCTGATCACAGGTATCAGTGTAATCAGTATAACGGCACCGACCTGACACGGTCTGTAGTCACTGAGCACAATCCTGATCACAGGTATCAGTGTAATCAGTATAACGGCACCGACCTGACACTGTCTGTAGTTACTGAGCACAATCCTGATCACAGGTATCAGTGTAATCAGTATAACGGCACCGACCTGATACTGTAGTCACTGAGCACAATCCTGATCACAGGTATCGGTGTAATCAGTATAACGGCACCGACCTGACACTGTCTGTAGTCACTGAGCACAATCCTGATCACAGGTATCAGTGTAATCAGTATAACAGCACCGACCTGACACTGTCTGTAGTCACTGAGCACAATCCTGATCACAGGTATCAGTGTAATCAGTATAACGGCACCGACCTGACACTGTCTGTAGTCACTGAGCACAATCCTGATCACAGGTATCAGTGTAATCAGTATAACGGCACCGACCTGACACGGTCTGTAGTCACTGAGCACAATCCTGATCACAGGTATCAGTGTAATCAGTATAACGGCACCGACCTGACACTGTCTGTAGTCACTGAGCACAATCCTGATCACAGGTAGTGTAATCAGTATAACAGCACCGACCTGACACTGTCTGTAGTCACTGAGCACAATCCTGATCACAGGTATCAGTGTAATCAGTATAACGGCACCGACCTGACACTGTCTGTAGTCACTGAGCACAATCCTGATCACAGGTATCAGTGTAATCAATATAATGGCACCGACCTGACACTGTCTGTAGTCACTGAGCACAATCCTGATCACAGGTATCAGTGTAATCAGTATAACGGCACCGACCTGACACGGTCTGTAGTCACTGAGCACAATCCTGATCACAGGTATCAGTGTAATCAGTATAACGGCACCGACCTGACACTGTCTGTAGTCACTGAGCACAATCCTGATCACAGGTATCAGTGTAATCAGTATAACGGCACCGACCTGACACTGTCTGTAGTCACTGAGCACAATCCTGATCACAGGTATCAGTGTAATCAGTATAATGGCACCGACCTGACACTGTCTGTAGTCACTGAGCACAATCCTGATCACAGGTATCAGTGTAATCAGTATAACGGCACCGACCTGACACGGTCTGTAGTCACTGAGCACAATCCTGATCACAGGTATCAGTGTAATCAGTATAACGGCACCGACCTGACACTGTCTGTAGTTACTGAGCACAATCCTGATCACAGGTATCAGTGTAATCAGTATAACGGCACCGACCTGACACTGCCTGTAGTCACTGAGCACAATCCTGATCACAGGTATCAGTGTAATCAGTATAACGGCACCGACCTGACACTGTCTGTAGTCACTGAGCACAATCCTGATCACACTTTAAGTCCTGCTATAAGTCCTGCCCAAAATAGCCCCCAATCCCTCTAGGGAAAGCCCCCCAAATCCACCCTCAGTGCCTCACAGCAGCGCCCGGCTCAGACTGTCACCCACATTGTGCCATCCAGTTATGTAGCCATAGCTCCTGTCAGTCATCGGACCCTCATCACCAGCGCCGGACACAGAGCCCTCACTACATGAGCAGAGTGTGGCCAGGCCGAGGCCTCTCTGAAGTCTGGGCATAATCCATTCTGTCCATAGTATTTCTATTTTCCTCTGTGACCAGTGGTCCTGACTCCAGGACAGGAAAGACCTCCATTTATGAGCACCCCCATGAGTACTGATGGTGGGTCTAGTAAGTAAGGAGGTGAGGTCTGGTCCGGATAGGTAGATCTGCATGTCATTGGCGTAGAGATGATATTGTAAACCGTGGGATTCTATGAGCTGTCCCAGGCCGAAGGTGTAGATGGAGAACGGTAGGGGCCCTAGAACAGAGCCTTGAGGAACACCTACAGACAAGAGGCGGAGTGAGGAGGTGGTGTGGGGGAGGGAGACACTGAATGTTTGGTCAGTCAGATATGACGATATCCAGGATAGGGCCAAGTCTGTGATGCCAAGAGATGACAGGATCTGTAGCAGAAGGGAGTGGAACCGGATTTCTCTAAGGAGTTTGTGGTCCAGATGCGTCAGATGTTAGGCTGGGGGCTGTCTTATCACAAGAGGTGAACAGGGAAAAGCACCCCATAATGTATCTGAGTCGGCAGTTGACATTCTGTGAAATGTTTGACCATCAAGTGGGAATTGGACACTCTACGGTACTATCTGTTGGGCAGGAAGTTCAGGCTAGTGTCAGACCATGCCCCACTAAAGTCCATGAGGGAGGAGAAGGAGAACAATGCCCAAGTGACAAGGTGGTTCCTAGCACTTAAGGATTTTAGTGTCCATGTAGAGGGAAACTGCATGGTAATGCTGAAGCTCTGTCAAGAGTCCACTGTTTGATAGCAGAAGGTGCCCCCTGGATTTGGGCAGGGGGGTGGGGGGTTTGTAATATGGCCACCGGACAGGTCTTTGAGGGGAGATATGTATACATACAGTGATACATACAGCTGGGTTCCTGCAGTAACAGCTAGTAGCCAGAGTTTAACCCCTCCTGTACCACAGAGACCGTAGCAAGTGACAGATTTGTCAGAGGACTAGTGTCCCATGACCCCCCCCCCCCCCCCTCCCGCGCACCTTGTAGCACAATTGTCATGGGGTTTTATGGTGATTTGAGGCCAACAAAGGCTTCTGCCAAATTCTGATATTGTGCCACATGTGCGTCCTACACATTGCTTGATCGGTGTAGCACTATCTGACCACCATCTACTTACATTCTCCTTTTTGTTCACATCACCTGCCCCAAAGGCCAGCAACTTGCTAATCCCTACAGCAACCTCCCACACCTAGATATTTGCACATTCTTGATTTTTACTACCACTCCCCACAATGTCTTCACTCCACCACACACAGTGCCATCTTTTTTTATAATGCCAAACTCACCTCAGCTATTGACTCAATCAACCTTATCGTGAATCACAGAATGTGATAAAGAAATAGACAAATTGCTAACTATGTTACTATATTAAGGGTCAACAATCTAACCAAAGAAGAGTTGCGAAACCGGCTAAATAAGATGAAAATAGATAAATCTCCGGGTCCAGACGGCATACACCCATGAGTACTAAGAGAACTAAGTAATGTAATAGACAAACCATTATTTCTTATATTCAAGGATTCTATAGTGACGGGCCTGTTCCACAGGACTGCGCCACACCAGATAGTGAAAAGCAGCTCACATATTTATTCTGCCTCCTGCAGCAACGTTTCGGTCCGAAGACCTTACCTTTGTCATATCCATGTATAAGTATATAAGGGGACAGTACAAATATCTCGCTGAGGATCTGTTTATACCAAGGAAGGTGACGGGCACAAGGGGGCATTCTCTGCGTCTGGAGGAGAGAAGGTTTTTCCACCAACATAGAAGAGGATTCTTTACTGTTAGGGCAGTGAGAATCTGGAATTCCTTGCCTGAGGAGGTGGTGATGGCGAACTAGTTGGGTTCAAAGAGGTAAACGTATGGTTATCAGATTATGACTACTATTTATCTCAGCACTACTAACAGAGATAGCGGCACACTCTGAAACATGCTTTGTTATGGTACCTGATAAGTTGACAACCGAGCCGCTTTTCTGCCGCTAGCCACCTAGATCAATAATTGCTCTTTGGTGGCCATATGTGCTAATGGTAGTAATAGGTGAATTTGAGCCATGACGGTATGGCTGGCAGCCTGTAGCCCATTTTAAACCGGATTGTGGATCAGCGGGAGATTTAATTAAATATCTCAGGCTTTTTCAACCAGCATTTAATTACCAGTCACTACATTGTATTTACTACCATTTGGACATAATACGAGTAGTCAGTTCCTCTTATACAACTATGTGCGGTCGTGTCTTTTGAGACATGTATATATTTTTTTCTTTTCTGACACCTATTTGTCATCTTGCATGATGTCAGTATCTTTTTAGCTGCTCTTTATCCACATACATGCTTTTTGCACTTTGTCCCTATTTTGTATATGATATATGTTTAATAAAATAAATTATTCTTAATATATACCCCCGCTTTGGCAGTCTGATATTACTTATATGGGCTTCCACGAGGTCGCCCACTGACTATTTAATTATAGACTGCGTCGTTCTTACCGAGCAAACTTTCTCTTTCTCTTTTCGGTATATATGTATTAGCCACGAGGGGGAATTCTTTCCGTGTTGGCTACGGATTTTTGTAGGTTTATAGTTGGGTTCAAAGAGGCCTGGATGTCTTCCTGGAGCAGAACAATATTGTATCTTACAGTTATTAGGATCTTTAGAAGGACGTAGATCTGGGGATTTATTCTGACGGAATATAGGCTGAACTGGATGGACAAATGGCTTTTTTCGGCCTTACTAACTATGTTACCAAATCAGGCACCAACCTCGCAAAAAGCTGTGCCAAGAGTCCAAAGATGCAGAGCAGCATATTCCTTGGACAGGACATCCATATTGAACTTTCCTCCCACCTCTCATCCAACGTACTCTTTGACAACCTACAATCCAGTTTCCATCCCCAATAGTTCACTGAGACTGCCTGAACCTGCCTTCTACATTACTCTATGCTTTTCCTACTGGACCTGTCTTCTGCCCTCTACACAACTCTGCTCCTCCTCCTGACAGAGGGGTCTGTCAGACATCTAGCCCTGGTGTTAGTAATTCTGATGATGGAGATAATGGGCGGTTACCATGTGAGGAAGGGCCAGGGCCGTAGTCGTGGCTGAGAGTATGTGCTTTAACACGCCCTGGTCTCCCGTCACATGAATATAATGTCCCTTCTGTGGCACACCTTCCGCCTCACCTTCTGCACCGTCAGGGTCCCATCGGGCTGGCTGAAGTTCTGCAGCTGGCGTTGTTGCATATAAAGAGACAGAGTATTTCAAACTTATAATGTAAAACTTTACTTTCCTTGGTTCGCAGCACATCCTTTTTTCACATACTGCATCAGCATAGTTTCTTACAGTCCACATCCTCTACTTTTCCTGCACTTCCTTCTACAGTCCTTAGTACGCGCCCGGGTCATATCGCCTCTTGCAGTAGTGCAGCCTCCTCCCTGTCCAGACTCACTGTGCTTGGGTGTTCCCTCGTCTGTTTCGCACCGGATCTGAAGGCATCAGCCCATGCGATCATCTGTCACATGATGAGCGACCTGCATCCTCATACTGTATAGGGCCTCTCCTCTGGCTTCTGCTCCACACTGAAGTCACACGCTGTTCTTCTGGCCCTCCTGGGCCCTGGATGGCTGGGCTACTCACTTATAATGTTACGGAGCTACTGGGTAGCTCGTGTTCTAAGGCCCACCCAAGCTGTTCGTGCCCCCTAGCCCTCTGACTCTAACCAGGAAACTGTTCCTGCCTTACCCTAGTAAACGCCTTCTAAAAATAATCTATTTATAATGTACCCATGTTGTGTCCCAACTAAGGTACTACACTGTCCCTATACGATTATGGGAAACACTATACATAGTAGTATCAAACATTCATATAGCGGTAGAAGACACCATATCAATAGCAAAACGAGATTATCTTTACACAGTGCAGCAAACCGGACGCACTTAAAGGGGTAGGGGCGTGTACCAGTCTTTGGGACCCCTTACAACCAGATACTGATGGGATTTACATTTCTCTTTTCTTGAGTCCCTGTGAATCTTGTTAATTGATAGAATTAAAAATTAACCATTCAATTGCTGAGAGCTTCTGACTCATTTATCCCACACCTGCCTAAGATTTTTGCACAGTGCTGTACATACTTCATGCCTCATGGTGACGTCTGGAACCAATAAAATGTAAAAATAGTTTTGGGTTTTTTTTCAAAGTGAAAGGAGCTTGGCGGACGTCAGAGACAAAACCGGATCCACAACATGTCTGCAGGATCTCAGGTTACACAGAAGGATCCATAGCGAGATCACTGCAGATTACTGGGGTTCAGGAGAGTGAGATCTATTACTCCCTGTTATCAGCCATTTCTGGGGGAGGAGACTACAATCTATTACTCCCTGTTATCAGCCATTACTGGGGGAGGGGACTGTAGGACAGGAGACTACAATCGTGGTCGTAATTAGGGGCTCTGTAGTTATTGGGGGCTAAGGCCTCTTTCACACTTCCGTCGCTGCGGATGCCTCGCAATGCAGTGAAGCGACGTATCGACGGATGTTGTGAAAGTAGCGGAAAACGTGTGCAACGTATCCAGTTTTATGACGGATGCGTCGAAGGAGTTCCTGCCTGGATTTTCAGGTATAAGCTTCTGGAGGAGAGAGAGAGATGCTCAGAACACAAAAAACGGGACCCGTCACTGGATTCCTGCTTTTCACAGTCAGCGATGGATTTTCCGACATGCAGAAAAAACGTTCCTCTGAACGTTTTCTCCACCCGACAGACCATTTTTTGCCGACGGATCCAGTGCACGACGGATGAAACGTGTGGCCATCCATCACAATCCATCACTAATACAAGTCTATGAGAAAAAACAGGATCCAGCAGAAACATTTGCAGGATCCTGTTTTCTCAAAAAACGACGGATTGTGACGGATTCAAAAAAACAATGAAAGAAGCCTAAGTGGTTGTTATTGGAGGCTTGGAGATTGTTATCAGGGGCTCTGTAGTTGTTGGGAGCTTGGTAGTTGTTGTTGGGGGCTTGGTGGTTGTTACTGGGGGCTCTGTAGTTTTTGGGGGCTTGGTGGTTGTTACTGGGGGCTTGGTGGTTGTTATTGGAGGCTTGGAGGTTGTTATCAGGGGCTCTGTAGTTGTTGGGGGCTTGGTAGTTGTTGTTGGGGGCTTGGTGGTTGTTACTGGGGGCTCTGTAGTTGTTGGGGGCTTGGTGGTTGTTACTGGGGGCTTGGTGGTTGTTATTGGAGGCTTGGAGGTTGTTATCAGGGGCTCTGTAGTTGTTGGGGGCTCTGTAGTTGTTGTTGGGGGCTTGGTGGTTGTTACTGGGGGCTCTGTAGTTGTTGGGGGCTTGGTGGTTGTTACTGGGGGCTTGGTGGTTGTTATTGGAGGCTTGGAGGTTGTTATCAGGGGCTCTGTAGTTGTTGGGGGCTCTGTAGTTGTTGTTGGGGGCTTGGTGGTTGTTACTGGGGGCTCTGTAGTTGTTGGGGGCTTGGTGGTTGTTACTGGGGGCTTGGTGGTTGTTATTGGAGGCTTGGAGGTTGTTATCAGGGGCTCTGTAGTTGTTGGGGGCTCTGTAGTTGTTGTTGGGGGCTTGGTGGTTGTTACTGGGGGCTCTGTAGTTGTTGGGGGCTTGGTGGTTGTTACTGGGGGCTTGGTGGTTGTTATTGGAGGCTTGGAGGTTGTTATCAGGGGCTCTGTAGTTGTTGGGGGCTTGGTAGTTGTTGTTGGGGGCTTGGTGGTTGTTACTGGGGGCTCTGTAGTTGTTGGGGGCTTGGTGGTTGTTACTGGGGGCTTGGTGGTTGTTATTGGAGGCTTGGAGGTTGTTATCAGGGGCTCTGTAGTTGTTGGGGGCTCTGTAGTTGTTGTTGGGGGCTTGGTGGTTGTTACTGGGGGCTCTGTAGTTGTTGGGGGCTTGGTGGTTGTTACTGGGGGCTTGGTGGTTGTTATTGGAGGCTTGGAGGTTGTTATCAGGGGCTCTGTAGTTGTTGGGGGCTCTGTAGTTGTTGTTGGGGGCTTGGTGGTTGTTACTGGGGGCTCTGTAGTTGTTGGGGGCTTGGTGGTTGTTACTGGGGGCTTGGTGGTTGTTATTGGAGGCTTGGAGGTTGTTATCAGGGGCTCTGTAGTTGTTGGGGGCTCTGTAGTTGTTGTTGGGGGCTTGGTGGTTGTTACTGGGGGCTCTGTAGTTGTTGGGGGCTTGGTGGTTGTTACTGGGGGCTTGGTGGTTGTTATTGGAGGCTTGGAGGTTGTTATCATGGGCTCTGTAGTTGTTGGGGGCTCTGTAGTTGTTGTTGGGGGCTTGGTGGTTGTTACTGGGGGCTCTGTAGTTGTTGTTGGGGGCATGGCGGTTGTTATTGGAGGCTTTGTGGTTGGCATTCGGAATCTCTGTGGAGTTTTCGGCACCTGGCACCGGGGATTTGCGGGTAGCCTGGCACTGATGCTGTTGTGGTTATGTTGCCTATAATGGTAGACCCCACGCACAGAGCCCACCCATCTACAGTCCTGGTACTTACATCCTGAATATCACCTGCCCGATGGTGGCCATGACGGATCCGGGTTTGGAGTCTCCAGCAGTGATATAAGGAGGAGATGGAGGTCTCTTTCCAGCACTGCGGTCTTCAGGATCCCCCTTCTCCCTGTATATCGTACAGTACAATGTCCTCCTTACTCCAGATATGTCAGCAGTGTAGAGAAATCTCCGGTCGCCCGGCGGTCACACAAGAAGTGAGATTTCCTCACATGAGGAGTGTCCTCACCGCCCTACATGTATTGTCCAGGTATGAGGAAGACATAGTGCAGGTGCCAAACCCAACTGTGGCCGTGTGCGGAGGAATGCACCTGCCTCCGGTCACTGTCACTTGTCATATGTCAGCACCTGCATATACTGTAATCACTGGAGCAGAGTGTCAAGCCTTAAAAAAGACATAGCCTTCGTCTGCTTACGATTTGCAAGGTGTCCGCTCATTCCCATAAATCATTTACCTTTTATATTGTTATCTTATATTTTCCCTGGTTACAGAAAAGTAATGTGGCCACTAGACCTTAAAGAACAGTACTATGGGCACTGGCCCTTTAAGAAAAGTAATGTGGGCACTAGACCTTTAAGAATAGTAATATGGGCACTGGCCCTTTAAGAAAAGTAATGTGGGCACTAGACCTTTAAGAATAGTAATATGGGCACTGGCCCTTTAAGAAAAGTAATTAGGGCACTAGACCTTTAAGAATAGTAATATGGGCACTGGCCCTTTAAGAAAAGTAATGTGGGCACTAGACCTTTAAGAATAGTAATATGGGCACTAGACCTTTAAGAAAAGTTATTTGAGCCTTGGCCATTTAAGAAAACTGATATTGACATTAGGTGATTAAGCTATTGGTCACATGTTCCAGGAGAGTTGTTCACTATTATTAGTATCTGATGACCACCCATCACCTCCGTCGTCACTATCTGGTGACCGCCCGTCCCCTCCATCATCAGTATCTGGTGACCGCCCGTCTCCTCCATCATCAGTACCTGGTGACCGCCCGTCTCCTCCATCATCAGTATCTGGTGACCGCCTGTCACCTACATCATCAGTATCTGGTGACCGCCCATCACCTCCATCATCAGTATCTGGTGACCACCCGTCACCTCCATCATCAGTATCTGGTGACCGCCCATCACCTCCATCATCAGTATCTGGTGACCGCCCGTCACCTCCATCATCAGTATCTGGTGACCACCCGTCACCTCCATCATCAGCAGGGGCTGACTGGCCCAGGTGGCAAAGAGGCAAATGCCCCCCGGGCCGCTCCCCCAGCAGCTGTTCAGGGCCGGCTGCCTGGTGGTGGCTACAGCCACACAGCAAATTGTGCGCAGCCATGTCGGCTGTACTGTGACGTGGCTGGCAGCAGACACAGCTGCATCACAGTTAGCGCACACGTCTGCGCTGTGGCCAGGAGCTATGCTTGGCTGTCACCTTGATGGCTGCGCAGCTACTGCTCCCTTCCTGTTCTCTATACTTCCAGGTTAGCTGTTGGACACGCGCGATGGCGTCCTCACGCACTCGCCGACATGACCTGGATGCTAGAAGCAGAGAGGCACTGCAGGGGAGCGACTGGTGAGGTAAGTATGAAGAACTTTTTTGTTTTCTTTATAAAATAAATTTAATGGTGGGTAACTGCAAGTTATGAAGTGGGGGGTGTAAGGAGGCTGCACATGATGGAATTTGTGAGTTAAAGGAGACAGCACATGATGGAATGAGGGGGTAAGTGGGGCTGCACATGAAGGTTGAGTAGGGCTGTACATGATGGAGTGGGGCTGCACATGATGAAGGGGGAGTGGGGCTGCACATGATAGCTTAGTGGATAAAGGAGACTGCACATGATGAAGTGGGGAGAGTGGGGCTGTATATGATGGAATGGGGCAGCACATGATGATGTGGGGGTAAGGGGGATTGCGCATGATGAAGGGGGAGTGGGGCTGCACATGAAGTGGGGGGTAAGGGGCACTGCACATGATGAAGTGGGGGGTAAGGGGGACTGCACATGATGAATTGGGGGTTAAAGGTGACTGCACATGATGAAGTGGGGGGTAAGGTGATCCGCACATGAAGTGGGAATAATGGGGACTGCACATGGTAAAATGGAGTAATGGGGACTGCACATGGTAAAGTGGAGTGTAAGATGGACTGCACATGAAGTGGGGGGTAAGGGTGACTGCACATGATGAAGTGAGGGGTAAGGGGACTGCACATGATGAAGTGGGAGAAGGGGACTGCAGGACTGCACATGATGAAGTGTGTCTGATGTGGGACTGCTCATGATGAAATGGAAGGGGGATAGGGGGCTGCAAATGATGAAGGGGCACTGCAGATGAAGTGAGGGGGTGATAGGGGACTGCAATGAATGAAGTAAGGGGACTTCAAATTAAAGTGGGGGGACTGCAAAATGATAAATTCAGTGTGAGGGACAGGGGACAGCAATTTAATTGAAGGTGGGGGTGGGGAGAGCAAATGATCAATTGAAGAGAGGGTGGGGAGAGCAAAGTATGATCTAGGGGAAGAACAAATAATGAATTTTAAGGGTGGGGAAGTAAATGATGTATTGAATGTGGGGTAGAGCAGTTGATAATGAATAGAGGGTGAGAGAGAAAGACATGATAATGAATTGGGGCGGGAGGGGCATGTAATTATAATGAATCAGGGTTAGGGTTAGAGTGGTAGGTACATAGTGGGGGGGCGTTGAGGATGAAGTGACTGGTAATGAATTGGGGGAAAGAGTACAGGTGCTAATTCATTTATATATTAAATGGGGAAAGTGGCTATTTATAGTTAGTGGGTGCACAGTGGTGGATTATAATTTATATTTGGAATGGTCAGTTAATAATAATAATTATAATAATTTTATTTCTATAGTGCCAACACTTTACATTTTAGAGGGGACTTGTACAGACAATGGACATTAAGCATAACAATAAACACATAGATCAACAGATACCAAAAGGAATGAGGGCCCTGCTCGCAAGCTTACAATCTATGAGGTTGCATAATAACCAATTATATATTGTTTGTGGGTGCACCTCTGTATTCAGATGTCTAGTGTACACCATGTTCCAAATTATTATGCTAATTGGATTTAAGTGTCATAAAGATTTAATTGTTTTGTTTTTCAAATAAACTCGTGGATGGTATTGTGTCTCAGGGCTCAATGGATCACTGAAATCAATCTTAACCCCTTCCCGACCTGTGACACAGCGTATGCATCATGAAAGTCGGTGCCAATCCGACCTGTGACGCATATGCTGTGTCACAGAATGATTGCGTCCCTGCAGATCGGGTGAAAGGGTTAACTCCAATTTCACCCGACCTACAGTGACAGGGGGAGTGGTACTTCAGCCCAGGGGGGGAGGCTTCGCCCCCCTGTGGCTACGATCGCTCTGATTGGCTGTTGAAAGTGAAACAGCCAATCAGAGCAATGTGCAATATTTCACCTATGAAAATTGGTGAAATATTACAATCCAGCCATGGCCGATGCTGCAATAGCATCGGCAATTGCTGGAGACCCCGATCTGCCCCCCTCCCCCACTGCCACCGATCTCCTCCTCTCCGTCCTGTCATGTCCCATGCTCCCCTCCGTCCTCCTGTCGGCTCCCCCGTCCTCCTGTCTGCTCCCCCCGTGCTCCGATCCCCCCCCGTGCTCCGATCGCACCCCCCCATACTTACCGAGCTCCGATGTCCCTCCCGGTGTCCTCGGTCTTCTCCATGGGTGCCGCCATCTTCCAAAATGGCGGGCGCATGCGCAGTGCGCCCGCCGAATCTGCCGGCCGGCAGATTCTTTCCAGGTACATTTTGATCGCTGTGATAGGATCTATCACAGCGATCAAAATAAAAAAATAGTAAATAATCCCCCCCTTTATCACCCCCATAGGTAGGGACAATAATAAAATACAGAAATTATATTTATTTTTGTTTTTCCATTAGGGGTAGGGTTAGGGGTAGGGTTAGGGGTAGGGTTAGGGTTGCACTTAGGGTTAGGGTTGCACTTAGGGTTAGGGATGCACTTAGGGTTAGGGATGCACTTAAGGTTAGGGTTGCACTTAGGGTTAGGGTTGCACTTAGGGTTAGGGTTGCACTTAGGGTTGCACTTAGGGTTAGGGTTGCACTTAGGGCTAGGGTTGCACTTAGGGTTGCACTTAGGGTTAGGGTTGCACTTGGATAGGGTTGCACTTAGGGTTGCACTTAGGGTTAGGGTTGCACTTAGGGATAGGGTTGCACTTAGGGTTGCACTTAGGGTTAGGGTTGCACTTAGGGTTAGGGTTGAACTTAGGGTTGCACTTAGGTTTAGGGTTGCACTTAGGGCTAGGGTTGCACTTAGGGTTGCACTTAGGGTTAGGGTTGCACTTAGGGATAAGGTTGCACTTAGGGATAGGGTTGCACTTAAGGTTGCACTTAGGGTTAGGGTTGCACTTAGGGTTAGGGTTGCACTTAGGGCTAGGGTTGCACTTAGGGCTAGGGTTAGAATTAGGGTTAGGGTTAGAATTAGGGTTAGAATTAGGGTTAGGGTTGCAATTAGGGTTACAATTAGGGCTAGGGTTGGAATTAGGGTTAGAATTAGGCTATGTGCACACGGTGCGGATTTGGCTGCGGATCCACAGCGGATTGGTCGCTGCGGATTTGTAGCAGTTTTCCATCATGTTTACAGTACCACGTAAACCTATGGAAAACAAAATCAGCTGTGCCCATGGTGCGGAAAATACAGCGCGGAAACGCTGCGTTGTATTTTCCGCAGCATGTCAATTCTTTGTGCGGATTCCGCAGCGTTTTACACCTGCTCCATAATAGTAATCCGCAGGTGAAATCCACACAAAAAACACTGGAAATCCGCGATAAATCCGCAGGTAAAGCGCAGTGCGTTTTACCTGAAGATTTTTCAAAAACAGTGCGAAAAATCCGCACACAAATTCGCAACGTGGGCACATAGCCTTAGGGTTAGGGTTGGAATTAGAGTTAGGGTTGGAATTAGGGTTAAGACTAGGGTTAGGGGTGTGTTGGGGTTAGGGTTGTGGTTAGGGTTGGGATTAGGGTTAGAGGTGTGTTGGGGTTAGTGTTCGAGTTAGAATTGAGGGGTTTCCACTGTTTAGGCACATCAGGGGGTCTCCAAATGCGACATGGCGCCACCATTAATTGCAGCCAATCTTGCGCTGAAAAAGTGGTGCTCTCTCCCTAAAATGGTGCTCTCTCCCTTCCGAGTCCCGACGTGTGCCCAAACAGTGGTTTACCCCCACATATGGGGTATCAGCGTACTCAGAAGAAGCTGGACAACAACTCTTGGGGTCAAATTTCTCCTGTAACCCTTGGGAAAATAAAAAAATTGCGGGCTAAAAAATCATTTTTGAGGAAAGAAAAATTATTTTTTATTTTCACAGCTCTGCGTTATAAACTTCTGTGAAGCACTTGGGGATTCAAAGTGCTCACCACACATCTAGATAAGTTCCTTTGGGGGTCTAGTTTCCAAAATAGGGTCACATGTGGGGAGTTTCTACTGTTTAGGCACATCAGGGGCTCTGCAAACACAACGTGACACCCGCAGAGCATTCCATCAAAGTCTGCATTTCAAAACGTCACTACTTCCCTTCCGAACCCCGACGTGTGCCCAAACAGTGATTTACCCCCACATATGGGGTATCAGCGTACTCAGAAGAAACTGGACAACAACTCTTGGGGTAAAATTTCTCCTGTAACCCTTGGGAAAATAAAAAATTGCGGGCTAAAAAATCATTTTTGAGGAAAGAAAAATTATTTTTTATTTTCACGGCTCTGCATTATAAACTTCTATGAAGCACTTGGGGGTTCAAAGTACTCACCACACATCTAGATAAATTCCTTTGTGGGTCTAGTTTCCAAAATGGGGTCACTTGTGGGGGTTTCTACTGTTTAGGCACATCAGGGGCTCTGCTAATGCAACGAGACGCCCGCAGAGCATTCCATCAAAGTCTGCATTTCAAAACGTCACTACTTCACTTCTGAGCCCCAGCATGTGCCCAAACAGTGGTTTACCCCCACATATGGGGTATCAGCGTACTCAGGAGAAACTGGACAACTTTTGGGGTCAAATTTCTCCTGTTACCCTTGGGAAAATAAAAAATTGCGGGCTAAAAAATCATTTTTGAGAAAATAAAAATTATTTTTTATTTTCATGGCTCTGCGTTATAAACTTCTGTGAAGCACTTTGGGGTTCAAAGTGCTCACCAGACATCTAGATTAGTTCCTTGGGAGGTCTAGTTTCCAAAATGGGGTCACTTGTGGGGGAGCTCCAATGTTTAGGCACACAGGGGCTCTCCAAACGCGACATGGTGTCCGCTAATGATTGGAGCTAATTTTCCATGCAAAAAGCCAAATGGCGTGCCTTCCCTTCCAAGCCCTGCCGTGCACCCAAACAGTGGTTTACCCCCACATATGGAGTATCAGCGTACTCAGGACAAACTGGACAACAACTCTTGGGGTCAAATTTCTCATGTAACCCTTGGGAAAATAAAAAATTGCGGGCTAAAAAAATCATTTTTGAGGAAAGAAAAATTATTTTTTATTTTCACGGCTCTGAGTTATAAACTTCTGTGAAGCACTTGGGGGTTCAAAGTGCTCACCACACATCTAGATAAGTTCCTTTGGGGGTCTAGTTTCCAAAATGGGGTCACTTGTGGGGGAGCTCCAATGTTTAGGCACACAGGGGCTCTCCAAACGCGACATGGTGTCCGCTAACGATTGGAGCTAATTTTCCATTCAAAAAGTCAAATGGCGCGCCTTCCCTTCTGAGCCTTGCCATGTGCCCAAACAGTGGTTTACCCCCACATGTGAGGTATCGGCGTACTCAGGAGAAATTGCCCAACAAATTTTAGGATCCATTTTATCCTGTTGCCCATGTAAAAATGAAAAAATTGAGGGTAAAATAATTTTTTGGGTGAAAAAAAAGTACTTTTTCATTTTTACGGATCAATTTGTGAAGCGCCTGAGGGTTTAAAGTGCTCACTATGCATCTAGATAAGTTCCTTGGGGGGGTCTAGTTTCCAAAATGGGGTCACTTGTGGGGGTGCTCCAATGTTTAGGCACACAGGGGCTCTCAAAACGCGACATGGTGTCCGCTAACGATGGAGATAATTTTTCATTCAAAAAGTCAAATGGTGCTCCTTCCCTTCCGAGCCTTACCATGTGCCCAAACAGTGGTTTACCCCCACATGTGAGGTATCAGTGTACTCAGGAGAAATTCCCCAACAAATTTTATGATCCATTTTATCCTGTTGCCCATGTGAAAATGAAAAAATTGAGGCAAAAATAATTTTTTTGTGAAAAAAAGTACTTTTTCATTTTTACGGATCAATTTGTAAAGCACCTGGGGGTTTAAAGTGCTCACTATGCACCTAGACAAGTTCCTTGGGGCGTCTAGTTTCCAAAATGGGGTCACTTGTGGGGGAGCTCCAATATTTAGGCACACGGGGGCTCTCCAAACGCGACATGGTGTCCTCTAAAGATTGAAGCCAATTTTTCATTAAAAAAGTCAAATGGCGCTCCTTCCCTTCCAAGCCCTGCCGTGCGCCCAAACAGTGGTTTACCCCCACATATGAGGTATCTCAGGACAAATTGTACAATAACTTTTGGGGTCCAGTTTCTCCTTTTACCCTTGGGAAAATAAAAAATTGTTGCTAAAAGATCATTTTTGTGACTAAAAAGTTAAATGTTCATTTTTTACTTCCATGTTGCTTCTGCTGCTGTGAAACACCTGAAGGGTTAATAAACTTCTTGAATGTGGTTTTGAGCACCTTGAGGGGTGCAGTTTTTAGAATGGTGTCACTTTTGGGTATTTTCAGCCATATAGACCCCTCAAACTGACTACAAATGTGAGGTGGTCCCTAAAAAAAATGGTTTTGTAAATTTTGTTGTAAAAATGAGAAATCACTGGTCAAATTTTAACCCTTATAACTTCCTAGCAAAAAAAAATTTTGTTTCCAAAATTGTGCTGATGTAAAGTAGACATGTGGGAAATGTTATTTATTAACTATTTTGTGTCACATAACTCTCTGGTTTAAGAGAATAAAAATTCAAAATGTGAAAATTGCGAAATTTTCAGAATTTTCGCCAAATTTCCGTTTTTTTCACAAATAAACGCAGAAATTATCAATCTAAATTTACCACTAACATGAAGCCCAATATGTCACGAAAAAACAGGATCCGTTGAAGCGTTCCTGAGTTATTACCTCATAAAGGGACACTGGTCAGAATTGCAAAAATTTGCCAGGACATTAAGGTCAAAATAGGCTGGGTCATGAAGGGGTTAAACACATGTGATCATTAGTTTTCCAGGTGATTCTAATAAAAGAACTACTTAAAAATGATGTTCCACATTATAAAGCAGACCACAGGTTTCAAGCAAAATGGGAAATAAAAAGGATCTCTCTGCTGCTGAAAAGCATTAAATAGTGCAATGCCTTGGTCAAAGTATGAAAACATTAGATATTTCACGAAAACTTAAGAGTGATCATCATGCTGTGAAGAGATTTGTGACTGAAACAGAGCACAGACAGAGTTCATGCAGATAAAGGCATAATGAGGAAGGTTTCTGCCAGGCAAATTCATTGGATAAAGAGAGCAGCTGCCAAAATACCATTACAAAGCAGCAAACAGTTATTTGAAGCTGCTGGTGCCTCTGGAGTCCCTCGAACCTCAAGGTGTAGGATCCTTCAAAGGCTTGCTGTGGTGCATAAACCTACTATTCGGCCACCCCTAAACAGTGTTCACAAGCAGAAACGGTTGCAGTGGGCCCAGACACACATGAAGACTGATTTCCAAACAGTCTTGTTTACTGTTGAGTGTCGAGCAACCCTGGGTGGTCCAGGTGGATGGAGTAGTGGATGGTTGGTGGATGGCCACCATGTCCCAACAAGGCTGCAACGTCAGCAAAGAGATGGAGGAGTAATGTTTTGGGCTGGAATCATGGGGAAACAGCTGGAAGGGCCCTTTAAGGTACCTGAAGGTGTGAAAATGACCTCGGCAAAGTATATAGAGTTTCTGACTGACAACTTTCTTCCATGGTATAAAAATCAGAATTGTGCCTTCTGGAGCAAAATCACCTTCATGCATGACAATGAACCATCTCATGCTGCAAAGAATACCTCTGAGTCATTGGCTGCTATGGGCATAAAAGGAGATAAACTCATGGTGTGGCCACCATCTTCCCCTGACCTCAACCCTATAGAGAACCTTTGGAGTATCATCAAGCAAAAGATCTATGAGGGTGGGAGGCAGTTCACATGAAAACAGCAGCTCTGGTAGGCGATTCTGACTTCATGCAAAGAAATACAAGCAGAAACTCTCCAAATACTCACAAGTTCAATGGAGGCGAGAATTGTGAAGGTGATAACAAAGAAGGGTTCCTATGGTAACATGTGACTTGGCCTGTTAGGATGTTTTGGAGTTAAATAGCTTTTTTGTTCAGTGAATGTGACCTCCTAATGCTGCAAATTCCACAAATGAGCATTTTCAGTTCTTTAAACAGATCAAATGTTTAGAAATTCTACTGTGCCTAATAATTTGGAACAGTGCATTTTGAGTTTTTATTCATTTTGGAGATTATACTGTTATCATTGGGAGGTTTCTCCAATAAAATTTGATGTATACTCTAATGGGTGATGACTTTTATTAGACTGACTGTCATTTGCACCGACCATTTAGGAAAATCTGAGAAAAATATAATTTGCATAATAATTTGGAACATGGTGTAGAAGAAAGTGAAAAAGTGGGGAATGTGGTCTGGAAGCCGTGCTCTAGGTAACTGTTATTTTATGCAGAGACGAGTCCTGGCTGGAAGAAGTGATGGCAGTCTGTGCTGGATGAAAATGAAAAGCAAAGATGAAGGACTTCAGCTAGAGACGTCACTAGTGAGTCAGTGTATTACCTGTACACTGACACTTTACACTGTATACTATATACAAAGCTCCTATGTATAATGTCACTGGCAGTGGTGATCACTGTATTACCTGTACACTGACACCTTATACAGATCTCCTGTGTATAATGTCACCAGTGATCACTGTAGTATCTTTACACTGACTGTAAATACAGAGTTCCTGTATACAATGGCACTTAGTGTTGTGCTTTTTTAAAATTAATGATCAGTATTGTAGTATACAAGTAGTAAAAGTTGTACACTCCCTGACAGAAGTAATGTCGCTTATCCATGTTATGTAAATAAAAGCTTATAACCTGATGTTAAATTCATCCATTGGTTGTATAAATTATTCTTTTGAAAGCTGAAACCTTCCAAAATGTGGTTTAGGTTAAGAAAATAAATTGACATCAATGCAGAAATATTGATCAGTTAATGGACACAGAATGGTCAGATTTTAGCAAAACAAAAGTTTTGTCGCCTGGTCATATAATGCACCCAATCCTAGTTTACATCCTCACCTGTGCTCAGTTAATGATCGGTTATTTAGTGTGTGTGTATAAAAAAAAACCAGCACCCCAGACCTTCACTTGAACTGCAACTTGATCTCTTGACAACATGCCAAAAATCCACCCTGCGACCAAAGCCTGGATTATCAAGAGGCTGAAGACCAGATCCACTGCAGAGGTGGCGAGCACCTTTAATGTGTCTCAGCGTCAAGTACAAAGAATTAAAAAAAAGATTTGAAGAGACTGGAGATGTGTTTGACTAGCCCAGGTCCGGCAGACCCCACAACACAACTGCTCAGGAGGAATGTTTGTTGGTTAGAAAATCCAAAGCAAGCCCCTCTTCCACAGCAGCAGAGCTCCAACAGGTCAGGTCACCTCAAGTCCCTGTGTCAACTAGTAAAAGTTAAATTCACCGCACGTGACACGCCGATCGTTAGCAAGGTGCGGGAGCACCGCTTGTCATAACAGACACTGCAGGTCCACACTACTGGACAGGATCTTCCATAGGCGGATATTTAGATTACAATAGAGCTTATATTGCACCGCTGGGACTTTCCGCCTTCTCTGTATATCACTGTCTTAGCTGGAACAGGCGATTACGTGACAAAGGCTCTGGTTGAACCGAAACGTTGTATATAAAAAATCACAGATGCTGTAATATTCTGTTACGCTCCCAGTTTATGTATAATAAATTTATACCAGACTTTGCATAAGAAACCTAGAGAGAGTGCGGTGAATTTAACTTTTACTGTTATTCTGGGCCATTGGTCCGTTACACCAGCACCTCGCCATATTAAGGCTGAGTGCACACCTAAACCTTTACCTGTGTCAACTAGAACAGTTTGTAGGATTCTGTCTCAAAATGGCCTCCATGGTCGAATCAGTGCCCAGAAGCCAGCACTAAACAAAAGGCAAATAAAAAACCGTGTGACATTTGCAAACTCCCACAGCCTTCTAAATAGATGGACACTGGAAAAGTAGCAGAAGATGGATTTCTCTTCAGTAGAATTACACCACAGCCGCCACAAACACTGCAGGAGACCTACTGGAGCCCGTATGGATCCAAAATACACCCAGAAGACAGTTAAATTTGGTGGTTGAAAGATCATGGTCTGGGGTTACATTCAGTATGGGGGTGTGCGAAACATTTGCAAGGTGGAAGGCAATATCAATAGCCTAAAATATCAAGAAGTATTAGCTACCGCTTATATTAGAAATCATAAAAGAGGTCAAATTCTGCAGCAGGATGGTCCTCCATCTCATACATCTATCTCTACAACAAAGTTCCTCCAGGCAAAAAAGATCAAGGTGCTCAAGGACTGGCCAGCCAAGTCACCAGACATGAACATCATTGAGCATGTTTGGGGAAGGATGAAACAGGAAGCTTGGAAGACAAAACCAAAGAATGTAGATGAGCACCACAACTTCATTCACCAATGTTATGCAACATACAGTTAGGTCCATATATATTTGGACAGAGACAACATTTTTCTCATTTTGGTTATAGACATTACCACAATTTAATTTTAAACAAAACAATTCAGATGCAGTTGAAGTTCAGACTTTTAGCTTTCATTTGAGGATATCCACATTAAAATTGGATGAAGAGTTTAGGAGTTTCAGCTCCTTAACCTGTGCCACCCTGTTTTTTAAAGGGACCAAAAGTAATTGGACAATTGACTCCAAGGCTATTTCATGGACAGGTGTGGGCAGTCCCTTCGTTATGTCATTCTCAATTAAGCAGATAAAAGGCCTGGAGTTGATTTGAAGTGTGGTGCTTGCATTTGGAAGGTTTTCCTATGAAGTAAACATGCGGTCAAAAGTGCTCTCCATGAAGGTGAAACAAGCCATCCTAAGCTGTGAAAACAGAGAACAAACCCATCCGAGAATTTGCTACAATATTAGGAGTGGCAAAATCTACAGTTTGGTACATCCTGAGAAGGAAAGAAAGCACTGGTGAACTCATCAATGCAAAAAGACCTGGGCGCCCACGGAAGACAACAGTGGTGGATGATCGCAGAATAATCTCCATGGTGAGGAGAAACCCCTTCACAACAGCCAACCAAGTGACCAACACTCTCCAGGAGGTCGGCGTATCAATATCCAAATCTACCATAAAGAGAAGACTGCATGAGAGTAACTACAGAGGGTTCACTGCACGGTGCAAGCCACTCATAAGTATCAAGAAGAAAAAGGCTACAAAACATCTATAAAAGCCGCACAGTTCTGGAAGAACATTCTATGGACAGATGAAACCAAGATCAACCTCTACCAGAATGATGGAAAGAGAAAAGTATGGCGAAGGCGTGGTACAGCTCATGATCCAAAGCATACCACATCATCTGTAAAACATGGCGGAGGCAGTGTGATGGCTTGGGCATGCATGGCTGCCAGTGGCACTGGGTCACTAGTGTTTATTGATGATGTGACACAGGAATGAATTCTGAGGTCTTCAGAGCCGCCATACTGTGTGCTCAGAGCCAGCCAAATGCAGCAAAACTGATTGGTCGTCGTTTCATACTACAGATGGACAATGACCCAAAACATAAAGCCAAAGCAACCCAGGAGTTTATTAAAGCAAATAAGTGGAATATTCCTGAATGGCCAAGTCAGTCACCTGATCTCAACCCAATTGAGCAGCATTTCACTTGTTAAAGACTAAACTTCAGACAGAAAGGCCCACAAACAAACAGCAACTGAAAACCACCGCAGTGAAGGCCTGGCAGAGCATCAAAAGGGAGGAAACACAGCGTCTGGTGATGTCCATGAGTTCAAGACTTCAGGCCGTCATTGCCAACAAAGGGTTTTCAACCAAGTACTAGAAATGAACATTTTATTTAAAATTATTGAATCTGTCCAATTACTTTTGGTCCCTTTAAAAACAGGGTGGCACATGTTAAGGAGCTGAAACTCCTAAACTCTTCATCCAATTGTAATGTGGATACCCTCAAATGAAAGCTGAAAGTCTGAACTTCAACTGCATCTGAATTGTTTTGTTTAAAATTCATTGTGGTAATGTCTATAACCAAAATGAGAAAAATGTTGTCTCTGTCCAAATATATATGGACCTAACTGTATATTTGTATTTTAAGTTAATTATTTGTCTGTGGGCAACAAAAATTTTGTCTTGCCAAAATCTGACCATTCTGTGTCCATTAACTGATCAATATTTCTGCTTTGATAACAATTTATTTTCTTAACCTAAATCACATTTTGGAGGGTTCCAGCTTTCAAAAGAATAACTTATACAACCAATGGATGAATTTAACATCAGGTTATAAGCTTTTATTTACATAACATGGATAAGCGACATAACTTCTGTCAGGGAGTGTATGGTGGCATCATTGGTCTTTGTATAGAATGTAGTTTCATGTAGAGGTAATGGTGATATTATAATATTATGTATTCTCTGTGTAGTGGTGATAGTACTAGGCACTGTGTAGCTGTATTGTTGTATGTATGTTTGTAAGTAAGCTCCGTTATGGCACCATATCTAAGCAGTAAGCTTGGTTCTGGTACTCTATCAATGTAGTAATCTAGATTATGGTACTGTATGTATGTCGTAATCTCAGTTCTGCTCCAGTTTCTATGTAGCAGACTTGGTTCCATGTAGTAGACTTATTAAGCTCGGTTCTGCTCCCTTATCTCTGTAGTAAGCTCGGTTCTGCTCCCATATCTCTGCAGTAAGCTCGGTTCTGCTCCCATATCTCTGTAGTAAGCTTGGTTCTGCTCCCTTATCTCTCTAGTAAGCTCAGTTCTGATCCCTTATCTCTGTAGTATGCTAGGTTCTGCTCCCATATCTCTGTAGTAAGTTTGGTTCTGCTCCCATATCTCTGTAGTAAGGTCGATTCTGTTCCCATATCTCTGCAGTAAGCTCGGTTCTGCTCCCATTTCTCTGCACTAAGCTCGGTTCTGCTCCCATATCTCTGTAGTAAGCTTGGTTCTGCTCTCATATCTTTGCAGTAAGCTCGGTTCTGGGTCCATATCTCTGTAGTAAGCTCGGTTCTGTTCCCATATCTCTGTAGTAAGCTCGTTTCTGCTTCCTTATCTCTGTAGTAAGCTCGTTTCTGCTCCCATATCTCTGTAGTAAGCTCGGTTCTGTTCCCCTATCTCTGTAGTAAGCTTGGTTCTGCTCCCTTATCTCTGTAGTAAGCTCGTTTCTGCTCCCATATCTCTGCAGTAAGCTTGGTTCTGCTCCCATATCCTTGCTGTTAGCTCGGTTCTGCTCCCATATCTTTGCAGTAAGCTCGGTTCGGCTCCCATATCTCTGAATCTAGTAAGTTCAGTTCTGCTCCCATATCTCTATAATAAGCTCTGTTCTGCTCCCAAATCTCTGTTGTAAGCTCTGTTCTGCTCACATATCTCTGTAGTAAGCTCAGTTTTGTTCCCATATCTCTGGAGTAAGCTCGATTCTGCTCCCTTATCTATGCACCAAGCTCCGTTCAGTTCCCATATCTGTGTACCAGCCTGTTTTTAAAGCCTGTTATCTCTGCTACTTTAATGCAGTGGCCAGATATAAGCAGGGAAAAGGAGGGCCACCGCAACACGAGGGCCACTGCCTTGTGATTGCCCCCCAGGCTGAAAATTGCCAGCCAGCCCCTGATCATCAGTATCTGGTGACCGCCCGTCCCCTCCATCATCAGTATCTGGTGACCGCCCATCACCTCCATCATCAGTATCTGGTGACCACCCGTCACCTCCATCATCAGTATCTGGTGACCGCCCGTCCCCTCCATCATCAGTATCTGGTGACCGCCTGTCACCTCCATCATCAGTATCTGGTGACCACCCGTCCCCTCCATCATCAGTATCTGGTGACCGCCCGTCCCCTCCATCATCAGTATCTGGTGACCACCTGTCACCTCCATCATCAGTATCTGGTGACCGCCTGTCACCTCCATCATCAGTATCTGTTGACCACCCGTCCCCTCCATCATCAGTATCTGGTGACCACCCGTCCCCTCCATCATCAGTATTTGGTGACCGCCCTTCACCTCCATCATCAGTATCTGGTGACCACCCGTCCCCTCCATCATCAGTATTTGGTGACCGCCCGTCCCCTCCATCATCAGTATCTGGTGACCGCCCGTCACCTCCATCATCAGTATCTGGTGACCACCTGTCACCTCCATCATCAGTATCTGGTGACCGCCTGTCACCTCCATCATCAGTATCTGGTGACCACCCGTCCCCTCCATCATCAGTATCTGGTGACCACCCGTCCCCTCCATCATCAGTATTTGGTGACCACCCATCACCTCCGTCGTCACTATCTGGTGACCGCCCATCTCCTCCATCATCAGTATTTGGTGACCGCCCGTCTCCTCCATCATCAGTATCTGGTGTCTGCCCGTCACCTCCATCATCAGTATCTGGTGACCACCCGTCCCCTCCATCATCAGTATTTGGTGACCACCCATCACCTCCGTCGTCACTATCTGGTGACCGCCCATCTCCTCCATCATCAGTATTTGGTGACCGCCCGTCTCCTCCATCATCAGTATCTAGTGACCGCCCGTCACCTCCATCATCAGTATCTGGTGACCGCCTGTCACCTTCATCATCAGTATCTGGTGACCGCCCGTCTCCTCCATCATCAGTATCTGGTGTCTGCCCATTGCCTCCATCATCAGTATCTGCTGACTGCCCATCGCCTCTGTCATCAGTATTTGAAGACAGCCCATCACCTCCATTATTAGTGTTATAAATATTATTGCAAACCTATAAGAAGTCTCATGATTAGCTAACAACTTGCAATGTAACATGTTACCTTTATCCCCTCCTTTGGAAACAGATCGTTAAGGAAAATCCTAATGGCTAGCAGATGTCCAGGAAGCACCAAATGGATATCGGCCAGATAGATGATGATAGATGTCAATATCTGTGCCATGTCTCCTATCTATGAACAGATAAAATCATAATAGGAAAGATGATGGTGGTATCTCCCGCTGGGGATCTTCACGGGCGAAGATATCGTAAAAGCTGGGAATCTCATAATTTTTTAAGGCTAAGACACATCCTGAGGAGGAAGGAGAGAAGATTAGGGAGTCTCCACGCGAGCAGCCTGAATCCGGATGAGGTTAGTACAATGCCACTGGAGGCGGCTGATCCTGCTGGTGAGAACAGTAACGGTACAGGACGGGAAGGATTTGTTCTCAGCTCTCCATCCAGGTAAAAGCAAATTTATTCACAAGTGGTTGAAACAAAAGGTAAAAGAGCCTGGCTGTGGAGAGTGTGCGGATTGTGCAGCCGATCAAACTGATCTGCCGACATAAACGCCTGATGGAGCAAACACTGTATCTTGTGTTACAATTTATAAACCTGGCAATGTTAGGTGATGTAGGGCAGTGTTCCCCAACTCCGGTCCTCAAGAGCCACCAACAGGTCATGTTTTCAGGATTTCCTTAGTATTTCACAGGTGATTGAATGCTTGCCTGTCCAAGTGATGCAATTATCACCTGTGCATTACTAAGGAAATCCTGAAGACATGACCTGTTGGTGGCTCTTGAGGACCGGAGTTGGGAAACACTGATGTAGGGGGTATCGGGAAGGATCTCGTTTTATCATTACGTTACACCTGTTGCCCTCACACTTGTGGAGACACTTGACAAGGAGCCAGGTGGACATAGCGCTGGGGTGTCTGAGGAGCCTGGAGGCGGCGTGTTCCCGAGGGTGAGTCCCCTCTTGGCAACATATCCGCATCCTTTATCAATAAGGCGTCATCCTGGCTCGTGATATTGCTTATTAATGAAATGGCGGATTGTAAGCGGTGGAGAAAGTGACCGCAGATTGTGCATCGTTATCCCGGGACGGCCGTGTGACCTGTGACAAGGGGGCGCTGGGTTTGTTAGTTTTAAACTCTTGTTTTACCTCGTGGTTGCTATAGCCTCAGTCAATGAGACGTTCACCATGGTGGCACCTTCTTCCATAGTGGATCAAATGGGCCGAGAAATGATGAGGGAAGCATTCGGGGTGTTACGGTTGGATACTAAGTATCTAAACGGAATGAATTTCAGACATGGCGTCTTTCCCATTTCACCCTTGTGTCGGAATGTGATCACCTGTTGTGTCTCTGTCGTTATCTTTCTTCTTTCTGATTGGATCTTGTCCTATTTTTCTACTCGCTGACATCCTATGACTGAGGGTGCTTACCGTGCCAGGAATCCCTCAGGCTGTTTTACCTCTTGTTTTAATCACTCGTGAATAACATTTTATTTTACAAGTATTGCAGTGTATGAGACCAGTGATCAAACTGAAAACTATACATGTCGCTCAGTGGGACTAAGTGAAAAAGTAAAATAAAATGTGTAAAAAGGAAAACAGAAAAAAAGTGCACACAAATCACAAAAAGCCGCTTCACCATCGCCACACAAAACTCAGCATTTATGCTAAAACAAACCTGACCTGACCTATCGCCATGTCGGATAGACGCGCTCTATGAAACTGGCAGGTGATTTATTCATATATCACAAGGATCCTACAAAACAACATGGTCCAAGCTCATAAGCCAGGAAGTAATACAATATCCCCATCAGTAGAGGGGAAACAGGAGGCATCAAAGCAAGAAGGTTAGCATATCTAATACTTGATTAAATACAATTAAAAATATGATTTGCCAAAAAATCTATTAAATACAGACGGTATCAATTCAAAACAGGGCAGCAACAGGGCAACTGGAAGATGGTAAACATGCAGAGCATATAAAGATCTAAGAATAAATGAGAATAACCTGATATCCCACAGACTCTGCTCGAGGATAGTCACCATAAGTCATTGGAATCTTTAAGAGCTACAAACAGGATTTTACAAGGTGCTGCATGGTAAGAGCTATAGATGAGCCTGCATTATACCCTAACATGCAGCACGAACAAATCAGTCTGATCACTATTACCGCACGGTGAAAGGCGAAAAAAAAAAAACAATAACTGAATTGCTGGGTTTTGTTCATTCTGTGTTTAAAAAATCTGAAAAAATGTGATAAAAAATAACTATGTACCCCAAAATGGTACAAAAACATCTGCAACTCGTCCTGCCAAAAATACGCTCTGCTCGCCAAAAAATAAAAAAGTTACAGCTCTCAGAATATGGCGATGAAAAAAAACAACTTTTTATTAAAAAAAAAGCATTTTTACTGTGTGATAGCAGCAAAACCTAAACAAACTGATGTAAATCTTGTATCGCTGTAATTGCACCGACTCGAAGAATAAATCCGCCTCATCACGTATACTGCATGGTGAACAGCGCAAAAATAAAAGACCTCATCTTGTACTGCTGTCTGTTCATTCTACCTCCCAAATATCGCAATAAGGCTCTGCTCACCTTTATCCTGCGCTCTCCACTGAGCGCTTACACCAGGGTTTTCATGTAAATTCCCCAAAACGGCAATTCCTGCAAACCCCCCGGGGGGTTATGAGGCAGATGGGGTCACTTTGGACTGGTCTGTGTTCCAGCGGTGTTCCATCATTTTAGGAATCTTTTTAGGGCACAACGCCTGAAGCACAAGCTGGGCATAAAGTGGCGCTACACTATTTGGGGGCATTACACTGTATGGGTGCACAATGTATGGGGCGCTACAATATATGGGGGCTCTACACTGTATGAGGCCACAATGTATGGGGACATAATGTATAGGGGCACTACAATATATGGGGGCCCTACACTGTATGGGGACACAATGTATGGGGGCACAATGTATGGGGGTGCTACAATATACACTGTGTTCCAAATTATTATGCAAATAATATTTCCTCCTATTTTCTCTAAATTACCTATCTGAATTGCAGTCATTGTTATTTTCCAGTCATCTACTATTCTAGTATAATTGCAATGTTTAGGAACAAACTGCCTATGAAAACAGTTTTTTTTTTTTTTTTTTAAATAAACACTCAAAATGCATGTTCCAAATTATTATGCACAGCAGAGTTTTCAACCTTTTTTTGTTTATTTTGAACAAAAAATGGTCAATTATGAAGTTATAAGCATTATCAGCTTATTACAAAATGAAATCAAACAGTTTTCAAGTGAAAACTTTATTCTAGGTGATGTTACATTTGCACATAGGACCCCTTGTTGGAAAGAAGCTTCTGGACTCTCTCGTCCATTGAATTTGTCAGTTTTTGGATGGTTTCTGCTCCAATTGTTTTGCATGTGGACAGAATCCCCTCCCAGAGCTGTTGCTTAGATGTGAGCTGCCTCCCGCCATCATAGACACTCCTTTTGATGATGCTCCAGAGGTTCTCAATGGGGTTGAGGTCAGGGGAAGATGGTGGCCACACCATAAGTTTGTCCTCTTTTATGCCCATAGCAGCCAGAGATGCAGATGTGTTTTTTGCAGCATGAGACGGTGCATTATCATGCATGAAAATGATCTTGCTGCGGAAAGCACGGTTCTTCCTCTTGAACCATGGCAGGAAGTGTTGTTTTAGAAACTCCACATAGATTATGGAGTTCATCTTTACCCCTTCAGGGATCATAAAGGGGCCGACAATCTCTCTCCCCATGATTCCAGCCCAAAACATTACTCCACCTCCTCCTTGTTGGCGCCTTAGCCGTGTTTTCATGGGGTGTCCATCAACCAGCCATCCTCCACTCCATCCATCTGGACCATCAAGCGTTGCACGGCACTCATCGGTGAACAAAACAGTTTGGAAGTCAGTCTTCATGTATCGTTTGGCCCACTGGAGCCGTTTCTGCTTGTGTGCAGTGGATAGAGGTGGTCGACAGGATGGCTTACGCACAGCTGCAAACCTCTGAAGGACCCTGCATCTTGTTGTTCTGGGGACGTTGGAGGACCAGCAGCTTCAAAAACTTGTCTGCTGCTATGACGAGGCATTTTTGCAGCTGCTCTTTTAACCTTGCGCAATTGCCTGTTGGAAAGAGTCCTCAATTTTTCCTTATCAGCACGCACACGTGTGTGCTGGGAATCAGCTACATACTTCTTGATTGTGCGATGATCACGATGAAGTGTCTTGGCAATGTTGATTGTAGTCATGCCTTGACCTAAATACTCCACAATTTGTTGCTTCTCAGCAGCCGACACATCCTTTTTCTTTCCCATTTTGGCAAAAAATGTAGGCTGCTTGTAGCGCCCCCACTGCCGCAGGGCCGAGGGGTACCCGGTCCTGGGCCTCTGAGTCTCTGCTCTGGGGTTGTCACGGTGGCTAGACCCGGCCCGTGACCCTGCTGAGGGGCGTACAATGAAGGTGGAGGTATGGTGATGATGTTATGATGTGGTGCGGTGCAGGTCGCAGTAAATAACGAGGACACCAGGTTGCAGTCTCTTTACCTCTTTACTGAAGGCTTCAGGATCCTCAGTCCGGAATACGGTTAACCAGGCTCCGCAAGTCCGGCCGGTCCGATGGCACCTCCAGAGTTCCCTTTGCAGGTGGAAATCTGTGCCTACCTTCTAGCGCTTGTGTGTTGTAGTCCTCCCCTGCTGTGCTTACGGGATAGTCCCCACAACTGTTGTGTCTGTTTCTGAAGTTCCCTCACAACTCGATTATGATGTTCTTCTTTGTCCCCCAGATGATATGGCTAGGACGCACCCGTATGACGGGTAGGCTCGGAGCTCTTCCTGGACCCTAGTGTCGCCCCTCTCCTGTTGTTGCCCCCTATGTCTTCTTAGGTGATTTGGGTGAGACAGCCCGCCTATAACTGACTGTCCTGCCGTAGGTTTGAAGTTAGGCCTGGAGCTCTATACTTCCTCGGCGTTCTGGCCACCGGCTGCGCGCCTCAGTAGGATGTTGCCTTGACTTACAGCACGACTTCTACTGGTGTTTCTCCTTGTTGCGTTGATCTCGTTCCTCACTCTTCACAATAAACCTCGCTTCTTGTCCTTTCTTGGGGTACCGCCACAGTGAAGTGCAGGCGCGGTCCCGTAACGTTCTCTCAGTTCGCTAGGCCTCTGTCAGGATCCCACCCCTGACAGGGACCCCCCTGAATCTTCCCCTGCAACACCCTCTGCCACAGGATGTTGCCTGGTTCCAACCCAGTCAGCTTCTAACTAACTTCCTATCCAACCCCCAGTTTTACCAGATTGTGAGGAGTGGCCTAATACATAGCACCCTTAGCTCCCCCTGGAGGCCAGACTGTGAAGTGTATTGGTGTCTGTGATACCTGGTCAGGTGAACTCCTTCAGTGCCATCAGACGTACCATAGCCCCCCTTAGCGGCGGAGCATCAGTACTGCAACGACCAGGACTCTGGGGCGCTGCACTCCCCCCCGGTTAAATCCAGTACTCCTGGACTGGGAAGAAAACAACAATACATGTCAGCAAAAAGACATACAATTTTGAAACACAGTAACAATAAGCAAATTTGAACAGAGCTTCCCTTTATGGGAGGTGAGGACACTTGAACGTTACAAACATGGTTAAATACTTTAAATAACATGCTATAAATAACTTTTTCTTACCCAACCGGGTATTCTACTAAGTGCAAATTTTTGAACAATAATTTAACGTTGCCTTTAAGGACGTACACACTGAATCCACTAAAGACCTTCTTATAAAACACTATAAGGCTAATCAACTTTTCCTTCATTTTCCATCTTTACATCTGCAGGACCGCATGTCTATCTTCCCCAGGCCTACTGCCTCTCGTTCTGTTGCAGGACCGCCCCTTTCTGCCCGGGCCTACTGCCTTTCTGCTACTATACACAGTATAGAACGTATCATGTTGTGAAATTGGATTCTGGGCTCCCCCGGTGGCCACTTGTGGAATTGAACTTGTGTGCATCATCCCCTCTGTTCACCTGCTCCTATCAGGATGTGGGAGTCGCTATATAACCTTGCTCCTCTGTCAGTTTCTTGCCGGTCAACAATGTAATCAGAAGCCTTCTGTGCTTGTTCCTGCTACTAGACAACTCCCAGCTAAGTTGGACTTTTGTCCTTGTGTGTTTTTGCATTTTGTTCCTGTTCTCAGCTGCTGTTTCGTTACTGTGTCTGGAAAGCTCTTGTGATCGGAAATTGCCACTCTGGTGTTATGAGTTAATGCTAGAGTCTTAAAGGAATTTCTGGATGGTGTTTTGATAGGGTTTTCTGCTGACCATGAAAGTGTCCTTTCTGTCTTCCTGCTATCTAGAAAGCGGACCTCGATTTTGCTAAACCTATTTTCATACTACGTTTGTCATTTCATCTAAAATCACCGCCAATATATGTGGGGGCCTCTGTCTGCCTTTTGGGAAAATTTCTCTAGAGGTGAGCCAGGACTGTCTTTTCCTCTGCTAGGATTAGGTAGTTCTCCGGCTGGCGCTGGGCATCTAGGGTTAAAAAACGTAGGCATGCTACCCGGCCACTTCTAGTTGTGCGGCAGGTTTAGTTCATGGTCAGTATAGTTTCCATCTTCCAAGAGCTAGTTCTCATATATGCTGGGCTATGTTCTCTCGCCATTGAGAATCATGACAGTATCATCCATCTCTCAGTTCAAGATCACTGAGCCATCTCTGTATGGCTCCTAAGAGGACTCACCGACTAACCCGTATGGGTCCACTTCCTGTCCTCATTCTCTGACACATCATTAAACATTTCTCACTATCAACTGTCTGACTACATATAACTTTACATGTAAGCATTATCACTATTTCTCTTAAGGCATCATTATACTTTAAGTGCTATGGGTGAACGTTCCCTTTAAGAGGGGACCAAGTCTCTATGAGGTAGTGCAACTTCTCAAGCTGCAAGTCCGTATGCAGTAGGACTCTGGTGCTGTTTCCAGGAACAGTTTCTTCGCAAAGAGTCCTTTCTTTTGTAAAACCAGTAGAGGGCACCTTTAAGAAGGTGCAAACTATTTACAAGGAGTTTGTAATCATGCAGTGTTCATGATCCAGCAGTTCTTTTAACAATGATAAAACAGGAAACAAAAACATAAGCAGAAGAAGGGATCCCGGGTAAACAAAGGGATCCCTTTAAGAGTTAACCCTAGTCGGGTTGTAGCCTCCTTCCGGGCCTCACCTGGCAGACGGGTCGTGGTGGCGTGACAAGGACCGGTCCTGGATTCAGCAGCGACAGGATTCCTTGTCGGGACACCCTCCTCGCTCGTGGGTGAGCACGACCCGTAGCTACACGGTGGGCCTGGATTCCCTGGGGTTCCGTGGGGGCAGGTTGCGGCATCTTCCCTGCAGGAGGCTCGTCTTCCGACGTTCCGGCAGCGGCCTGGAGTGCGACGCACCGCTGGACACCCCGAGCTATCCAGCCAACCTCCCTCCTCCACCGGGTGTAAGTTACCACGTCTCCGGGCTGCAGGTCGTGACTGTACCTTCCCCCGCAGGGTTCCACCTCTTCCCGATCCACACGGACTCACAGTGGCTCTCCAATTTCTTGTATAACTCCCCGTCCTTCCCGGGAGTTGAAGAACACCACCACACCCCAGTGTGACGGGGGAACCTCCTCAGCATCCGTCAGGTCAATCTGGACCGCAGGTTGGGGTCTATTTCTCCACGCCGTCATCAGGCGCCGCAGATGTTCTGCCTCCGGCAGGATCCTCAGGCCCTGTGCCTGTAGCTCGCACTCTGCCGCGGCCAGGATGGAGGAAGCAGGGGACACCGGAGTTAGGCGGACTTCCGTAGGCTGGCCCAGCCGAGCGGTCACACGGGCGTCGGCCTCCCGGCGGCGTGCTATCTGCCGGGCCTCGGCTGCGGCCACACACTCCTCAGACGGTGGCCAGTTGGGTCTGCCCATCGGTAACTCCGTAAGGGCCAGTCCCTGCAACGATGGCGCATCTGGGGCTGTGTCGGGGGGTGCAGCCTCATGCTGGGTCGTGTCGTCCCCACGCGGTGCTCCCGGCGTCGCCATCTTTGCTTCCTCTCCCGTGTCTTCCCGCGGCCTCTTTCGTGGGCGGCCCCGTCTCCATGGTCTCCACCCTCCAAAGAGGATGAGAAGGCGGACCTCGGCTGCTGACGGACACGTCCTCAGGATGCAAAAATGTTTAGACTGGGCGGCCATTGTCTTTCGCGCTCTTCAGCTGGTCCACGCCTACTCCACGCCCCTCTTCTCTTCCTGCGCTCTCCTCAGCGCTGTAATGGCGGCTGGTTTTGGCAGCAAATGGCAATCCACAGTCTTTGCAATAAGTCACAGTCCAAGTATAATAAATCACAGTTCCAAAGCACACATGACCTGATTCTTCAGGCTTAAGTAGATCCTGTTCGTGACGCCAAGTTGTAGCGCCCCCACTGCCGCAGGGCCAAGGGGCACCCGGTACTGGGCCTCTGAGTCTCTGCTCTGGGGTTGTCACGGTGGCTAGACCCGGCCCGTGACCCTGCTGAGGGGCGTACAATGAAGGTGGAGGTATGGTGATGATGTTATGATGTGGTGCGGTGCAGGTCGCAGTAAATAACGAGGACACCAGGTTGCAGTCTCTTTACCTCTTTACTGAAGGCTTCAGGATCCTCAGTCCGGAATACGGTTAACCGGGCTGTGGGAGTTCGGCCGGTCCGATGGCACCTCCAGAGTTCCCTTTGCAGGTGGAAATCTGTGCCTACCTTCTAGCGCTTGTGTGTTGTGGTCCTCCCCTGCTGTGCTTACGGGAAAGTCCCCACAACTGTTGTGTCTGTTTCTGAAGTTCCCTCACAACTCGATTATGATGTTCTTCTTCGTCCCCCAGATGATATGGCTAGGACGCACCCGTATGACGGGTAGGCTCGGAGCTCTTCCTGGACCCTAGCGTCGCCCCACTCCTGTTGTTGCCCCCTATGTCTTCTTAGGTGATTTTGGGTGAGACAGCCCGCCTATAACTGACTGTCCTGCCGTAGGTTTGAAGTTAGGCCTGGAGCTCTATACTTCCTCGGCGTTCCGGCCACCGGCTACACGCCTCAGTAGGATGTTGCCTCGTCTTACAGCACGACTCCTACTGGTGTTTCTCCTTGTTGCGTTGATCTCGTTTCTCACTCAGCACAATAAACCTCGCTTCTTGTCCTTTCTTGGGGTACCGCCGCGATCAGGTGCAGGCGCGGTCCCGTAACGTTCTCTCAGTTCGCTAGGTCTCTGCCAGGATCCCACCCCTGACAGGGACCCCCCTGAATCTTCCCCTGCAACACCCTCTGCCACAGGATGTTGCCTGGTTCCAACCCAGTCAGCTTCTAACTAACTTCCTACCTAACCCCCAGTTTTACCAGATTGTGAGGAGTGGCCTAATACATAGCACCCTTAGCTCCCCCTGGAGGCCAGACTGTGAAGTGTATTGGTGTCTGTGATACCTGGTCAGGTGAACTCCTTCAGTGCCATCAGACGTGCCATAGCCCCCCTTAGTGGCGGAGCATCAGTACTGCAACGACCAGGACTCTGGGGCGCTGCATGCTTAATAATGTGGAACAGCCTTCTTAAGTAGTCTTGCCTTTATTTGGACACACCGGCCAAACTCATGTGCACAGGTCTCTGCAATTGCTTTCAGTGATATAAAGAGCCCTGACACCCATCACCATCAATGAGTTTAAATGACAAATAAAAAAATTCTAACCTTATCACTCCTAAACTCTTTGTGCATAATAATTTGGAACACAGTGTATGAGGGCTCTATAATATATGGGGGCGCTACACTGTATGGGGGCACAATGTTTGGGGGTGCTACAATATATGAGGACACAATGTATGGGGGCTCTATAATATATGGGGGCGCTACACTGTATGGGGACACAATGTTAGGGCACTAGACTGGCAGATGTGCAATTCTCCAGAATAAAACCTGGGTGGATGTTACACAATGGTCACTGAAGCCGTAGATGAATTCATTGAGAGGTGCAGTTTCAATAGTGGGGCCACTTTTGGGGTCTTTCTGCTGTTCTGGCATCTCAGGGGCTCCGCAAATGTCGCCTGTAAACTATTCTACAAAAATCTGTGCTCCAAAAGCCAAATAGCGCTCCTTCCTTCCTTCCTTCCTTCTCCGCCCCGATGTGTGGCCTAAGGCCGGAGTCACACTACCGTATAACACGGCCGAGCACTGTGTGATGAAACATGGCAGTGCTCGGCCCGGTGATGCCCTATGGGGCAGATCACATCTGTGATTGTTTTCTCGTGCCAATTCAGCAGTGAGACTCACACTCCTCTATACAAGTCTATGGGTGGGAGTGACACATTGCACTGCACTCCATCCCAGTGCGGTGCGATATACGTGAGGCCATGGAGGAGATGGAGACATTACTGTGCTGCGATCCGCTCATGTGAGAGCAGAGAGCATGGACACTCGGATCACACACGCAGCAGAACAGGAGCCGAGGGTCATCAGCAGATCGCACCAGATGTTCTCGCACCAGATGTTCTCACCCCGGATGTTCTCGCCCCGGATGTTCTCGCCATACACTGGTGGGACTCCGGCCAGTAATTTCTGGCGACATGTGGGGCAGCACCGCATTGAGGAGAAAATGCGCAGTAAAGTATGGGGTCCAGTTTCACCTATTAACCCTTGTGTACCTGACAAATTTCATACCTACTCAAAAAAAGTGAATAAACACAAAGTATATTAAAAATATACAGTTAGGAAAAAAGTATGTAGTCAGCCACCAATTGTGCAAGTTCTCCCACTTATAAAGATGAGCGAGGCCTGTAATTGACATCATAGGTGACCACAACTATGAGAGTCACAATGAGAAAACAAATCCAGAAAATCACCTTGTCTGATTTGGGAAGATTTATTTTTGCAAATTATGGTGGAAAATAAGTACAGTACAGACCAAAAGTTTGGACACCTTCTCATTTAAAGATTTTTCTGTATTTTCATGACTATGAAAATTGTAAATTCACACTGAAGGCATCAAAACTATGAATTAACACATGTGGAATTATATACTTAACAAAAAAAGTGTGAAACAACTGAAATTATGTCTTATATTCTAGGTTCTTCAGAGTAGCCACCTTTTGCTTTGATGACTGCTTTGCACACTCTTGGCATTCTCTTGATGAGCTTCTAGAGGTAGTCACCAGGAATGGTCTTCCAACAATCTTGAAGGAGTTCCCAGAGATGCTTAGCACTTGTTGGCCCTTTTGCCTTCTCTCTGCGGTCCAGCTCACCCCAAACCATCTCGATTGGGTTCAGGTCTGGTGACTGTGGAGGCCAGGTCATCTGGTGTAGCACCCCATTACTCTCCTTCTTGGTCAAATAGCCCTTACACAGCCTGGAGGTGTGTTTGGGGTCATTGTCCTGTTGAAATATAAATGATGGTCCAACTAAACGCAAACCGGATGGAATAGCATGCCGCTGCAAGATGCTGTGGTAGCCATGCTGGTTCAGTATGCCTTCAATTTTGAATAATTCCTCAACAGTGTCACCAGCAAAGCACCCCCACACCATCACACCTCCTCCATGCTTCACGGTGGGAACCAGGCATGTAGAGTCCATCCGTTCACCTTTTCTGCGTCGTACAAAGACACGGTGGTTGGAACCAAGGATCTCAAACTTGGACTCATCAGACCAAAGCACAGATTTCCACTGGTCTAATGTCCATTCCTTGTGTTCTTCAGCCCAAACAAGTCTCTTCTGCTTGTTGCCTGTCCTTAGCAGTGGTTTCCTAGCAGCTATTTTACCATGAAGGCCTGCTGCACAAAGTCTCCTCTTAACAGTTGTTGTAGAGATGTGTCTGCTGCTAGAACTCTTTGTGGCATTGACCTGGTCTCTAATCTGAGCTGCTGTTAACCTGCGATTTCTGAGGCTGGTGACTCGGATAAACTTATCCTCAGAAGCAGAGGTGACTCTTGGTCTTCCTTTCCTGGGGCGGTCCTCAGGTGAGCCAGTTTCTTTGTAGCGCTTGATGGTTATTGCCACTGCACTTGGGAACACTTCCAAAGTTTTCCCAATTTTTCTGACTGACTGACCTTCATTTCTTAAAGTAATGATGGCCACTCGTTTTTCTTTACTTAGCTGCTTTTTTCTTGCCATAATACAAATTTTAACAGTCTATTCAGTGGGACTCTCAGCTGTTTATCCACCAGACTTCTGCTCAACACAACTGATGGTCACAACCCTGACAGGGCACACCTGTGAAGTGAAAACCATTTCCGGTGACTACCTCTTGAAGCTCATCAAGAGAATGCCAAGAGTGTGCAAAGCAGTGATCAAAGCAAAAGGTGGCTACTTTGAAGAACCTAGAATATGAGACATAATTTCAGTTGTTTCACACTTTTTTGTTAAGTATATAATTCCACATGTGTTAATTCATAGTTTTGATGCCTTCAGTGTGAATTTACAATTTTCATAGTCATGAAAATACAGAAAAATCTTTAAATGAGAAGATGTGTCCAAACTTTTGGTCTGTACTGTATTTGGTCACCTAAAAACATGCAAGATTTCTGGCTCTCACAGACCTGTAACTTCTTCTTTAAGAGGCTCCTCTGTCCTCCACTCATCCCCTGTAGTAATGGCTCCTGTTTGCACTTGTTATCAGTATAAAAGACTCCTGTCCACAACCTCAAACAGTCACACTCCAAACTCCACTATGGTGAAGACCAAAGAGCTGTCGAGGACACCAGAAACAAAATTGTAGCCCTTCACCAGGCTGGGAAGACTAAATCTGCAATAGGCAAGCAGCTTGGTGTGATGAAACCAACTGTGGGGGCAATAATAAGAAAATGGAAGACATTCAAGACCACTGATAATCTCCCTCGATCTGGGGCTCCACGCAAGATCTTACCACGTGGAGTCAAAATAATCACAAGAACGGTGAGCAAAAATCCCAGAACAACACGGGAGGACATACTGAATGACCTGCATAGAGCTCCACCACCGTAACAAAGGCTACCATCAGTAACACACCACGCCACCAGAGACTCAGATCCTGCAGTGCCAGGCGTGTCCCCCTGCTTAAGCCAGAACATGTCTGGGCCTGCCTGAAGTTTGCTAAGAGCATTTGGATTATCCAGAAGAATATTGGGAGAGTGTGATATGGTCTGATGAAACCAAAGTAGAACTGCTTGGTAGAAACAAAAATCGTGTTTGGAGGAGACTGGAATGCTGAGTTGCATCCAAAGAACACCATACCTACTGTGAAGCATGGGGGTGGCAACATCATGCTTTGGGGCTGTTTCTCTGCAAAGGGACCAGGATGACTGTACATGAAAGAATGAATGGGGCCATGTATTGTGAGATTTTGAATGCAAACCTCCTTCCATCAGCAAGGGCATTGAAGATGAAACGTGGATGTCTCAACGTGCCGTCCCTCTTCCTAACACAGACAATAGGAAATGAATAAGATGACCCAACCTCTGTTGATTAGATCTTGTAAATACTCTTTCACTTCATGGTGTAATGGTTTAGGCACCAACATGTAAATTTTGGTTACTGTGGTCATGTCTTTCAAATTGATTTTCAACTGCAATGATGGAATACATAACACTCCACAGAGAAACCACAGCCAATAAGTCCCATAAAAAATACACTTTATTAAATATATGTTAAAAGTACCACAACATACAAGGAAAAGGTACACAGGAAAAATGGGGCTAGTGGAACAACTGTATAGCAATACACATAGGGCTAAACGGTACCACCCACCACATCAGCACATCGTCCATTGTTTGTACATACCACACAGGGTGGATAAGAGCATTGAAACAATTAATAGCTGCACAAGGCTGGAAAAAAACATGTAAGGAGTATGGTGCAAATGCACAAGAAGTATAATTACCGTATTTTTCTGACCATAAGACGCACTTTTTTTCCTCCAAATTTGGGAGGAAAGTGTGGGTGCGTCTTATGGTAGGGATGTAGCATGTGGGAAGGGGGGCAGCAGTGAGTGGGATCGCACTGTTATCCCACTTCAGGAGGCAGAAAAATGTCCCCGCTGCCAGGAATCAGCTGCTGGGGAAACCATGTGGTCCCGATGATTAAGTGCAGTGAATATTCATTAGCTACTCCCCGCCCACCTATCATCTGAGCGGTGAGCAGGGAGCAGCAAATGAATACTGCACTTAAGCAGGGACACACATGGTTTCCCCAGGGCTGATTCCTGCAGCAGCTGGGGAGATCCGTGTGTCCGGGGGAGGAGGAGGCAGCAGCAGCAGGGTCCGGGGGAGAGGAGATCGCTGCATACCTGCCTGGGCTGGACGCTGAGTGCTGTGCACAAGGAGGACCTGTGTGATGTCAGAAGTGGGCGGGCTGGAGCATCACATGGCAGAACAGAGCCCTCCCTCTTCTTGACATCATCACAGGTCCTTCAGGCTCCCCACTAGAATCTGCTGGCTTCCATTACCTGTTCTGTGGAAAGACAACAAGAGGGAGGGCTCTGTGTGCAGTCATGGGATGCTTTTACCTCACTACAGGCTGGCTGCCACAATTAAGAGGTTAGTCTTTCCAAAACACAATAAAGCACTCTGCCACTCCTTTAGTGAACTATAACTCCCAGCATGTCCTTGGATCTGCAGGACATGCTGGGAGTTATAGTTCTCCCATGGGATTTTAAAGCAGCACTCCAGTGTTATTTTGCAGTGCAGGAGTGGTGCTTTCAATATAAGCCCTGTGCCCCCATTCTTATACTCACCCTCCAGCATCTTCATATAGTACTTCACAGACACCACAATGGTCCCGCAGCTTCCAACATAATAACATACTATTATATATAATAACACCACATATAATAGTATGTTATTAAATATTTTACCACATTTTTTTGCTTCAAATATTTTTTTCCCTATTTTCCACCTCTAAAACCTGGGTGCGCCTTATAGTCCGGTGCGTCTTATAGTCCGAAAAATACGGTACCCAATACCAGCCATTTAAACACACATATATATGCTCCAGAGATATTACCTGATGTGCACCAGCAGTGGGGGACCCAGAGGCTTCGTACAGCTGTTAAGAATGCCTGGCCCATTTTGAAAGCCGATCCGATTATTGTTAAATTTCTTCCTGATAACCCAGCTATTACGTTTAGACGTGCGAGAAACCTCCGTGACCAATTGACATGTAGTCACTACGTTGGTCAGGTTATGCCTACATTCTTGGATGCGGCGAGGCCAGGGGGTGGATGCGTCCCGTGCGGTAGGTGTGTATTGCTATACAGTTGTTCCACTAGCCCCATTTTTCCTGTGTACCTTTTCCTTGTATGTTGTGGTACTTTTAACATATATTTAATAAAGTGTATTTTTTATGGGACTTATTGGCGGTGGTTTCTCTGTGGAGTGTTAGGATTTCTGTTATACAGTTGTCCCTTTATTTGTCCTAATATACGCACATGGTATATCAATGTCACTATTTAGCATTTTGACTTGTTATTTTTGAGCTCTGTGTGTGTATTATGTATACCGCAATTTCATCATTTAATGATGGAATACAGTCTATATCAGAGTCATCTTTAGAGAATGCATTACACTCTTCTCTCAGCATCTGTTTTGCTACCGCTAGATCTTCAGCACACAAGTATTCCAGGGGTACTGGGGGATCCCAGGATCCTGAGGTGAGTCTTGCATTTTCCTCGACTAGGCAACTCCTGTTCCTTGGTGGGGAAACTGAATTCACGGTAGACCACTGGGCGGTTCTCACCGCTTTGATGGTTTCGATGTGACCTAACAGTCTTTGGATCCAGTCTAATTTTGTGAATTGTGGTATTCATCACCGGCACTGTCACTCGGGCAAACCCACCAGTAGGAATCGTAACACAGTCTCACCTTGAACTAGGCCTTCTCGAAGTTCAGAGGAGTCATTTGGCACGAACAGTCTCTTCTGGACTTTTCTTCCTGGTTCCACCCGGACTCCACACCTCACTCCCACCATTTGGTTTGCAGGGATGATGGTTGGGCACAGGCCTACCTTGACTTCTTTCAGGTCCATTGTATTCTGAGCTTTAGTTACTCTATGAATCACATTTTCTGCCACAGCATTGTGTATGGCGAATGATGTGGCAATTGCATCCATCAGTGTCCCTGACTTCTGTTTCGTGATGAAATCACTGATTACTTTATAACCCAGGATAAGATCCTCTGTCACGTTCTGATCACTAGTCACGAGAAAAGGTATCAAAAGCGCAATGGTGTTGCTGTTCTTTGTGTCCCTGAGTTGGAAAGTCACTTCTACACAGCCTATGAAAGGAATTTCGGTCTGGTTGACGGCTTTGCCGAGGTGTTCCACTGGTGCTAAGAGTTCCTTTAGGGACCAAAGGCAGGTATGTGGCAGGTGGCGCCTTCACCACCATTCACCAATGCACTGGGCATTAAGTTACTGATGTCCCTGTCTCTCTTGCAGCTGTTGTAGATGGGAACACACTTGGGGATAGTGCTGATGCAGCCAGTTTACCTCATGTGTCGTTGTGGGGGTTGGTGGGATTTGGATTTGCTTTTGGGGCCTCCTCCGTGTTGCCGGTTACCAGTCACCCTGCACTGGCAACCTCCTGTCTTTTAACCCAAACAACCGTGACCATTGGCATTCCTTGGCATAATGTCCTTCCTCACCACATCTTAAACAGTGGACCCATACCGCACTGTGATTTGATGAACGGCATGCCTCACAAGCTTCGTATCTTCTGTTTTGGAACCCACTCCTGGGTCTGAGAGATACAGATTCTGGCTTGAAACGAATCAACTCTTTCACCTCCATCAGCTCAGCTCAGTTCTCCTATTACTTCTTCCCAGTCAGCTCTGGCTGTCCTCCCTTTTGTTGGTGTTTTAAGGTTAATTCTCGGCAGTGGTACTGGAGGGTCTTCATCATGATCTTCGGACTGGCAATCGGGGGTCTCCAACTTCAGCTGACTCATTTTAGTGGTTTTAGGAGCAGAGCCTGTTGTGAATTCCGTTCTCGGGCTTCCTCCTGTGGTCATGAGTTGTACTGTGTGAGTTTGTTCTTGGGCTCCCTCTGGTGGCCTTTAGCGATATTGCTGGTCTTGGCTGGGCTCAGCTGCTTCATTTCCTTCTATGCTGGGCCTATTTAACTCACCTGGACCTTCATTTGTTGCCTGCTGTCGGTGTATTCAGTCCTGTTTCTGAGAGCTCCTGAATATTCCTTGTGACCAGTCTCCTGCTGGAGAAGTTAAGTTTGTTTGTTCATTTTGCTCATTATTTCCTTGAAAACGTTTCTCTGTATATGATGAGTTCAGTCCAGCTTGCTTATATGTGATTTTTCGCTTGCTGGTTAGTTCTGGGGTGCAGAGTGCGCCCCTCACATCGTGAGTCGGTGTGGGGGTTCTTGTATTCTCTGCGTGGTTTATTTTTGATAGTTTTGTACTGACCGCACAGACTCCTATCTATTTTCAGTCTATCTAGTGTTAGCGGGCCTCATTTGCTGAACCTGTTTCATTTCTACGTTTGTCTTTTCCCCTTAACTCACCGTTATTATTTGTGGGGGCTGACTATAACTTTGGGGTTATTTCTCTGAGGCAAGTGAGGTCTTTGCTTTCTCTCTAGGGGTAGTCAGTTTCTCAGGCTGTGAACGAGGCGTCTAGAATTTTAGGAACGCTCCACAGCTGCCTTTAGTGTTTGTGGATAGGATCAGGATTGCGGTCAGTATAGCTTCCACATCCCCAGAACTTGTCCTATATTCTGGTCATATGTGTCAGGTCAGTTTTGAGATCCTACCACCGGATCATAACAGTACAGCAGGCCACAAAGTGTTAATGCAGCAGAAGAGGGAGAAGAGAAATCCTGAAGTCATTTTTTTTTTTTCCTCTGCACTGTGTTTAGTTTCTCTCCTCCCCTTAATCTCTGGGTGGTTCTGAACTCAGCTGCAGATATGGACATTCAGAGTCTGTCTTCTAGTGTGGATCATCTCACTGCAAGGGTACAGGGCATTCAGGATTATGTAGTCCGCAGTTCTATGTCAGAGCCTAAGATACCAATTCCTGAGCTGTTTTCTGGAGATAGATCTAGGTTTTTGAACTTTAAGAATAATTGTAAGTTATTTCTGTCTCTGAGACCTCGCTCCTCTGGTGATTCTGTTCAGCAAGTTAAAATTGTTATTTCTTTGTTACGTGGTGACCCTCAAGATTGGGCATTCTCTCTGGCGCCAGGAGATCCTGCATTGCTAAATGTGGATGCGTTTTTTCTGGCGCTTGGAGTGCTTTATGAGGAACCTAATCTGGTAGACCAAGCAGAGAAGGTTTTGCTGGCTCTCTCTCAGGGTCAAGATGAAGCAGAGGTTTACTGTCAGAAGTTTAGGAAGTGGTCTGTGCTCACTCAATGGAATGAGTGCGCCCTGGCGGCGATTTTCAGAAAGGGTCTTTCTGAAGCCCTTAAAGATGTTATGGTGGGGTTCCCCACGCCTGTGGGTCTGAATGAGTCTATGTCTTTGGCCATTCAGATAGATCGGCGTCTGCGGGAGCGCAAACCTGTGCACCATCTGGCGGTATTTTCTGAGCAGAAACCTGAGCCTATGCAATGCGACAGGATTCTGACCAGAGTTGAACGGCAAAACCACAGACGTCAGAATGGGTTGTGCTTTTACTGTGGTGATTCTGCTCATGTTATCTCAGAGTGTTCTAAGCGCACAAAAAGGTTCGCCAAGTCTGTCACCATTGGTACTGTACAACCTAAATTCATTTTGTCTGTTACTTTGATTTGCTCTCTGTCATCCTACTCAGTTATGACTTTTGTGGATTCAGGTGCCGCCCTGAATTTGATGGATTTGTCATTTGCCAGGCACTGTGGTTTTATCTTGGAGCCTTTACAGTTCCCTATCCCACTAAAGGGAATTGATGCTACGCCATTGGCCAAGAATAAACCTCAGTACTGGACCCAAGTGACCATGTGCATGGCTCCTGCACATCAGGAGGTGATTCGCTTTCTTGTGCTACATAATTTGCATGATGTTGTCGTGTTGGGTCTGCCATGGCTGCAGGCTCATAATCCAGTCCTGGATTGGAAAGCTATGTCTGTGTCAAGTTGGGGTTGCCAGGGAATTCATGGCGATGCTCCTTTGGTGTCAATTGCTTCTTCTACTCCTTCTGAAGTCCCTGAATTTTTGTCGGACTACCAGGATGTATTTGATGAGCCCAAATCTAGTGCTCTACCTCCTCATAGGGATTGTGATTGTGCTATAAATCTGATTCCTGGTAGTAAGTTCCCTAAGGGACGACTTTTTAATTTATCTGTACCAGAACATGCCGCTATGCGGAGTTATATAAAGGAGTCCTTGGAGAAGGGGCATATTTGCCCGTCCTCGTCCCCCTTAGGTGCGGGGTTCTTTTTTGTGGCCAAGAAGGATGGTTCTCTGAGACCCTGTATAGATTATCGCCTTCTAAATAACATCACGGTCAAATTTCAGTACCCCTTGCCACTGTTGTCCGATCTGTTTGCCCGGATTAGGGGGGCCGGTTGGTTCACCAAGATAGATCTTCGAGGAGCGTATAATCTTGTGCGCATAAAGCAGGGCGATGAATGGAAAACAGCATTTAATACGCCCGAAGGCCATTTTGAGTACTTGGTGATGATTTTTGGGCTTTCTAATGCCCCCTCTGTGTTTCAGTCCTTCATGCATGACATCTTCCGAGAGTATCTGGATAGATTTATGATTGTGTACCTGGATGATATTTTGGTCTTTTCTGATGATTGGGAGTCTCATGTGAAGCAGGTCAGGATGGTATTTCAGGTCCTGCGTGCCAATGCCTTGTTTGTGAAGGGCTCTAAATGTCTCTTCGGAGTCCAGAAGGTTTCCTTTTTGGGCTTTATTTTTTCTCCTTCTACTATTGAGATGGATCCAGTCAAGGTCCAGGCTATTTATGACTGGACTCAACCTACATCTGTGAAGAGTCTTCAGAAGTTCTTGGGTTTTGCTAATTTTTACCGTCGCTTCATCACTAATTTTTCTAGTGTGGTTAAGCCTTTGACGGATTTGACCAAGAAGGGTTCTGATGTGACGAATTGGTCTCCTGCGGCCGTGGAGGCCTTTCAGGAGCTGAAATGTCGAATTTCTTCGGCTCCTGTCTTGCGCCAGCCCGATGTCTCTCTTCCCTTTCAGGTCGAGGTTGATGCTTCTGAGATTGGAGCAGGGGCTGTCTTGTCGCAGAGAAGCTCTGTGATGAGACCATGTGCTTTCTTTTCAAGAAAGTTTTCGCCTGCCGAGCGGAATTATGATGTTGGTAATCGTGAGTTGTTGGCAATGAAGTGGGCATTTGAGGAGTGGCGACATTGGCTTGAGGGAGCCAAGCATCGCGTAGTGGTCTTGACGGATCACAAGAATTTGACTTATCTCGAGTCTGCCAAACGGTTGAATCCGAGACAGGCTCAATGGTCGCTGTTTTTCTCTCGTTTCAATTTCGTGGTTTCATATCTTCCGGGTTCGAAAAACATGAAGGCTGATGCCCTTTCTAGGAGTTTTGTACCTGACTCCCCGGAAGTTTCTGAACCGACTGGTGTCCTCAAAGAGGGGGTAATTCTGTCTGCCATCTCTCCTGATCTGCGACGGGTGTTGCAGGAGTTTCAGGCCAATAGACCTGACCGTTGTCCACCGGAGAGACTGTTTGTCCCGGACAGATGGACCAGTAGAGTTATTTCCGAGGTTCATTCTTCGGTGTTGGCAGGTCATCCTGGGATTTTTGGTACCAGGGATTTGGTGGCGAGGTCCTTTTGGTGGCCTTCCTTGTCACGGGATGTGCGTTCCTTTGTGCAGACCTGTGGGATTTGTGCTCGGGCCAAGCCTTGCTGTTCTCGTGCCAGTGGATCGCTTTTGCCTTTGCCTGTCCCGAAGAGGCCTTGGACGCATATTTCCATGGATTTTATTTCGGATCTTCCTGTCTCTCAGAGGATGTCTGTCATCTGGGTGGTTTGTGATCGTTTTTCTAAAATGGTCCATTTGGTACCTTTGCCTAAGCTGCCTTCCTCCTCCGATTTGGTGCCACTGTTTTTTCAGAATGTGGTTCGTTTACATGGTATTCCAGAGAACATTGTGTCTGACAGAGGATCCCAGTTTGTGTCTTGATTTTGGCGGTCCTTTTGTGCTAAGATGGGCATTGAATTGTCTTTTTCGTCTGCCTTCCATCCTCAGACGAATGGCCAAACGAACGAACTAATCAGACCTTGGAAACTTATTTGAGATGTTTTGTTTCTGCTGATCAGGATGATTGGGTGACTTTTTTGCCATTGGCTGAGTTCGCCCTCAATAATTGGGCTAGTTCTGCTACTTTGGTTTCACCTTTCTTTTGCAATTCTGGTTTTCATCCTCGTTTTTCCTCGGGTCAGGTTGAACCCTCTGACTGTCCTGGGGTGGATTCTGTGGTGGATAGGTTGCAGCAGATTTGGAACCATGTGGTGGACAATTTGACGTTGTCCCAAGAGAAGGCTCACCGCTTTGCTAACCGCCGTCGCTGTGTGGGTCCCCGACTTCGTGTGGGGGATTTGGTGTGGTTGTCTTCTCGTTATGTCCCGATGAAGGTTTCAAGCCTCGTTTCATCGGTCCTTATAAGATTTTGGAAATCCTCAACCCTGTGTCATTTCGTTTGGACCTCCCAGCATCGTTTGCCATTCATAATGTGTTCCATAGGTCATTGTTGCGGAGATATGTGGTGCCTGTGGTCCCTTCTGTTGATCCTCCTGCTCCTGTCTTGGTCGAGGGGGAGTTGGAGTATGTGGTGGAGAAAATCTTGGATTCTCGTATTTCGAGACGGAAGCTTCAGTACTTAGTTAAGTGGAAGGGCTATGGTCAGGAGGATAATTCCTGGGTTGTCGCCTCCGATGTCCATGCGGCCGATTTGGTTCGTGCCTTTCATTCGGCTCGTCCTGATCGGCCTGGGAGCTCTGGTGAGGGTTCGGTGACCCCTCCTCAAGGGGAAGGTTGTTATGATCCTTAGTGGTTGAGGATCACAAATTACTCCAGCTAAGTAACAAACATAGGACAAGCTCTAGGGAGGTGGCAAACTGGACTGACCGCAAATCTGAACCTATCCAAACACACTAGAAGTAGCCGGTGAACGTGCCTAAAAATCCTAGACGTCTCGAGCCAGCCTGAGGAACTAACTACCCCTAGAGAGAAAGAAAAGACCTCTCTTGCCTCCAGAGAAATAATCCCCAAAGATATAGAAGCCCCCAACAGATAATAACGGTGAGGTAAGAGGAAGGCACATACACAGGGGTGAAAGCAGATTCAGCAAATGAGGCCCACTAATACTAGATAGCAGAAAATAGAAAAGGGAATCTATGCGGTCAGTAAAAAACCCTTACAAAATATCCACTCTGAGATTTTCAAGAACCCCCCACACCAACTCACGGTGTGGGGGGAGAAACTCAGTCCCCTAGAGCAACCAGCAAGCGAGGAAATCACATTTTAGCGAGCTGGACTAAAAACATAATGAACACTGATAATCAAAAAATGATCAAACAAAAACTTAGCTTGTCTTGGAGAGACTGGGAGTAAGGTAGACACAAGGAATCTGAAGAGCACTGAATACATTGATAGCAGGCAAGGAACTGAGTCTCCAGGTGAGCGAAATAGGAAACCAACCAAGGATAACGAACCAGCTGATGCAGCCAACCTGCAGAAAGACAACACTACACAGTACCGCTTGTGACCACTAGAGGGAGCCCAAAAATAGAATTCACAACAGTACCCCCCCCTTGAGGAGGGGTCACCGAACCCTCATCAAGACCCCCAGGGCGATCAGGATGAGCCGCGTGGAAGGCACGAACCAAATCGGCCGCATGAACATCAGAGGCGACAACCCAGGAATTATCCTCCTGACCATAGCCCTTCCACTTAACCAAATACTGAAGCCTCCATCTAGAGATACGAAAATCCAAAATCTTCTCCACCACGTACTCCAATTCGCCCTCGACCAGCACCGGAGCAGGAGGCTCAACAGAAGGAACCACAGGTACCACATACCTCCGCAACAAAGACCTATGGAACACATTATGAATGGCAAACGATGCTGGGAGATCCAAACGAAAAGAAACCGGGTTAAGGATTTTCAAGATCTTATAAGGACCGATGAAGCGAGGCTTAAATTTAGGAGAGGAGACCTTCATAGGAACATACCGAGAAGACAGCCACACCAAATCCCCAACACGAAGTCGGGGACCCACACCGCGGCGGCGGTTGGCAAAGCGCTGAGCCTTCTCCTGTGACAACCTCAAATTGTCCACCACATGGTTCCAAATCTGCTGCAACCTATCCACCACAGAATCCACCCCAGGACAGTCAGAAGGCTCAACCTGACCCGAGGAAAAACGAGGATGGAAACCAGAATTGCAGAAAAAAGGCGAAACCAAAGTAGCAGAACTAGCCCGATTATTAAGGGCAAACTCGGCCAATGGCAAAAAAGTCACCCAATCTTCCTGATCAGCAGAAACAAAACATCTCAAATAAGTTTCCAACGTCTGATTAGTTCGCTCGGTTTGGCCATTAGTCTGAGGATGGAAGGCCGACGAAAAAGACAAATCAATGCCCATCTTAGCACAAAAAGTCCGCCAAAACCTGGACACAAACTGGGATCCTCTATCAGACACAATATTTTCAGGAATGCCGTGCAGGCGAACCACATTCTGAAAAAATAGAGGAACCAAATCGGAGGAAGAAGGCAACTTAGGCAAGGGCACCAAATGGACCATCTTGGAAAAACGATCACACACCACCCAGATGACAGACATTTTCTGAGATACTGGAAGATCCGAAATAAAATCCATGGAAATGTGCGTCCAAGGCCTTTTCGGAACAGGCAAAGGCAAAAGCAAACCGCTGGCACGAGAACAGCAAGGCTTAGCCCGAGCACAAATCCCACAAGACTGCACAAAGGAACGCACATCCCACGACAAGGAAGGCCACCAGAAGGACCTAGCCACCAAATCTCTGGTACCAAAAATCCCAGGATGACCCGCCAACACCGAAGAATGAACCTCAGAAATAACTCTGCTGGTCCATCTATCCGGGACAAACAGTCTCTCTGGTGGACAACGGTCAGGTCTATCCGCCTGAAATTTCTGCAGCACTCGTCGCAAATCTGGGGAAATGGCAGACAAAATCACTCCTTCTCTGAGAATACCAGCCGGCTCAGAAACTCCCGGAGAGTCAGGCACAAAACTCCTAGAAAGTGCATCAGCTTTCACGTTCTTCGAACCAGGCAGGTATGAGACCACGAAGTTGAAACGGGAGAAAAACAACGACCAACGAGCCTGTCTAGGATTCAGGCGCTTGGCAGACTCAAGGTAAATCAGATTTTTGTGATCAGTCAAGACCACCACACGATGTTTAGCTCCTTCGAGCCAATGTCGCCACTCCTCAAATGCCCACTTCATAGCCAACAACTCCCGATTACCAACATCATAATTCCGCTCGGCAGGCTAAAACTTTCTTGAAAAGAAAGCACATGGCTTCATCACAGAGCCATCAGAGCTTCTCTGCGACAAAACAGCCCCTGCTCCAATCTCAGAAGCATCAACCTCGACCTGGAAGGGGAGAGAGACATCTGGCTGACATAAGACTGGAGCTGAAGAAAACCGGTGCTTCAGCTCCCGAAAGGCTTCCACGGCCGCAGGAGACCAATTAGTCACATCAGAACCCTTCTTGGTCAAATCCGTCAAAGGTTTAACCACGCTAGAAAAATTAGCGATGAAACGACGGTAAAAATTAGCAAAACCCAAGAACTTCTGAAGACTCTTAACAGACGTGGGCTGAGTCCAGTCATGAATAGCCTGGACCTTGACTGGGTCCATCTCCACAGTAGAAGGAGAAAAAATAAAACCCAAAAAGGAGACCTTCTGTACTCCGAAGAGGCATTTTGAGCCCTTCACAAATAAAGCATTAGCACGCAGGACCTGAAACACCATCCTGACCTGCTTCACATGGGACTCCCAATCATCAGAAAAGACCAAAATGTCATCCAGATGAACAATCATAAATTTATCCAGATATTCTCGGAAGAAGGCACATACACAGGGGTGAAAGCAGATTCAGCAAATGAGGCCCACTAATACTAGATAGCAGAAAATAGAAAAGGGAATCTATGCGGTCAGTAAAAAACCCTTACAAAATATCCACTCTGAGATTTCAAGAACCCCCCACACCAACTCACGGTGTGGGGGGAGAAACTCAGTCCCCTAGAGCAACCAGCAAGCAAGGAAATAACATTTTAGCGAGCTGGACTAAAAACATAATGAACACTGATAATCAAAAAATTATCAAACAAAAACTTAGCTTGTCTTGGAGAGACTGGGAGCAAGGTAGACACAAGGAATCTGAAGAGCACTGAATACATTGATAGCAGGCAAGGAACTGAGTCTCCAGGTGAGCTAAATAGGAAACCAACCAAGGATAACGAACCAGCTGATGCAGTCAACCTGCAGAAAGACAACACTACACAGCACCGCTTGTGACCACTAGAGGGAGCCCAAAAATAGAATTCACAACAGGGGGTACTGTTGTGAATTCCATTTTCGGGCTCCCTCCTGTGGTCATGAGTGGTACTGTGTGAGTTTGTTCTTGGGCTCCCTCTGGTGGCCTTTAGCGATATGGCTGGGCTCAGCTGCTTCATTTCCTTCTATGCTGGGCCTATTTAACTCACCTGGACCTTCATTTGTTGCCTGCTGTCGGTGTATTCAGTCCTGTTTCTGAGAGCTCCTGAATATTCCTCGTGACCAGTCTCCTGCTGTAGAAGTTAAGTTTGTTTGTTCATTTTGCTCATTATTTCCTTGAAAACGTTTCTCTGTATATGATGAGTTCAGTCCAGCTTGCTTATATGTGATTTTTCGCTTGCTGGTTAGTTCTGGGGTGCAGAGTGCGCCCCTCACATCGTGAGTCGGTGTGGGGGTTCTTGTATTCTCTGCGTGGTTTATTTTTGATAGTTTTTGTACTGACCGCACAGACTCCTATCTATTTTCAGTCTATCTAGTGTTAGCGGGCCTCATTTGCTGAACCTGTTTAATTTCTACGTTTGTCTTTTCCCCTTAACTCACCGTTATTATTTGTGGGGGGCTGACTATAACTTTGGGGTTATTTCTCTGAGGCAAGTGAGGTCTTTGCTTTCTCTCTAGGGGTAGTCAGTTTCTCAGGCTGTGACGAGGCGTCTAGGATTTTAGGAACGCTCCACAGCTGCCTTTAGTGTTTGTGGATAGGATCAGGATTGCGGTCAGTATAGCTTCCACATCCCCAGAACTTGTCCTATATTCTGGTCATATGTGTCAGGTCAGTTTTGAGATCCTACCACCGGATCATAACAAGAGCCCTTCTTTAACTTCTGTTCTCTCTCTGACTCCAAACTAGCTGCCTCATTCATTATTTCAATTAGGACTTCATCCAGAATGCCAGGATCTTCTAGGTACTGTTTCAGCTGTAACTTAATATCTTTGATGATTAAGCCCGTTCCCAATGATCTCAAGAACTTCTTCTGGACTAGCCCAGCATCAAACTTCTCCGCCCCTACATCTCTGGATGCAAACAACAGTCTATCCTTAAGTTCAATCGCTCTGAACAAGAAACTTTGGGGTGATTCATTATTGTTCTGTGAGATGTTAATGAGTCAGTGCAACAATTCTGAAGTACTCTCTTCTTTATAGTGCCCTTTTAAAATCATCTTCAACTGTGGTATGGTCAACTGACTTTTAGTCTCTAGCATACTGCGGAGGTTCAGTCCTGGGCTGATTGCTCTCACCACCCCCTCAATGATCTCATCTGGCTGGTAGCCTTTCAATAATCCTGCATCGATCTGGTGCAACAAGTTCATATAAAACAGTTTCTCTGGTGGCTACAAGATGTCTGCGGGAGCGTGCTTTAGAGATCTGTTCTTCTGACATCTTTATATGTTCTGCTTCTGTTCTTAATTCTTCACATGTTAACTGAAGAAGCAGTTCACTGATCCTGTCCATTTGTATTTCCACATCCATTGCTGCTAGTGAGTTTTCTTTAGGGCTGGCCCCATTTAACTGGTGTAGCAGAGTTGAGGTGCTGTGCTGCTGCATTTTCCAGTCACTTTGACTCTTTTCCCTCTACACGCTAATTGCCGCTCAGAATTCAACGTACGGGCCACCAATGTTACGTGCACATCGCTAGGTTCAGATAGAGGCAGAACAGGTCTCATTTGTTCTTTAGAACTCTGGGGGAACCATTACTCAGGGCGACAATGTACTGCAGCTTCCTCAGGCACAAGATGGATCCACTTGCTCACACAGATAACAATTGATAGAGTCCTCCTGAACAGATGAACAGTGTAGTTTAATATCACAGCACGTCCAGGACACTTCAAGTCTCTTAAGCACAGGCTTCATAAACAGTACAGCTGCTTCTTAAAGGCACATTGACTAACAGTCTCTTCTGATAGCACAGTTCAGCACAGATCAAGACTCTTTACAAAGGCACAGTAGTACACAGCATTGCCTCTAGTACAGTGTAATGGAGGAGGGGAGGGATGGCTGAGAAAGATGATTTCTGTGACACAATTTCTTCCAGTCCATATCTTCCTGCTCCTGATAGACTTTCTCAACTAGCAGTACAGGGGATAGCCTAGCTCCACTCTGTAACGGAACTCTGTATCCCTATGGTTCACTAGTTGCTGGATGCTTTTGAAGCAACAACAGTCTGCACTACTTCTGCATGTCACAACAACCCTATATCATCAGGATTCCTTTGCCGAACTTGACATTTCCTTCAATTTCTCAATCCGTTAGTCCTTTTTTCCCTTGTTTCCTTCAGACCGATTTGAACCTAGGTTCACCCCTCTACCTGACCAGGTATGAGGTGGAGATGAGGGAGATGAGATCCCAGGCTGGTTAGACTGGTTTTCAATGGACATTTTGTTAATTTTCTTTCTTGTATTTTCACCTGCTTTTAAGTTAAATATATTTTTTAGATGCTGTTCTGCATTTTTCTGCTTTTCTTCTGATGATGTGTGCAATCTTGGATTATCCATCACCAACTTCTACTGAGAGATTTGTAAATACTGGTGCATTCATGTGTTTTTTTCCTGGCGACTCTCACCTCATCATGGAGGGACCATGGTGCGGGTCTTTCTGTACACAGGTTTATAACTAGTGTTGAGCGATACCGTCCGATACTTGAAAGTATCGGTATCGGAAAGTATCGGCCGATACCGGCAAAGTATCGGATCCAATCCGATACCGATACCCGATACCAATACAAGTCAATGGGACTCAAGTATCGGACAGTATTCCTGATGGTTCCCAGGGTCTGAAGGAGAGGAAACTCTCCTTCAGGCCCTGGGAACCATATTAATGTGTAAAATAAAGAATTAAAATAAAAAATATCGCTATACTCACCTGTCCGACGCAGCCGGGACCTCAGCGAGGGAACCGGCAGCGTTGTTTGTTTAAAATTCGCGCTTTTACCTGGTTACGTGAAGTCCCGGCTTGTGATTGGTCAGGGCGGCCATGTTGCCGGGACGCGGACCAATCACAGCAAGCCGTGACGAAATTACGTCACGGCTTGCTGTGATTGGTCCGCGTCCCGGCAACATGGCCGCCATTAACCAATCACAAGCCGTGACGTCACGGGAGGCTGGACATGCGCGTATTTTGAAAAGCGCGCGTGTCCAGCCTCCAGTGACGTCCTGGCTTGTGATTGGTTAATGGCGGCCATGTTGCCGGGACGTCACTGGAGGCTGGACACGCGCGCTTTTCAAAATACGCGCATGTCCAGCCTCCCGTGACGTCCCGGCTTGTGATTGGTTAATGGCGGCCATGTTGCCGGGACGTCACTGGAGGCTGGACACGCGCGCTTTTCAAAATACGCGCATGTCCAGCCTCCCGTGACGTCCCGGCTTGTGATTGGTTAATGGCGGCCATGTTGCCGGGACGTCACTGGAGGCTGGACACGCGCGCTTTTCAAAATACGCGCATGTCCAGCCTCCCGTGACGTCCCGGCTTGTGATTGGTTAATGGCGGTCATGTTGCCGGGACGTCACTGGAGGCTGGACACGCGCGCTTTTCAAAATACGCGCATGTCCAGCCTCCCGTGACGTCACGGCTTGTGATTGGTTAATGGCGGCCATGTTGCCGGGACGCGGACCAATCACAGCAAGCCGTGACGTAATTTCGTCACGGCTTGCTGTGATTGGTCCGCGTCCCGGCAACATGGCCGCCCTGACCAATCACAAGGCGGGACTTCACGTAACCAAGTAAAAGCGCGAAATTTAAACAAACAACGCTGCCGGTTCCCTCGCTGAGGTCCCGGCTGCGTCGGACAGGTGAGTATAGCGATATTTTTTATTTTAATTCTCTTTTTTACACATTATTACATTAATGTTGTTGCGATACCCGATACCCGATACCACAAAAGTATCGGATCTCGGTATCGGAAATTCCGATACAGCAAGTATCGGCCGATACCCGATACTTGCAGTATCGGAATGCTCAACACTATTTATAACCTTTATATAAATCACGTTTTTGTATAATTTTTTCATCTGCTGAGTTTTCCGAGTTCATCACCTCTTCCTCCTCATTTTCCTCCATTTGTTCCTCAGCTCCTGCACCTTCACTAACAGTTTGTATGGTACCATGAGCCCTCCTCGATCGTTGTAAGTCACCCCCCCCCCCCCATGGCAGTCACCTGTGCGATGACAGTCTGGAAATTTGAGATATTGTTATCCCTTCCACATTTTCTTCTGCTTCCTCCTCTTACTCTGGGACTACCACCTCCTCCCGCAGACTATTCAAAGTGTGCTCCTGGTTCGCCCCCCAAGGGCTGTGGGGTACTCGGTACCGGGTCCTGCGGTTCACAGGGGGATGTCACGGTGGCTGACCCGGTCCGTGGCCCTGTGACGTCCTTGTAAAAGGGAAAGGTCTTTAAAGGGATAAAGTTTATGTTTGAGAAGCCACCTGTGGTATTCGGTCAGGGTGAGGTGAGGGTGAGGGTGGATGGTGAGAGGCGCAGAGAAGAACGAGGACACAAGGCTGCAGTCTCTTTACCTTTACTGAAGACTTCAGCGTCCACAGTCCAGGGCACCAGATCACAGGGCAGGCAGAGTCCGGCCGGTTTGGAGGCAAATCCAGAGTCCCCTTGTCCAGGTGGAAATCAGTAGCCTTCCTTTGCGCTGCGGTGGTGTAGTCCCTTACTGCCTATGGCTTCACATAAGAGTCTCACAGATGCGATGTTTCGCTCTCTGTCCCCCATATAGGATAGGACAAACCCGTATGACTGGTGACTTGAGCCTGTTTATAGGGTCTCTTAGATAACCCGGCTCTGTAGGTGTCACCGTGCCTCCTGGGTTTAGGTGCGGACAGGTAACCTGCAATTAGCTGTCCTGCCGGTCTCTGAAATAAGGCGTAGAGGTCCCTATTCCCTCTCCCTGGTCCCCTTCTGGTATCCTCTCCTTTGCTTCGACTCCCTTCAGGCTCACTCAATACAGTTCTGCCTTTCAATATCTCTTTCTGGGAGCTGCAGCTCTGAGGGCATGCACAGCTCTTTTGACCTTCCATCCTCCTCAGACTACTGTCTGGAACTGACTAACTTTCCCTACAGACTACCAGTTATATATATATATATATATATATATATATATATACATATATATATATATATATACATATATATATATATATATATATATATATGTATATATATATATATACACACATATATATGTAGCGCCCCCACTGCCGCAGGGCCGAGGGGTACCCGGTACCGGGCCTCTGGGTCTCTGTTCTGGGGTTGTCACGGTGGCTAGACCCGGTCCGTGACCCTGCTGAGGGGTGTACAATGAAGGTGGAGGGGATGGTGATGATGTTGTGGTGGTGCGGTGCAGGTCGCAGTAAATAACGAGGACACCAGGTTGCAGTCTCTTTACCTCTTTACTGAAGGTCCCAGGATCCTCAGTCCGGAATACGGTTAACCGGGCTGTGGGAGTTCGGCCGGTCCGATGGCACCTCCAGAGTTCCCTTCGCAGGTGGAAATCTGTGCCTACCTTCTAGCGCTTGTGTGTTGTGGTCCTCCCCTGCTGTGCTTACGAGATAGTCCCCACAACTGTTGTGTCTGTTTCTAAAGTTCCCTCACAACTCGATTCTGATGTTCTTCTTCGTCCCCCAGATGATATGGCTAGGACGCACCCGTATGACGTGTAGGCTCGGAGGTCTTCCTGGACCCTAGTGTCGCCCCTCTCCTCTTGTTGCCCCCTATGTCTTCGTAGGTGATTTGTGTGAGACAGCCTGCCTATAACTGACTGTCCTGCCGTAGGTTTGAAGTATTGCTTGGAGCCTAGTACTTCCTCGGCGTTCCGGCCACCGGCTACGCGCCTCAGTAGGATGTTGCCTCGTCTTACAGCACGACTCCTACTGGTATTTCTCCTTGTTGCGTTGATCTCGTTTCTCACTCAGCACAATATACCGTACCTCGCTTCTTGTCCTTTCTTAGGGTACCGCCGCGATCAAGTGCAGACGCGGTCCCGTAACGTTCTCTCTGTTCGCTAGGCCTCTGTCAGGATCCCACCCCTGAAAGGGACCCCCCTGAGTCTCTCCCCGCAACACCCTCTGCCACAGGGTGCTGCCTGTTCGATTCCCAGTCAGCTTCTCTCTAACTTCCTATCCAACCCCCAGTTTTACCAGATTGTGAGGAGTGGCCTAATACATAGTACCCTTAGCTCCCCCTGGAGGCCAGACTGTGAAGTGTATTGGTGTCTGTGATACCTGGTCAGATGAACCCCTTCAGTGCCATCAGACGTACCATAGCCCCCCTTAGTGGCGGGGCATCAGTACTGCAACGACCAGGACTCTGGGGCACTGCATATATATACACTGTGTTCCAAATGATTCTGCACAAAGAGTTTAGGAGTGATAAGGTTAGAATTTTTTTGTTTGCCATTTAAGCTCATTGATGGTGATGTGTGTCAGGGCTCTTTATATCACTGAAAGCGATTGCAGATACCTGTGCACATTAGTTTGGCAGGTGTGTCCAAATAAAGGCAAGACTACTTAAGAAGGCTGTTCCACATTATTAAGCAGCCGACATTTTTTGCCAAAATGGGAAAGAAAAAGGATGTGTCGGCTGCTGAGAAGCAACAAATTGTGGAGTATTTAGGTCAAGGCATGACTACAATCAACATTGCCAAGACACTTCATCGTGATCATCGCACAATCAAGAAGTATGTAGCTGATTCCCAGCTCACACGTGTGCGTGCTGATAAGGAAAAATTGAGGACTCTTTCCAACAGGCAATTGCGTAAGGTTAAAAGAGCAGCTGCAAAAATGCCTTGTCATAGCAGCAGACAAGTTTTTGAAGCTGCTGGTCCTCCAACGTCCCCAGAACAACAAGATGCAGAGTCCTTCAGAGGTTTGCAGCTGTGCGTAAGCCATCCTGTCGACCACCTATATCCACTGCACACAAGCAGAAACGGCTCCAGTGGGCCAAACGATACATGAAGACTGACTTCCAAACTGTTTTGTTCACCGATGAGTGCCGTGCAACACTCGATGGTCCAGATGGATGGAGTGGAGGATGGCTGGTTGATGGACACCCCATGAAAACACGGCTAAGGCGCCAACAAGGAGGAGGTGGAGTAATGTTTTGGGCTGGAATCATGGGGAGAGAGATTGTCGGCCCCTTTATGATCCCTGAAGGGGTAAAGATGAACTCCATAATCTATGTGGAGTTTCTAAAACAACACTTCCTGCCATGGTTCAAGAGGAAGAACCGTGCTTTCCGCAGCAAGATCATTTTCATGCATGATAATGCACCGTCTCATGCTGCAAAAAAACACATCTGCATCTCTGGCTGCTATGGGCATAAAAGAGGACAGTGGCCACCGTCTTCCCCTGACCTCAACCCCATTGAGAACCTCTGGAGCATCATCAAAAGGAGTGTCTATGATGGCGGGAGGCAGATCACATCTAAGCAACAGCTCTGGGAGGGGATTCTGTCCACATGCAAAACAATTGGAGCAGAAACCATCCAAAAACTGACAAATTCAATGGACGAGAGAGTTCAGAAGCTTCTTTCCAACAAGGGGTCCTATGTGCAAATGTAACATCACCTAGAATAAAGTTTTCACTTGAAAACTGTTTGATTTCACTTTGTAATAAGCTGATAATGCTTATAACTTCACAATTCACCATTTTTTTGTTCAAAATAAACAAAAAAAAGGTTAAAAACTCTGCTGTGCATAATAATTTGGAACATGCATTTTGAGTGTTTATTTTTTTTTTTAAAGATACTGATTTCATAGGCAGTTTGTTCCAAAACATTGCAATTATACTAGAATAGTAGATGACTGGAAAATAACAATGACGGCAATTCAGATAGGTAATTTAGAGAAAATAGGAGGAAATATTATTTGCATAATAATTTGGAACACAGTGTATATGGGGAGTGACCTAATAAATAGGAGCAGGAGCTCCCCCTAGTGGCCTGGAGTGTGAAATGTGTGGCATGTTTGTGATACCTGAATGCAGTTATCCTTCTTTGCCTCCAAACGTAGCATCACTCTCCCCGAGAGGAAAGCAATACAACTGCAACGACCAGGACCCTGGGTGTCATGAATCCCAATGGCTAGGGGATAGCACAGGACAAGCAAGGTACAAATAAATAACGGACGAGCTCTAGGGTGATGGAACCTGGGCTGACCGCTGCCCTACGCCTGACAAACGCAACTAGAGATAGCCAGGGAGCGTGCCTACGTTGGTTCTAGACGCCACGCACCAGCCTAAGAGCTAACTAGCACTGCAGAGAAAATAAAGACCTCACTTGCCTCCAGAGGAATGAACCCCAAAAGGTATAGTTGCCCCCCACATGTATTGACGGTGAAATGAGAGGAAGGCACACACATAGAGATGATATATATAGGTTTAGCAAATTGAGGCCCGCTGTAAACTAGAAAGCAGAACGATACAAAAGGGGTCTGAGCGGTCAGCAAAAAACCCTAATCAAAAACCATCCTGAGATTACAAGAACCCATGTGCCAACTCATGGCACATGGGGAGAACCTCAGTCCACTAGAGCTACCAGCTAGCATAGAGACATAATAAGCAAGCTGGACTAAAAACCAAACAACTAAAAATCAGCACTTAGCTTATCCTGAAAGATCTGGGAGCAGGTATGCAGGAACTAAACAGAGCACATCTGAATACATTGATAGCCGGCAAGGGAATGACAGAAAGGCCAGGTAAAATAGGAAACACCCAGCCTCTGATGGACAGGTGGAAACCAAAGGCCGCAACCCACCAAAGTCACCCAGTACCAGCAGTAACCACCAGAGGGAGCCCACAAACAGAATCCACAACAGTACCCCCCCCTTGAGGAGGGGTCACCGAACCCTCACGAGAACCCCCAGGGCGATCAGGGTGAGCTCTATGGAAGGCGCGGACCAAATCAGTCGCATGAACATCGGAGGCGACCACCCAAGAATTATCCTCCTGACCATAACCCTTCCACTTAACCAAATACTGGAGTTTGCGTCTGGAAACACGAGAATCCAAGATCTTCTCAACAACATACTCCAATTCTCCCTCCACCAGCACCGGAGCAGGAGGCTCAACCGAAGGAACAACGGGCACCTCATACCTCCGCAACAACGACCGATGGAACACATTATGAATAGCAAACGATGCTGGGAGATCCAAACGAAAAGATACAGGGTTAAGAATCTCCGAGATCCTATAAGGACCGATGAACCGAGGCTTGAACTTAGGAGAAGAGACCTTCACAGGGACAAAACGAGAAGACAACCACACCAAATCCCCAACAAGAAGTCGGGGACCCACGCGGCGACGGCGATTAGCAAACTGCTGAGTCTTCTCCTGAGATAACTTCAAATTGTCCACCACCTGATTCCAAATCTGATGTAGCCTGTCCACCACCACGTCCACTCCAGGACAATCCGAAGGCTCCACCTGACCAGAGGAAAAACGAGGATGAAACCCCGAATTACAAAAAAAAGGAGAGACCAACGTGGCAGAACTAGCCCGATTATTAAGAGCAAATTCGGCCAGTGGCAAAAAAGCAACCCAGTCATCTTGATCAGCAGAAACAAAACACCTCAAATAAGTTTCCAAGGTCTGATTAGTTCGCTCCGTCTGGCCATTCGTCTGAGGATGGAATGCAGACGAGAAAGACAAATCAATGCCCATCTTGGCACAAAACGTCCGCCAAAATCTAGACACAAACTGGGATCCCCTGTCAGAAACGATATTCTCCGGAATCCCATGCAAACGAACTACGTTCTGAAAAAATATAGGGACCAACTCAGAGGAGGAAGGCAACTTAGGCAAGGGCACCAAATGAACCATCTTAGAAAAGCGGTCACACACAACCCAGATAACGGACATTTTCTGTGAAACCGGGAGATCAGAAATAAAATCCATGGAAATGTGCGTCCAAGGCCTCTTCGGGATGGGCAAGGATAACAACAACCCACTGGCCCGAGAACAGCAAGGCTTAGCTCGAGCACACACTTCACAAGACTGCACAAAGGTACGCACATCCCTAGACAAGGAAGGCCACCAAAAAGACCTGGCCACCAGGTCTCTAGTACCAAATATTCCAGGATGACCAGCCAACAAAGAAGAATGGACCTCGGAGATGACTCTATTGGTCCAATCATCCGGAACAAACAGTCTTTCTGGTGGACAACGATCCGGTTTATCCACCTGAAACTCCTGCAATGCACGTCGCAAGTCTGGGGATACGGCGGACAATATTACCCCATCCCTAAGGATACCAGTAGGCCCAGAGTCTCCAGGAGAGTCAGGCACAAAACTCCTGGAAAGAGCATCTGCCTTCACATTCTTTGAACCTGGCAGGTATGAAACCACGAAATTGAAACGAGAAAAAAACAACGACCAACGAGCCTGTCTAGGATTCAAACGCCTGGCAGACTCAAGGTAAATGAGATTCTTGTGATCAGTCAAGACCACCACACGATGTTGAGCACCCTCAAGCCAATGACGCCACTCCTCAAATGCCCACTTCATGGCCAAAAGCTCCCGATTACCCACATCATAATTGCGCTCGGCGGGCGAGAATTTTCTAGAGAAGAATGCACATGGCTTCATCACCGAGCCATTAGAATTTCTCTGTGACAAAACCGCCCCCGCTCCAATCTCGGAAGCATCAACCTCAACCTGAAAAGGAAGTGAAACATCTGGTTGACACAACACAGGAGCAGAAGAAAACCGGCGCTTAAGTTCCTGAAAGGCCTCCACGGCCGCAGGAGACCAGTTAGCAACATCAGCACCCTTTTTAGTCAAATCAGTCAAAGGTTTAACAATACTGGAAAAATTAGCAATGAACCGACGATAAAAATTAGCAAACCCCAAGAACTTCTGAAGGCTCTTAACAGATGTAGGTTGTGTCCAGTCACAAATCGCCTGAACCTTGACGGGATCCATCTCAATAGTAGAAGGAGAAAAAATGTACCCCAAAAAAGAAATCTTCTGGACTCCGAAGAGACACTTTGAGCCCTTCACAAACAGAGAATTGGCCCGCAGAACCTGAAACACCTTCCTGACCTGTAGAACATGAGACTCCCAGTCATCAGAAAACACCAAAATATCATCCAAATACACAATCATAAACTTATCCAGATATTCACGGAAAATATTGTGCATAAAGGACTGAAAGACTGACGGAGCATTGGAGAGCCCAAAAGGCATTACCAAATACTCAAAATGGCCCTCAGGCGTATTAAATGCGGTTTTCCACTCATCACCCTGTTTTATCCGCACCAGATTATACGCACCGCGAAGATCTATCTTAGTGAACCACCTAGCCCCCTTAATGCGAGCAAACAAATCAGTCAATAATGGCAATGGATACTGATATTTAACTGTAATCTTATTCAGAAGGCGATAATCTATACAAGGCCTCAGGGAACCGTCCTTTTTTGCCACGAAAAAAAAACCTGCTCCCAGAGGGGACGAAGATGGATGAATATGTCCCTTTTCCAAGGACTCCTTAATATAATTCCGCATAGCAGTATGCTCTGGCAGTGACAGATTAAATAAACGACCCTTAGGGAACTTACTGCCAGGAATCAATTCTATAGCACAGTCACACTCTCTATGAGGAGGGAGCGAATTGAGCTTAGGCTCCTCAAAAACATCCCTATAGTCAGACAAAAACGCAGGGATCTCCGAAGGAGTAGATGAAGCGATTGAAATCGGAGGTGCATGATCATGAACCCCCTGACATCCCCAGCTTAACACAGACATTGTTTTCCAGTCCAGGACAGGATTATGAGTTTGTAACCATGGCAGACCAAGCACTACTACATCATGTAAATTATACAGTACAAGGAAGCGAATCACCTCCTGATGAACGGGAGTCATGCGCATGGTCACTTGTGTCCAATACTGCGGTTTATTCATAGCCAATGGTGTAGAGTCAATTCCCTTCAGAGGAATAGGAACTTCCAGAGGCTCCAGACTAAAACCGCAGCGTTTAGCAAATGACCAATCCATAAGACTCAGGGCAGCGCCCGAATCCACATAGGCATCGACGGAAATGGAAGACAGTGAAAAAATCAGAGTCACAGACAAAATGAACTTAGGCTGCAGAGTACCAATGGCAAAAGATTTATCAACCCTTTTTGTGCGTTTAGAGCATGCTGATATAACATGAGCTGAATCACCACAATAAAAACACAATCCATTTTTCCGCCTATAAATTTGCCGTTCACTTCTGGACTGAATTCTATCACATTGCATAGTCTCAGGTGCCTGTTCAGAAGACACCGCCAACTGGTGCACGGGTTTGCGCTCCCGTAAACGCCGATCAATCTGAATGGCCATAGCCATAGACTCATTCAGACCTGTAGGCGTAGGGAACCCCACCATAATATCCTTAATGGCCTCAGAAAGACCATTTCTGAAGTTTGCAGCCAGGGCACACTCATTCCACTGAGTAAGCACCGACCATTTCTGAAATTTTTGACAATATATTTCCGCTTCATCATGCCCCTGAGAGAGGGCTAACAAAGCCTTTTCAGCCTGAATCTCCAGGTTAGGTTCCTCATAGAGCAATCCCAATGCCAGAAAAAACGCATCCACACTGAGCAATGCAGGATCCCCTGGTGCCAATGCAAATGCCCAATTCTGAGGGTCGCCCCGCAGGAAAGATATTACAATCCTGACCTGTTGAGCAGGGTCTCCAGAGGAGCGAGTTTTTAAAGAAAGAAACAATTTACAATTGTTCCTGAAATTCAGGAAGGTAGATCTATCTCCAGAAAAGAACTCTGGAATAGGAATTCTAGGTTCAGATATGGGAGTGTGAACAACAAAATCCTGTATATTTTGAACTTTTGCCGCGAGATTACTCAGGCTGGAAGCCAAACTCTGGACATCCATGTTAAACAGCTAAGATCAGAGCCATTCAAGGGTTAAGAGGAGGTAAGAAGCAGCTAGACAGCAATTAAGGGCTAGGCAGCAAAACTCTGAAGGGAAAAAAAAAATAAAAAATTCCCTTAAACACTTCTTTTTCTCCTGCTTCAGCCCAAACAATTAACACTTTGTGGGCCGGCTATACTGTCATGAATCCCAATGGCTAGGGGATAGCACAGGACAAGCAAGGTACAAATAAATAACGGACGAGCTCTAGGGTGATGGAACCTGGGCTGACCGCTGCCCTACGCCTGACAAACGCAACTAGAGATAGCCAGGGAGCGTGCCTACATTGGTTCTAGACGCCACGCACCAGCCTAAGAGCTAACTAGTACTGCAGAGAAAATAAAGACCTCACTTGCCTCCAGAGGAATGAACCCCAAAAGGTATAGTTGCCCCCCACATGTATTGACGGTGAAATGAGAGGAAGGCACACACATAGAGATGATATATATAGGTTTAGCAAATTGAGGCCCGCTGTAAACTAGAAAGCAGAACGATACAAAAGGGGTCTGAGCGGTCAGCAAAAAACCCTAATCAAAAACCATCCTGAGATTACAAGAACCCATGTGCCAACTCATGGCACATGGGGAGAACCTCAGTCCACTAGAGCTACCAGCTAGCATAGAGACATAATAAGCAAGCTGGACTAAAAACCAAACAACTAAAAATCAGCACTTAGCTTATCCTGAAAGATCTGGGAGCAGGTATGCAGGAACTAAACAGAGCACATCTGAATACATTGATAGCCGGCAAGGGAATGACAGAAAGGCCAGGTAAAATAGGAAACACCCAGCCTCTGATGGACAGGTGGAAACCAAAGGCCGCAACTCACCAAAGTCACCCAGTACCAGCAGTAACCACCAGAGGGAGCCCACAAACAGAATCCACAACACCTGGGGCGCCGCACTCCACCATGTAGATGACCAGAATAGTGATGCTGATGACGCATCGTCAGTGCTAACCATCTTAGTAGCCATTTCAAAACTGTGCAGAAGGGAGCAGAGATCCTTCATCTGTGTCCACTCCACAAGCGTGATTTGCACCATGTCCATACTGCGTTCGGCCAGGCTATATGACATGACATACTGCACCAGGGTTCGTCACTGCTGCCACAGTTGCTGCATCATGTGCAAAGTGGAAATCCACTGTGTCGGAACATCGCAAATCAAACAGTTAACCGGTAGGCCGAAAGACCTCTGCAGCGATGCAAGTCGATGACCTGTGGAGTGCGATTGTCAGTAGTGAGCACTCAGCGACCGTACTTTCGGAAGCAGTATATCCAGGCCAGAATAGTGGCAGAGTAATTGCTGTACCACCAGGTTGAGGACATGAGCCATGCAAGGCAAGGCACGTCGGTGAGGATGCCACCAGGTTTGCACCATTATCACACACGGCCTTCCCTGGCTCCAGATTCAATGGAAACAGCCATTGCTCTAACTCAGCCTGGATAGCTGTCTGTTGTGAATTCCATTCTCGGGCTCCCTCCTGTGGTCGTGAATGGTACTTTGGTGAGTTCTGTCCTTGGACACCCTCTGGTGGCTTTGAGTGGAACTGCTGATCTTTGAGGTTGGCTTTCTCAGCTGCCCTCGCTTATTGCTTCTGCTGGCTTCCCTATTTAACTCTGCCCAAGTCGTTAGTTCATACCAGCTGTCAATGTCTCAGTACTGGTTCAGATCTCTCTTGGATTTCTCTGATGACCTGTCTACTCCAGCAGAAGCTAAGTCCTTGCTAGTCCATTTGCTGTTCATTGGTTTTTGAATATATTTCTCAGTACATGCTATGTTTCAGTCCAGCTTGCTATTATGATATTTCCTTGCTAGCTGGAAGCTCTGGGGGTGCAGAGCTGCACCTCCACACCATGAGTCGGTGTGGAGGTCTTTTTGCACACTCTGCGTGGTTTTTGTAGTTTTTTATACTGACCGCATAGTTCCCTTTCCTATCCTCTGTCTATCTAGAGAAGATTCGGCCTCCTTTGCTAAAATCTGTTTCATTCCTGTGTTTGTTACTTCCCTCTTAACTCACAGTCAATATTTGTGGGGGGCTACCTTTACATTGGGGAATTTCTCTGAGGCAAGGTAGGCTGCTATTTCTATCTTTAGGGGTAGTTAGCTCTTAGGCTGTGAAGAGGCGTCTAGGGAGAGTTAGGCACGCTCCACGGCTATTTTTAGTGTGTGTGATAGGATTAGGGATTGCGGTCAGTAGAGTTACCACTTCCTCAGAGCTTGTCCCAGGTTTTCCATTTTAACCATCAGGTCATTTCGGGTGCTCCTAACCACCAGGTCCATAACAGTACAGCTGGCCCACAAAGTGTTAATGCATCTCAAAAGAGGGATAAGAGAAGTTGAGTCAATTTTTTTTTCTTTGCAGCTTGTTTTGTCTTTCTTTTCCCCTTAACCTCTGGGTGGTTCAGGACTCAGGTGTAGATATGGATATTCAAGGTCTGTCCTCTTGTGTGGATCAACTCACTGCAAGGGTACAAAGTATTCAAGATTATGTAGTTCAGAATCCGATGTTAGAGCCTAGAATTCCAATTCCTGATTTGTTTTCTGGGGATAGATCTAAATTTTTGAATTTCAAAAATAATTGCAGACTGTTTCTTGCTCTGAAACCCCGCTCCTCTGGTGATCCCATTCAGCAAGTAAAGATTATTATTTCTTTGTTGCGTGGTGACCCGCAAGACTGGGCATTCTCCCTTGAGCCAGGAAATCCTGCATTGCTTAATGTAGATGCATTTTTTCTAGCGCTTGGATTGCTTTATGACGAACCTAATTCTGTGGATCAGGCAGAAAAGATCTTGCTGACTCTATGTCAGGGTCAGGATGAAGCAGAAGTGTATTGCCAGAAGTTTAGAAAGTGGTCTGTGGAATGAGTGCGCCCTGGCAGCAATTTTCAGAAAGGGTCTTTCTGAAGCCCTTAAAGATGTTATGGTGGGGTTCCCCACGCCTGCTGGTCTGAATTAATCAATGTCTTTGGCCATTCAGATTGATCGGCGTTTGCGCAAGCGCAAAGTTGTGCACCATTTGGCGGTGTCCTCTGAGCGGAGGCCTGAGCCTATGCAATGTGATAGGACTTTGACCAGAGCTGAACGGCAAGAACACAGACGTCAGAATGGGCTGTGTTTTTACTGTGGTGACTCCTCTCATGCTATCTCTGATTGTCCTAAGCGCACTAAGAGGTTCGCTAGGTCTGTCACCATTAGTACTGTGCAGCCTAAATTTCTCTTATCTGTTACTCTGAGTTGCTCATTGTCGTCCTACTCTGTTATGGCATTTGTGGATTCGGGCGCTGCCCTGAACTTGATGGACTTGGAGTTTGCCAGGCGCTGTGGTTTTTCCTTGGAGCCTTTGCAGAGTCCTATTCCCTTAAGGGGGATTGATGCTACGCCATTGGCCAAGAATAAATCTCAGTACTGGACTCAGTTGACCATGTGCATGGCTCCTGCACATCAGGAAAATATTCGCTTTTTGGTGTTGCATAATTTGCATGATGTTGTCGTTTAGGGTTTGCCATGGTTACAGGTTCATAATCCAGTACTGGATTGGAAATCAATGTCTGTGACTAGTTGGGGGTGTCAAGGGATACATAGTGACGTTCCTTTGATGTCAAGTTCTTCTTCCATCTTCCACTCCTTCTGAAGTCCCTGAGTTTTTGTCGGATTACCAGGATGTATTTGATGAGCCCAAGTCCAGTGCCCTACCTCCTCATAGGGACTGTGATTGCGCTATTAATTTGATTCCTGGTAGTAAGTTCCCTAAGGGCCGACTGTTCAATTTATCTGTGCCAGAACATGCCGCTATGCGGAGTTATGTAAAGGAGTCCTTGGAGAAAGGGCATATTCGCCCGTCTTCGTCACCGTTGGGAGCAGGGTTCTTTTTTGTGGCCAAGAAGGATGGCTCTCTGAGACCCTGTATAGATTACCGCCTTCTCAATAAAATCACGGTCAAATTTCAGTACCCTTTGCCTCTGTTGTCTGATTTGTTTGCTCGGATTAAGGGGGCTAGTTGGTTTACCAAGATTGACCTTCGAGGGGCGTATAATCTTGTGCGTATTAAACAGGGCGATGAATGGAAAACAGCATTTAATACGCCCGAGGGCCATTTTGAGTACCTGGTGATGCCATTCAGGCTTTCTAATGCTCCATCTGTGTTTCAGTCCTTTATGCATGACATCTTCCTGAAGTATCTGGATAGGTTCATGATTGTATATTTGGATGATATTTTGGTCTTTTCGGATGATTGGGAGTCTCATGTGAGGCAGGTCAGGATGGGGTTCCAGGTCCTTCGTGCTAATGCGTTGTTTGTGAAGGGGTCTAAATGCCTCTTTGGAGTTCAGAAGGTTTCCTTTTTGGGCTTCATTTTTCCCCCTTCTACTAACCTGGTGGTTAGGAGCACCCGAAATGACCTGATGGTTAAAACAGAAAACCTGGGACAAGCTCTGAGGAGGTGGTAACTCTACTGACCGCAATCCCTAATCCTATCACACACACTAGAAATAGCCGTGGAGCGTACCTAACTCTCCCTAGACGCCTCTTCACAGCCTAAGAGGCAAGCCTTGCCACCCTGTGAACTGCACACTTGCGACTGGTGATGGCCACAGCCAGAGTTGGGGCTGAGGATGCAGTGCTCGTGGTTGCATCACTTCGTGTCTATGTGGGAAGCCACAACTTAACCTCCTCATCTTCCTCCTCTAACTCCTATGCTCAGCTACTCAGCTGCATACCTCTGGGTTCACACCAAGTGGGATCTACAACCTCATCGTCATCCTCTCTGTTCTCACACTCCTCACCTTGACAGTCACCCTCCTCCTCTTCCTGCCCTGACACCACAGTGCAGTCCACGTGCATCTCTGGTACCTGAGTCTCATCAGGATCACATCCACCCCCAGGGGGTGATGTCTGGTGATGAGGGACTGGATTCTGCATGGACCCTACTTTGTCTAGCCCCAGATCCAACATGAAAATATTTAGGTCATCGGTGCAGATGCTTTCCTCCTCTGAATTCTGTGAATCTTTGGAGCAGACTTCTGATGCCCATGGGATACAGTGTGTGAACAGCTCTGCACAATGGCCCATCTGAGGTTCCCCATAGTCAGTTGGTCGTTTGGAAATGTATGACTTGGCAGGAAACAATGTTGATTGGGGTGCCACCACTGAGGACTGTACTGCATGTGATGTTAAGTTGGAGAAAGAGGCGAGGCCACTTGATGCAGCGCTTGCCATTCACTCGAGCACATGCTCTTTCTGGCCCTCATCTGGCGTATTGCTGGGTGGCTGCCAAAGAAAGAGAGTCAAAAAGCCTGTCCTTTAATATATGTTTTCAGTGGTCTTTGGATAGGACGAGGCAGTGTTTGTTCAGTTGAGCTTTCACTAACATTAACACCTAACCCACGAAGATGTCTAACACCAAGCCTATTCCCCCTTCCACCACGAACTTGCTTTTTCCCACTCATGTTGCGTGTAGCCTTCCCCTCTTGTAACCTGCTGATTCACAGCTGTCAGTATCCTGTTGAAGTGTCCGAGGGCAAGGTCGCCCATGCATATCCATGATCTGGCCCAGCAAAACTTCCACACTCAGATTCCATTTTAACAAACGTATCTTTACTGTTATACATTTTCATTAACACAGCGGAACACAATAATAAACAGTACAAAATATGCCTATTCACAGAAATAACGTGTAATAACAAACTATCCCTCACTGTCCCTATCCACACGTTACCAGTTCCTTTGCTCCAGGAGGTTATCTTCCCACGTCGCAGGCCTGTCTGTCACTGCAGGGAGACGTTCCAGCCGAGGAGAAAACAACAGGGAGTGAACAAAACTCTGTCTCTCAGGTCCAGACTGTAATCCTTGGGGTTCAGCAGATAAGGGTGGAATGGCGGTAATTCAAAAGAAAAAAGGAACGCAGCACTCACCGGAGTTGGAGAGGATAAATCTTCTTTATTTAGAACTTGTAGCAGTACATGTTCACGGCACGGGGGAGTAGGAGGTGAGGAGCGTGTGAGGCAAGACGGTCCGCCAGCTCAATTACTTGCTTTCATACGCTAGCACCTCCGTTGGTAAGCACGCTGGATGCAGTGCATATGTCCGATTTGTCCTCTAGTTCAAGAGTGGTGCCACTTCACTTTTTTCTTATTTCTTTGGAGATAAGGGTGGAATGTTCGGCCTCTCAACAGAGGACCCGCTTACAGTTCATGGGCTCCAGGATCTGTGAAGATGTCACCGCTGAGTGCTCTGCAGTGTGGGAGCTGGGAACAATCTGGATGTCAGTTTCCAAGAGAGAGAGGTCATCCAGGCAATCCTCTATATCGCATCAACAGGAGGATGCCAGCACACACAGACCTCTCTGCACCGACTGGTTTCCCGGGCTCTTCTTCTTCCCCCTTCCCTTCCTGGTCACATGACATAACAGGGGGGAGTTTAGCCAATACAGTTTGTTTCTCTGTAATCACATTCAGCATAGGTATAACTTCTGGCCACACGGGGGCAGTGTCTGTCACAGATTCTATGTCAATGATAACAGAACAGTCACAGCCGGCCAGCTCACTACACGCCCCCCCACTTGAAGGTTGGCAGTCCCTGTCAACGACTGACTCCAGGGCGGCGATGGCTGTGGAGGTTGTAGGACCCGGCTGTGAAAAGGGCCACACATATTGGTCTCTGTAGGACTGTCCTGGGGGCACTCCAGCGGTGGTCCGCACTGTCCGCCTAACGGGTGCTAGTCTCTCTCCCCGATCAGTCACTCCACTCTCCGCCCCAGTCAGTAAGTCAGTCGAGGAGGTAAGGGGTTCAGACGCGTCAGTCAGGCGAGCAGGGGTAGGGATGTCTTCCACCTCTACATCCCCGGTATCGGTGTCTCCCACAGTATTAGTGACATCCGTCTCTCTAGGCATTATAGGAGGGGAGTCAGGCTGAGAACGACAGGGGCGCAACATGTTACGGTGCAGGGTGCGGAGGCTGCCGCTGTCTTCGCCTTGTACTTGGTAGACGGGGCCACCAGGGTACGGGTGTCCAATTATTCGATAGACTTCGGTCTCCCACTTGGGCCGGAGTTTTCCTTGCGGTTTCTTTATACGAACTAGGACTAGTTGACCCACACTCAGTAGGTCTTCTTGTATTGGAAGTGGATCAGCGTGGACCTGGTCCTGGATCTGCTGTTCCACCAGCCGGTAGACAGTTTCCATCCTTTGACGGTGTGCTTGTAGCCAGGAAGGATAGGTACCACAGGTGTCTTCATCAGAGTTAGACAGGTGTAGTTCATGGATGCCTTTGCCTGGGCAGCCAAAAAGGAGGGTGTAAGGCGTGTATCCGGTGACAGAATGGACTTGATTGTTATAGGCCCACAGCAGTTCTGGGAGGAATCGAGGCCAGTCGGGCTTTTTGTCTTCTGCTAAGGTTCGGATCAGTTGTAAGAGGGTCCGGTTGAAACGTTCACAGGCGCCATTCCCTTGTGGATGATACGGGGTGGTCCTGGACTTCTTGATTCCATACATCTGCTGAAGTTCTTCAATGACTCGCCCTTCGAAACACGCCCCCTGATCAGAGTGCAGCCGCTCCGGACACCCGTAGACCCGAACGAAGTGTTGACAGATGGCCTGTGCAGCTGATTCGGCAGTCTGATCTTTGGTAGCAACAGCGACGGCGAATTTCGTGAAGTGGTCCACCATCACCAGACAGTACTGGTAGCCACTATTCGCTGTTCCGATCAACAGATAGTCCACCATCAACAACTCGAGGGGCCTGGATGTGCTAATAGTCTGGACGGGTGCACGCTGCTCAGTAGACTTGTGGAGTTCACATGTACGACATCTTAGGCAGACGCTTTCAACCAGCTTACGGAGTCCTGGGCAAAAAATGAATTGCTGGGTCCACCGGAGGGTCTTGTCTATGCCGAAGTGGCCGTTCCTTCTGTGGGCTTCAGCCACCATCTCATGGGCTAGCTGCACCGGGACGACAATCTGCAAACATTCTTCCAGCATATGGGATAAAAGGGCCCTGCGATACAAGACTCCATCCTTCATGATCAGCCGATCCCATTGGGCAAGTAGGGCAGAAGCCCTGGTTGATAGTCGGGCTCTTACTTCGGAGGGTGGTTTCTCTTGTGTCTTCACGTACTGTTTCAGTAAGACGTGTTCAGGGTCTCGATCTTGAAGCTTGGCCCATTCTTGTTGGGACAGGGGGGACCCCACTACGGCTTCGATCCCACCTACAGCATACTGGCGGCTATCTTCTATTTGTTTAGCTAGCCGGGCAAAGTCGGGCAGTTCATCTTCCTCCAACTCTTCATCCCGGTTCCCCACTGGCGGGGATGAGGTCACTCTGGAAAGGCTGTCAGCATTCTGATTCTCCGTCCCCGCTCTGTATTTAATTTTGTATTGGAATCTAGAGAGCCTTGCCATCCAGCGCTGTTCCATTGCCCCTAGTTTGGCATTTTCTAGGTGGGCAAGAGAGGATTGTTGTCTGTCACGACCAGCACCTCCGCCCCTGTCAGGTAGCCAGCAAATTTCTCTGTCATAGCCCAGGTCAGGGCCAGGAGTTCCAGGCGGAAAGAGCTGTAGTTGACGGGGTTCTTTTCGATGTCACGGAGGGATCTACTGGCATAGGCTATTACGCGTTCCTTGTTATCTTGGACTTGGGAGAGGACCGCCCCGAGACCTTGAAGGCTGGCGTCGGTGTATAACTGGAACGGCAAGGTGTAGTCTGCCTATGCCAGAAAAGGGGGTGATGTCAGAGCAGCTTGAAGCGCCCGGAAGGATCTTTCTTGGTCGGGCCCCCAGCTGATGCGTCGTCCTCTGGGACTGTTCGCAGTCCCTCGGAGGGTCTCATGCAGTGGTTCCGCAAGCCGGGCAAAGTCCTTGACAAATCGGCGGTAATAGCCCGCTAGCCCCAGGAAAGCCTGGACTTCTTTGATGGTAGTTGGCTGTGGCCCTCTTGGACAGCTGCTATCTTCTCTGGAGAGGGTTGGACACCTTCGGCCGAGATCCGGTGTCCCAGGTAATCGATCTCCTGCTGGAATAGACGGCACTTGCTGGGCTTCAACTTCAAGCCGTGTTTCTTCAAGCGCTGGAACACTTTGCCAAGCTTGTGAAGATGATCCTCAAAGGTGGCGGAGTATACCACGATGTCATCAAGGTATATCAGTGTGAATTCGAAGTTGAAATCTCCCAGACAGCGTTCCATCAGTCTCTGAAAGGTCCCTGGTGCGTTACTCAAGCCGAATGGCATCCGGTCAAACTCGTACAGGCCCATAGGAAGGATGAAGGCGGTCTTTTCTCTGTCCTTCTCACTCATGGGGACCTGCCAATATCCACTGGCCAAGTCTAGAGACGAAAAATATTTGGCCTTTTTTAGGGCGGTCAGCGACTCTTCGATCCGGGGGAGTGGATAGGAGTCCCGGATCGTGCAAGCGTTCAACCGACGGTAGTCTACGCAAAATCTCAGGGATCCATCTTTCTTTTTGACGATCACCACGGGTACAGCCCATGGGCTCTGGCTTTCCCGCACCACTCCCCTGTGCTGGGTGAGGGATCGGTGTAGACCCCTGTGCTGGGTGAGGGATCGGTGTAGACCCCTGTGCTGGGTGAGGGATCGGTGCAGACCCCTGTGCTGGGTGAGGGATCGGTGCAGACCCCTGTGCTGGGTGAGGGATCGGTGTAGACCCCTTTGCTGGGTTAGGGATCGGTGTAGACCCCTGTGCTGGGTGAGGGATCGGTGTAGACCCCTGTGCTGGGTGAGGGATCGGTGTGGGGGATCGGTGCAGACCCCTGTGCTGGGTGAGGGATCGGTGCAGACCCCTGTGCTGGGTGAGGGATCGGTGTAGACCCCTGTGCTGGGTGAAGGATCGGTGTAGACCCCTGTGCTGGGTGAGGGATCGGTGTAGACCCCTGTGCTGGGTGAGGGATCGGTGTAGACCCCTGTGCTGGGTGAAGGATCGGTGTAGACCCCTGTGCTGGGTGAGGGATCGGTGTGGGAGATCGGTGCAGACCCCTGTGCTGGGTGAGGGATCGGTGTAGACCCCTGTGCTGGGTGAGGGATCAGTGCAGACCCCTGTGCTGGGTGAGGGATCGGTGTAGACCCCTGTGCCGGGTGAGGGATTGGTGCAGACCCCTGTGCTGGGTGAGGGATCGGTGCAGACCCCTGTGCTGGGTGAGGGATTGGTGCAGACCCCTGTGCTGGGTGAGGGATCGGTGGAGACCCCTGTGCTGGGTGAGGGATCGGTGGAGACCCCTGTGCTGGGTGAGGGATCGGTGTAGACCCCTGTGCTGGGTGAGGGATCGGTGCAGACCCCTGTGCTGGGTGAGGGATCGGTGCAGACCCCTGTGCTGGGTGAGGGATCGGTGTAGACCCCTGTGTTGGGTGAGGGATCGGTGTAGACCCCTGTGCTGGGTGAGGGATCGGTGTAGACCCCTGTGCCGGGTGAGGGATTGGTGCAGACCCCTGTGCTGGGTGAGGGATCGGTGCAGACCCCTGTGCTGGGTGAGGGATTGGGGCAGACCCCTGTGCTGGGTGAGGTATCGGTGTAGACCCCTGTGCCGGGTGAGGGATCGGTGTAGACCCCTGTGTTGGGTGAGGGATCGGTGCAGACCCCTGTGCTGGGTGAGGGATCGGTGTGGGGGATCGGTGCAGACCCCTGTGCTGGGTGAGGGATCGGTGGAGACCCCTGTGCTGGGTGAGGGATCGGTGCAGACCCCTGTGCTGGGTGAGGGATCGGTGTGGGGGATCGGTGCAGACCCCTGTGCTGGGTGAGGGATCGGTGTAGACCCCTGTGCTGGGTGAAGGATCGGTGTAGACCCCTGTGCTGGGTGAGGGATCGGTGCAGACCCCTGTGCCGGGTGAGGGATTGGTGCAGACCCCTGTGCTGGGTGAGGGATCGGTGTAGACCCCTGTGCTGGGTGAAGGATCGGTGTAGACCCCTGTTCTGGGTGAGGGATCGGTGCAGACCCCTGTGCTGGGTGAGGGATCGGTGCAGACCCCTGTGCTGGCTGAGGGATCGGTGTAGACCCCTGTGCTGGGTGAGGGATCGGTGTAGACCCCTGTGCCGGGTGAGGGTTTGGTGCAGACCCCTGTGCTGGTTGAGGGATCGGTGCAGACTCCTGTGCTGGGTGAAGGATCAGTGTAGACCCCTGTGCTGGGTGAGGGATCGGTGCAGACCCCTGTGCCGGGTGAGGGATTGGTGCAGACCCCTGTGCTGGGTGAGGGATCGGTGCAGACCCCTGTGCTGGGTGAGGGATTGGGGCAGACCCCTGTGCTGGGTGAGGTATCGGTGTAGACCCCTGTGCCGGGTGAGGGATCGGTGTAGACCCCTGTGCTGGGTGAGGGATCGGTGCAGACCCCTGTGCTGGGTGAGGGATCGGTGTGGGGGATCGGTGCAGACCCCTGTGCTGGGTGAGGGATCGGTGTAGACCCCTGTGCTGGGTGAGGGATCGGTGCAGACCCCTGTGCTGGGTGAGGGATCGGTGTGGGGGATCGGTGCAGACCCCTGTGCTGGGTGAGGGATCGGTGTAGACCCCTGTGCTGGGTGAAGGATCGGTGTAGACCCCTGTGCTGGGTGAGGGATCGGTGCAGACCCCTGTGCCGGGTGAGGGATTGGTGCAGACCCCTGTGCTGGGTGAGGGATCGGTGTAGACCCCTGTGCTGGGTGAAGGATCGGTGTAGACCCCTGTTCTGGGTGAGGGATCGGTGCAGACCCCTGTGCTGGGTGAGGGATCGGTGCAGACCCCTGTGCTGGCTGAGGGATCGGTGTAGACCCCTGTGCTGGGTGAGGGATCGGTGTAGACCCCTGTGCCGGGTGAGGGTTTGGTGCAGACCCCTGTGCTGGTTGAGGGATCGGTGCAGACTCCTGTGCTGGGTGAAGGATCAGTGTAGACCCCTGTGCTGGGTGAGGGATCGGTGCAGACCCCTGTGCTGGCTGAGGGATCGGTGTAGACCCCTGTGCTGGGTGAAGGATCGGTGTAGACCCCTGTGCTGGGTGAGGGATTACAGCAAATTGAGGCCCGCTGTAAACTAGAAAGCAGAACGATACAAAAGGGGTCTGAGCGGTCAGCAAAAAACCCTAATCAAAAAAACCATCCTGAGATTACAAGAACCCATGTGCCAACTCATGGCACATGGGGAGAACCTCAGTCCACTAGAGCTACCAGCTAGCATAGAGACATAATAAGCAAGCTGGACAAAAAAACCAAACAACTGAAAATCAGCACTTAGCTTATCCTGAAAGATCTGGGAGCAGGTAGGCAGGAACCAAACAGAGCACATCTGAATACATTGATAGCCGGCAAGGGAATGACAGAAAGGCCAGGTAAAATAGGAAACACCCAGCCTCTGATGGACAGGTGGAAACCAAAGGCCGCAACCCACCAACGTCACCCAGTACCAGCAGTAACCACCAGAGGGAGCCCACAAACAGAATCCACAACAGTACCCCCCTCTTGAGGAGGGGTCACCGAACCCTCACGAGAACCCCCAGGGCGATCAGGATGAGCTCTATGGAAGGCGCGGACCAAATCAGTCGCATGAACATCGGAGGCGACCACCCAGGAATTATCCTCCTGACCATAACCCTTCCACTTAACCAAATACTGGAGTTTGCGTCTGGAAACACGAGAATCCAAGATCTTCTCAACAACATATTCCAATTCTCCCTCCACCAGCACCGGAGCAGGAGGCTCAACCGAAGGAACAACGGGCACCTCATACCTCCGCAACAACGACCGATGGAACACATTATGAATAGCAAACGATGCTGGGAGATCCAAACGAAAAGATACAGGGTTAAGAATCTCCGAGATCCTATAAGGACCGATGAACCGAGGCTTGAACTTAGGAGAAGAGACCTTCATAGGGACAAAACGAGAAGACAACCACACCAAATCCCCAACAAGAAGTCGGGGACCCACGCGGCGACGGCGATTAGCAAACTGCTGAGTCTTCTCCTGAGATAACTTCAAATTGTCCACCACCTGATTCCAAATCTGATGTAGCCTGTCCACCACCACGTCCACTCCAGGACAATCCGAAGACTCCACCTGACCAGAGGAAAAACGAGGATGAAACCCCGAATTACAAAAAAAGGAGAGACAAACGTGGCAGAACTAGCCCGATTATTAAGAGCAAATTCGGCCAGTGGCAAAAAAGCAACCCAGTCATCTTGATCAGCAGAAACAAAACACCTCAAATAAGTTTCCAAGGTCTGATTAGTTCGCTCCGTCTGGCCATTCGTCTGAGGATGGAATGCAGACGAGAAAGACAAATCAATGCCCATCTTGGCACAAAACGTCCGCCAAAATCTAGACACAAACTGGGATCCCCTGTCAGAAACGATATTCTCCGGAATCCCATGCAAACGAACCACGTTCTGAAAAAATAAAGGGACCAACTCAGAGAAGGAAGGCAACTTAGGCAAGGGCACCAAATGAACCATCTTAGAAAAGCGGTCACACACAACCCAGATAACGGACATTTTCTGTGAAACCGGGAGATCAGAAATAAAATCCATGGAAATGTGCGTCCAAGGCCTCTTCGGGATGGGCAAGGATAACAACAACCCACTGGCCCGAGAACAGCAAGGCTTAGCTCGAGCACACACTTCACAAGACTGCACAAAGGTACGCACATCCCTAGACAAGGAAGGCCACCAAAAGGACCTGGCCACCAAGTCTCTAGTACCAAATATTCCAGGATGACCAGCCAACACAGAAGAATGGACCTCGGAGATGACTCTACTGGTCCAATCATCCGGAACAAACAGTCTTTCTGGTGGACAACGATCCGGTTTATCCACCTGAAACTCCTGCAATGCACGTCGCAAGTCTGGGGATACGGCGGACAATATCACCCCATCCCTAAGGATACCAGTAGGCCCAGAGTCTCCAGGAGAGTCAGGCACAAAACTCCTGGAAAGAGCATCTGCCTTCACATTCTTTGAACCTGGCAGGTATGAAACCACGAAATTGAAACGAGAAAAAAACAACGACCAACGAGCCTGTCTAGGATTCAAACGCCTGGCAGACTCAAGGTAAATGAGATTCTTGTGATCAGTCAAGACCACCACACGATGTTTAGCACCCTCAAGCCAATGACGCCACTCCTCAAATGCCCACTTCATGGCCAAAAGCTCCCGATTACCCACATCATAATTGCGCTCGGCGGGCGAGAATTTTCTAGAGAAGAATGCACATGGCTTCATCACCGAGCCATTAGAACTTCTCTGTGACAAAACCGCCCCCGCTCCAATCTCGGAAGCATCAACCTCAACCTGAAAAGGAAGTGAAACATCTGGTTGACACAACACAGGAGCAGAAGAAAACCGGCGCTTAAGTTCCTGAAAGGCCTCCACGGCCGCAGGAGACCAATCAGCAACACCAGCACCCTTTTTAGTCAAATCAGTCAAAGGTTTAACAATACTGGAAAAATTAGCAATGAACCGACGATAAAAATTAGCAAACCCCAAGAACTTCTGAAGGCTCTTAACAGATGTAGGTTGTGTCCAGTGACAAATCGCCTGAACCTTGACGGGATCCATCTCAATAGTAGAAGGAGAAAAAATGTACCCCAAAAAAGAAATCTTCTGGACTCCGAAGAGACACTTTGAGCCCTTCACAAACAGAGAATTGGCCCGCAGAACCTGAAACACCTTCCTGACCTGTAGAACATGAGACTCCCAGTCATCAGAAAACACCAAAATATCATCCAAATACACAATCATAAACTTATCCAGATATTCACGGAAAATATTGTGCATAAAGGACTGAAAGACTGACGGAGCATTGGAGAGTCCAAAAGGCATTACCAAATACTCAAAATGGCCCTCAGGCGTATTAAATGCGGTTTTCCACTCGTCACCCTGTTTTATCCGCACCAGATTATACGCACCGCGAAGATCTATCTTAGTGAACCACCTAGCCCCCTTAATGCGAGCAAACAAATCAGTCAATAATGGCAGTGGATACTGATATTTGACTGTAATCTTATTCAGAAGGCGATAATCTATACAAGGCCTCAGGGAACCGTCCTTTTTTGCCACGAAAAAAAAACCTGCTCCCAGAGGGGACGAAGATGGACGAATATGTCCCTTTTCCAAGGACTCCTTAATATAATTCCGCATAGCAGTATGCTCTGGCAGTGACAGATTAAATAAACGACCCTTAGGGAACTTACTGCCAGGAATCAATTCTATAGCACAGTCACACTCTCTATGAGGAGGGAGCGAATTGAGCTTAGGCTCCTCAAAAACATCCCTATAATCCGACAAAAACGCAGGGATCTCCGAAGGAGTAGATGAAGCAATTGAAATCGGAGGTGCATCATCATGAACCCCCTGACATCCCCAGCTTAACACAGACATTGTCTTCCAGTCCAGGACAGGATTATGAGTTTGTAACCATGGCAGACCCAGCACTAGTACATCATGTAAATTATACAGTACAAGGAAGCGAATCACCTCCTGATGAACGGGAGTCATGCGCATGGTCACTTGTGTCCAATACTGCGGTTTATTCATAGCCAATGGTGTAGAGTCAATTCCCTTCAGAGGAATAGGAACTTCCAGAGGCTCCAGACTAAAACCGCAGCGTTTAGCAAATGACCAATCCATAAGACTCAGGGCAGCGCCCGAATCCACATAGGCATCGACGGAAATGGAAGACAGTGAAAAAATCAGAGTCACAGACAAAATGAACTTAGACTGCAGAGTACCAATGGCAAAAGATTTATCAAGCTTTTTCGTGCGTTTAGAGCATGCTGATATAACATGAGCTGAATCACCACAATAGAAACACAATCCATTTTTCCGCCTATAATTTTGCCGTTCACTTCTGGACTGAATTCTATCACATTGCATAGTCTCAGGTGCCTGTTCAGAAGACACCGCCAACTGGTGCACGGGTTTGCGCTCCCGTAAACGCCGATCAATCTGAATGGCCATAGCCATAGACTCATTCAGACCTGTAGGCGTAGGGAACCCCACCATAATATCCTTAATGGCCTCAGAAAGACCATTTCTGAAGTTTGCAGCCAGGGCGCACTCATTCCACTGAGTAAGCACCGACCATTTCCGAAATTTTTGACAATATATTTCCGCTTCATCATGTCCCTGAGAGAGGGCCAACAAAGCCTTTTCAGCCTGAATCTCCAGGTTAGGTTCCTCATAGAGCAATCCCAATGCCAGAAAAAACGCATCCACACTGAGCAATGCAGGATCCCCTGGTGCCAATGCAAATGCCCAATTCTGAGGGTCGCCCCGCAGGAAAGATATTACAATCCTGACCTGTTGAGCAGGGTCTCCAGAGGAGCGAGATTTTAAAGAAAGAAACAATTTACAATTGTTCCTGAAATTCAGGAAGGTAGATCTATCTCCAGCAAAGAACTCTGGAATAGGAATTCTAGGTTCAGACATGGGAGTGTGAACAACAAAATCCTGTATGTTTTGAACTTTTGCCGCGAGATTACTCAGGCTGGAAGCCAAACTCTGGACATCCATGTTAAACAGCTAAGATCAGAGCCATTCAAGGGTTAAGAGGAGGTAAGAAGCAGCTAGACAGCAATTAAGGGCTAGGCAGCAAAACTCTGAAGGGAAAAAAAAAAAAAAATTTCCCTTAAACACTTCTTTTTCTCCTGCTTCAGCCCAAACAATTAACACTTTGTGGGCCGGCTATACTGTCATGAATCCCAATGGCTAGGGATAGCAAGGGACAAGCAAAGTCATACAAAATAACGGACGAGCTCTAGGGTGATGGAACCTGGGCTGACCGCTGCCCTACGCCTGACAAACGCAACTAGAGATAGCCAGGGAGCGTGCCTACGTTGGTTCTAGATGCCACGCACCAGCCTAAGAGCTAACTAGTACTGCAGAGAAAATAAAGACCTCACTTGCCTCCAGAGGAATGAACCCCAAAAGGTATAGTTGCCCCCCACATGTATTGACGGTGAAAATGAGAGGAAGGCACACACATAGAGATGATATATATAGGTTCAGCAAATTGAGGCCCGCTGTAAACTAGAAAGCAGAACGATACAAAAGGGGTCTGAGCGGTCAGCAAAAAACCCTAATCAAAAAAACCATCCTGAGATTACAAGAACCCATGTGCCAACTCATGGCACATGGGGAGAACCTCAGTCCACTAGAGCTACCAGCTAGCATAGAGACATAATAAGCAAGCTGGACAAAAAAACCAACAACTGAAAATCAGCACTTAGCTTATCCTGAAAGATCTGGGAGCAGGCAGGCAGGAACCAAACAGAGCACATCTGAATACATTGATAGCCGGCAAGGGAATGACAGAAAGGCCAGGTAAAATAGGAAACACCCAGCCTCTGATGGAAAGGTGGAAACCAAAGGCCGCAACCCACCAAAGTCACCCAGTACCAGCAGCAACCACCAGAGGGAGCCCACAAACAGAATCCACAACAGGGATCGGTGTAGACCCCTGTGCCGGGTGAGGGTTTGGTGCAGACCCCTGTGCTGGGTGAGGGATCGGTGTAGACCCCTGTGCTGCGTGAGGGATCGGTGCAGACCCCTGTGCTGGGTGAGGGATTGGTGTAGACCCCTGTGCTGGGTGAAGGATCGGTGTAGACCCCTGTGCTGGGTGAGGGATCGGTGTAGACCCCTGTGCTGGGTGAGGGATCGGTGCAGACCCCTGTGCTGGGTGAGGGATCGGTGCAGACCCCTGTGCTGGTTGAGGGATCGGTGCAGACCCCTGTGCCGGGTGAGGGATTGGTGCAGACCCCTGTGCTGGGTGAGGGATCGGTGTAGACCCCTGTGCTGGGTGAGGGATTGGTGCAGACCCCTGTGCTGGGTGAGGGATCGGTGTAGACCCCTGTGCTGGGTGAGGGATCGGTGTAGACCTCCTGTGCTGGGTGAGGGATCGGTGTAGACCCCTGTGCTGGGTGAGGGATCGGTGTAGACCCCTGTGCTGGGTGAGGGATTGGTGCAGACCCCTGTGCTGGGTGAGGGATCGGTGTAGACCCCTGTGCTGGGTGAGGGATCGGTGTAGACCCCTGTGCTGGGTGAGGGATCGGTGTAGACCCCTGTGCTGGGTGAGGGATCGGTGTAGACCTCCTGTGCTGGGTGAGGGATCGGTGTAGACCCCTGTGCTGGGTGAGGGATCGGTGTAGACCCCTGTGCTGGGTGAGGGATCGGTGCAGACCCCTGTGCTGGGTGAGGGATCGGTGTAGACCCCTGTGCCGGGTGAGGGATTGGTGCAGACCCCTGTGCTGGGTGAGGGATCGGTGTAGACCCCTGTGCTGGGTGAGGGATTGGTGCAGACCCCTGTGCTGGGTGAGGGATCGGTGTAGACCCCTGTGCTGGGTGAGGGATCGGTGTAGACCCCTGTGCTGGGTGGGGGATCGGTGTAGACCCCTGTGCTGGGTGAGGGATCGGTGTAGACCCCTGTGCTGGGTGAGGGATCGGTGTAGACCTCCTGTGCTGGGTGAGGGATCGGTGTAGACCCCTGTGCTGGGTGAGGGATCGGTGTAGACCCCTGTGCTGGGTGAGGGATCGGTGTAGACCCCTGTGCTGGGTGAGGGATCGGTGTAGACCCCTGTGCTGGGTGAGGGATCGGTGTAGACCCCTGTGCCAGGAGCCCGGCACCACTGAGCCGCACTCAGGGGGCACAAATATCAGATTCATAGATTACCATTGTCAGAAAAATACATATAAGCAAAAACAGAAGTGACAAAATTAAATGAAAACTTAATATATTTTATTTATACATAAATTAAAAGATATTTCATATCAAGTTAAAAAATCAGGAATAGGTGTTAGGAAAAAGGAGGCAAGAATGATTCTCAATAAAGATATGAACTGCAGCGAGGTTCTATAATTGTATGAAACTTGGATTTTATGTCTATAAACAAAGAAATCTATCAGTTTATATTATACTAGATGGCAGCCCGATTCTAAAGAATCGGGAGTCTAGAATCCATATATACTTTATTTATTCAAATGTAAGAATAATACAATTAATAAATAATAGTAAGAAAGAACAAAAAATGGCTGCACTCACCAGCTCTTGACAATTCTTGACAGTACGGCACATTTCTGATTGGTCGCTCGCGGCAGGCGGCAACCAATCAGAAAAGTGCCGCGCACCACGAAGGCATATATCTTTGTCCACCCTGAGCGGGTGTAGGACGCTGGTGACGTCACTTATCTCCGGACATTATCTCCGGACAAAGCCACGGAAGTTGGCACAAATTGCCGGAAGTAGTATTCTAGGCAATTATATATTAGATTTTAATGTTATCAGTGTTTACCTTTGAACGTTTATATTGTATTGTCCTGTCACCAGCCATGTGTACGATTATCGGCCGAAAGCCTCTCTGGAACCAATAATCACCCCATGTAAAGGTATCTTTATAAGTTAAAGATTCAGAATACTATGACTTTTATCATATCCTGAACAGTCAAGTTTTTTATGAACCGTTAAGGTTTTCTGGTTGAAGTAAAAAAACTCTGAGTGTTTACAGTTTGAAACCATAAAATGTTGAAAAATTATGTCATTCTTGAGTATATCACTCAATGGTGCTCATAAACGTGTCAAATTTGATCTATAATATACTTTAATATACGTTACTTTAATCTTTAATATACTTAAGAACAGGGCCCCAGACATCACACAGGGGGTCTGAAACACCGCACAGTGGTCCAAAATATCGCTGTGCTCTGCCTGGGGCCCCATATGCTGCCTGGGGCCCCTGTGCTCTGCCTGGGGCCCCTGTGCTCTGCCTGGGGCCCCTGTGCTCTGCCTGGGGCCCCATGTTCTGCCTGGGGCCCCTGTGCTCTCCCTGGGGCCACTGTGCTCTGCCTGGGGCCCCATATGCTGCCTGGGGCCCCTGTGCTCTGCCTGGGGCCCCATATGCTGCCTGGGGCCCCTGTGCTCTGCCTGGGGCCCCATAGGCTGCCTGGGGCCCCTGTGCTCTACCTGGGACCACTGTGCTCTGCCTGGGGCCCCATATGCTGCCTGGGGCCCCTGTGCCCTGCCTGGGGCCCCTGTGCTCTGCCTGGGGCCCCATGTTCTGCCTGGGGCCACTGTGCTCTGCCTGGGGCCCCATAGGCTGCCTGGGGCCCCTGTGCTCTGCCTGGGGCCCCATAGGCTGCCTGGGACCACTGTGCTCTGCCTGGGGCCCCATATGCTGCCTGGGGCCCCTGTGCTCTGCCTGGGGCCCCTGTGCTCTGCCTGGGGCCCCATGTTCTGCCTGGGGCCACTGTGCTCTGCCTGGGGCCCCATAGGCTGCCTGGGGCCCCTGTGCTCTACCTGGGACCACTGTGCTCTGCCTGGGGCCCCATATGCTGCCTGGGGCCCCTGTGCTCTGCCTGGGGCCCCTGTGCTCTGCCTGGGGCCCCATGTTCTGCCTGGGGCCACTGTGCTCTGCCTGGGGCCCCATAGGCTGCCTGGGGCCCCTGTGCTCTGCCTGGGACCACTGTGCTCTGCCTGGGGCCCCATATGCTGCCTGGGGCCCCTGTGCTCTGCCTGGGGCCACTGTGCTCTGCCTGGGGCCCCATATGCTGCCTGTGGCCCCTGTGCTCTGCCTGGGGCCCCATATGCTGCCTGGGGCCCATATGCTCTGCCTGGGGCCTCATGTTCTGCCTGGGGCCCCTGTGCTCTGCCTGGGGCCACTGTGCTCTGCCTGGGGCCCCTATGCTCTGCCTGGGGCCTCATGTTCTGCCTGGGGCCCCTGTGCTCTGCCTGGGACCACTGTGCTCTGCCTGGGGCCCCATATGCTGCCTGGGGCCCCTGTGCTCTGCCTGGGGCCACTGTGCTCTGCCTGGGGCCCCATATGCTGCCTGGGGCCACTGTGCTCTGCCTGGGGCCCCATATGCTGCCTGGGGCCCCTGTGCTCTGCCTGGGGCCCCATATGCTGCCTGGGGCCCCTGTGCTCTGCCTGGGGCCCCTGTGCTTTGCCTGGGGCCCCATGTTCTGCCTGGGGCCCCTGTGCTCTGCCTGGGGCCACTGTGCTCTGCCTGGGGCCCCATAGGCTGCCTGGGGCCCCTGTGCTCTGCCTGGGGCCCCATGTTCTGCCTGGGGCCCCTGTGCTCTGCCTGGGGCCACTGTGCTCTGCCTGGGGCCCCATATGCTGCCTGGGGCCCCTGTGCTCTGCCTGGGGCCCCATATGCTGCCTGGGGCCCCTGTGCTCTGCCTGGGGCCACTGTGCTCTGCCTGGGGCCCCATAGGCTGCCTGGGGCCCCTGTGCTCTGCCTGGGACCACTGTGCTCTGCCTGGGGCCCCATATGCTGCCTGGGGCCCCTGTGCTCTGCCTGGGGCCACTGTGCTCTGCCTGGGGCCCCATATGCTGCCTGGGGCCCTGTGCTCTGCCTGGGGCCCCATATGCTGCCTGGGGCCCCTGTGCTCTGCCTGGGGCCACTGTGCTCTGCCTGGGGCCCCATAGGCTGCCTGGGGCCCCTGTGCTCTGCCTGGGACCACTGTGCTCTGCCTGGGGCCCCATATGCTGCCTGGGGCCCCTGTGCTCTGCCTGGGGCCACTGTGCTCTGCCTGGGGCCCCATATGCTGCCTGGGGCCCCTGTGCTCTGCCTGGGGCCCCTGTGCTCTGCCTGGGGCCCCTGTGCTCTGCCTGGGGCCCCATGTTCTGCCTGGGGCCCCTGTGCTCTGCCTGGGGCCACTGTGCTCTGCCTGGGGCCCCATGTTCTGCCTGGGGCCACTGTGCTCTGCCTGGGGCCCCATAAGCTGCCTGGGGCCCCTGTGCTCTGCCTGGGACCACTGTGCTCTGCCTGGGGCCCCATATGCTGCCTGGGGCCCCTGTGCTCTGCCTGGGGCCACTGTGCTCTGCCTGGGGCCCCATATGCTGCCTGGGGCCACTGTGCTCTGCCTGGGGCCCCATATGCTGCCTGGGGCCCCTGTGCTCTGCCTGGGGCCCCATATGCTGCCTGGGGCCCCTGTGCTCTGCCTGGGGCCCCATGTTCTGCCTGGGGCCCCTGTGCTCTGCCTGGGGCCACTGTGCTCTGCCTGGGGCCCCTGTGCTCTGCCTGGGGCCCCATATGCTGCCTGGGGCCCCTGTGCTCTGCCTGGGGCCACTGTGCTCTGCATGGGGCCCCATATGCTGCCTGGGGCCACTGTGCTCTGCCTGGGGCCCCATATGCTGCCTGGGGCCCCTGTGCTCTGCCTGGGGCCCCATATGCTGCCTGGGGCCCCTGTGCTCTGCCTGGGGCCCCATATGCTGCCTGGGGCCCCTGTGCTCTGCCTGGGGCCCCTGTGCTCTGCCTGGGGCCTCATGTTCTGCCTGGGGCCCCTGTGCTCTGCCTGGGGCCACTGTGCTCTGCCTGGGGCCCCATATGCTGCCTGGGGCCCCTGTGCTCTGCCTGGGGCCCCATATGCTGCCTGGGGCCCCTGTGCTCTGCCTGGGGCCACTGTGCTCTGCCTGGGGCCCCATAGGCTGCCTGGGGCCCCTGTGCTCTGCCTGGGACCACTGTGCTCTGCCTGGGGCCCCATATGCTGCCTGGGGCCCCTGTGCTCTGCCTGGGGCCACTGTGCTCTGCCTGGGGCCCCTGTGCTCTGCCTGGGTGTAGGACACTGGTGACGTCAATTATCTCCGGACATTAGCTCCGGACATTAGCTCCGGACATTATCTCCGGACATTAGCTCCGGACAAAGCCACGGAAGTTGGCACAAATTGCAGGAAGTAGTATTCTAGGCAATTATATATTAGATGGGCATTTCCTGAAGGAAATACATGGTGCTTGAACAGCGCTACCAGCTTTACAGCAGCACTTTTCACACACGGGACTGGGGGGCGCGCTTACTTTTGCACCCGGGGCCGGGGGGGCGCTTACTTTAGCACCCGGGGGCGCACTTACTTTTGCACCCGGAGGCGCACTTACTTTTGCACCCGGGGGCGCACTTACTTTTGCACCCAGGGCGCACTTACTTTTGCACCCGGGGGCGCACTTACTTTTGCACCCGGGGGCGCACTTACTTTTGCACCCGGGGGCGCACTTACTTTTGGGGCCGCACTTACTTTTGGTGGGTGGGGCTCCTCGGCCTCCGATTTGGTTGGTGGGGCCCCTCGTCCTCCGATTTGGTGGGCGGGGACCGGCCTCCGATTTGGTGGGTGGGGACCATCGGCCTCCGATTTGGTGGGCGGGGACCGGCCTCCGATTTGGTGGGCGGGGACCCTCGGCCTCCGATTTGGTGGGCGGGGACCCTCGACCTCCGATTTGGTGGGCGGGGACCCTCGGCCTCCGCTTTGGTGGGCGGGGCCCCTCGGCCTCCGATTTGGTGGGCGGGGTCCCTCTGCCTCCGATTTGGTGGGCGGGGACCCTCGGCCTCCGCTTTGGTTGGCGGGGCCCCACGGCCTCCGATTTGGTGGGCGGGGTCCCTCTGCCTCCGCTTTGGTGGGCGGGGCCGCTCGGCCTTCGATTTGGTGGGCGGGGCTCCTCGGCCTCCGATTTGGTTGGTGGGGCCCCTCGGCCTCCGATTTGGTGGGCGGGGCACCTTATCCTCCGATTTGGTGGGCGGGGACCCTCGGCCTCCGATTTGGTGGGCGGGGCCCCTCGGCCTCCGATTTGGTGGGCGGGGCCCCTCAGCCTCCGATTTGGTTGGCGGGGCCCCTCGGCTTCCGATTTGGTGGGCAGGGACCCTCGGCCTCCGATTTGGTGGGCGGGGCCCCTCGGCCTCCGATTTGGTTGGTGGGGCCCCTCGGCCTCCGATTTGGTGGGCGGGGACCCTCGGCCTCCGATTTGGTGGGCGGGAACCCTCGGCCTCCAATTTGGTGGGCGGGGACCCTCGGCCTCCGATTTGGTGGGCGGGGTCCCTCGGCCTCCGATGTGGTGGGCGGGGCCCCTCGGCCTCTGCTTTGGTGAGCGGGGCCGGGCCCCTCGGCCTCCGCTTTGGTGGTCGGGGACCCTCGGCCTCCGTTTTGGTGGGCGGGGCCCCTCGGCCTTCGATTTGGTGGGCGGGGCCCCTCGGCCTCCGATTTGGTGGGCGGGGTCCCTCTGCCTCCGATTTGGTGTGCGGGGCTCCTCGGCCTCCGATTTGGTTGGTGGGGCCCCTCGTCCTCCGATTTGGTGGGCGGGGACCGGCCTCCGATTTGGTGGGTGGAGACCATCGGCCTCCGATTTGGTGGGCGGGGACCGGCCTCCGATTTGGTGGGCGGGGACCCTCGGCCTCCGATTTGGTGGGCGGGGACCCTCGACCTCCGATTTGGTGGGCGGGGACCCTCGGCCTCCGCTTTGGTGGGCGGGGCCCCTCGGCCTCCGATTTGGTGGACGGGGTCCCTCTGCCTCCGATTTGGTGGGCGGGGACCCTCGGCCTCCGCTTTGGTTGGCGGGGCCCCACGGCCTCCGATTTGGTGGGCGGGGTCCCTCTGCCTCCGCTTTGGTGGGCGGGGCCGCTCGGCCTTCGATTTGGTGGGCGGGGCTCCTCGGCCTCCGATTTGGTTGGTGGGGCCCCTCGGCCTCCGATTTGGTGGGCGGGGCACCTTATCCTCCGATTTGGTGGGCGGGGACCCTCGGCCTCCGATTTGGTGGGCGGGGCCCCTCGGCCTCCGATTTGGTGGGCGGGGCCCCTCAGCCTCCGATTTGGTTGGCGGGGCCCCTCGGCTTCCGATTTGGTGGCCAGGGACCCTCGGCCTCCGATTTGGTGGGCGGGGCCCCTCGGCCTCCGATTTGGTTGGTGGGGCCCCTCGGCCTCCGATTTGGTGGGCGGGGACCCTCGGCCTCCGATTTGGTGGGCGGGGACCCTCGGCCTCCAATTTGGTGGGCGGGGACCCTCGGCCTCCGATTTGGTGGGCGGGGTCCCTCGGCCTCCGATGTGGTGGGCGGGGCCCCTCGGCCTCTGCTTTGGTGGGCGGGGCCGGGCCCCTCGGCCTCCGCTTTGGTGGTCGGGGACCCTCGGCCTCTGCTTTGGTGGGCGGGGCCCCTCGGCCTCCGATTTGGTGGGCGGCGCCCCTCGGCCTCCGATTTGGTGGGCGGGGTCCCTCTGCCTCCGATTTGGTGTGCGGGGACCCTCGGCCTCCGCTTTGGTGGGCGGGGCCCCTCGGCCTTCGATTTGGTGGGTGGGGCCCCTCGGCCTCCGATTTGGTTGGTGTGGACCCTCGGCCTCCGATTTGGTGGGCGGGAACCCTCGGCCTCCGATTTGGTGGGCGGGGACCCTCGGCCTCCGATTTGGTGGGCGGGGCCCATCGGCCTCCGATGTGGTGGGCGGGGCCCCTCGGCCTCCGATTTGGTGGGCGGGGACCCCTGGCCTCCGATTTGGTGGGCGGGGCCCCTCGGCCTCCGATTTGGTGGGCGGGGACCCTCGGCCTCCGATTTGGTGGGCAGGGACCCTCGGCCTCCGATTTGGTAGGCGGGGCCCCTCGGCCTCCGATTTGGTGGGCGGGGACCCTCGGCCTCCAATTTGGTGGGCGGGGACCCTCGGCCTCCGATTTGGTGGGCGGGGACCCTCGGCCTCCGATTTGGTGGGCGGGGCCCCTCGGCCTCCGATTTGGTGGGCGGGGCCCCTCGGCCTCCGATGTGGTGGTCGGGGCCCCTCGGCCTCCGCTTTGGTGGGCGGGGCCGGGCCCCTCGGCCTCCGCTTTGGTGGGCGGGGCCGCTCGGCCTTCGATTTGTTGGGCGGGGCTCCTCGGCCTTCGATTTGGTTGGTGGGGCCCCTCGGCCTCCGATTTGGTTGGCGGGGCCCCTTATCCTCCGATTTGGTGGGCGGGGACTCTCGGCCTCCGATTTGGTGGGCGGGGACCCTCGGCCTCCGATTTGGTGGGCGGGGCCCCTCGGCCTCCGCTTTGGTGGGCGGGGCCCCTCGGCCTCCGCTTTGGTGGGCGGGGCCCCTCGGCCTCCGATTTGGTGGGCGGGGTCCCTCTGCCTCCGATTTGGTGTGCGGGGACCCTCGGCCTCCGCTTTGGTGGGCGGGGCCCCTCGGCCTTCGATTTGGTGGGTGGGGCCCCTCGGCCTCCGATTTGGTTGGTGTGGACCCTCGGCCTCCGATTTGGTGGGCGGGGACCCTCGGCCTCCGATTTGGTGGGCGGGGACCCTCGGCCTCCGATTTGGTGGGCGGGGACCCTCGGCCTCCGATTTGGTGGGTGGGGCCCATCGGCCTCCGATGTGGTGGGCGGGGCCCCTCGGCCTCCGATTTGGTGGGCGGGGACCCCTGGCCTCCGATTTGGTGGGCGGGGCCCCTCGGCCTCCGATTTGGTGGGCGGGGACCCTCGGCCTCCGATTTGGTGGGCGGGGACCCTCGGCCTCCGATTTGGTAGGCGGGGCCCCTCGGCCTCCGATTTGGTGGGCGGGGACCCTCGGCCTCCAATTTGGTGGGCGGGGACCCTCGGCCTCCGATTTGGTGGGCGGGGACCCTCGGCCTCCGATTTGGTGGGCGGGGCCCCTCGGCCTCCGATTTGGTGGGCGGGGCCCCTCGGCCTCCGATGTGGTGGTCGGGGCCCCTCGGCCTCCGCTTTGGTGGGCGGGGCCGGGCCCCTCGGCCTCCGCTTTGGTGGGCGGGGCCGCTCGGCCTTCGATTTGTTGGGCGGGGCTCCTCGGCCTTCGATTTGGTTGGCGGGGCCCCTCGGCCTCCGATTTGGTTGGCGGGGCCCCTTATCCTCCGATTTGGTGGGCGGGGACTCTCGGCCTCCGATTTGGTGGGCGGGGACCCTCGGCCTCCGATTTGGTGGGCGGGGCCCCTCGGCCTCCTATTTGGTTGGCGGGGCCCCTCGGCCTCCGATTTGGTGGGCGGGGACCCTCGGCCTCCGATTTGGTGGGCGGGGCCCCTCGGCCTCCGATTTGGTGGGCGGGGCCCCTCAGCCTCCGATTTGGTTGGTGGGGCCCCTCGGCCTCCGATTTGGTGGGCAGGGACCCTCGGCCTCCGATTTGGTGGGCGGGGCCCCTCGGCCTCCAATTTGGTTGGTGGGGCCCCTCGGCCTCCAATTTGGTTGGTGGGGCCCCTCGGCCTCCGATTTGGTGGGCGGGGACCCTCGGCCTCCGATTTGGTGGGCGGGGACCCTCGGCCTCCGATTTGGTGGGCGGGACCCTCGGCCTCCAATTTGGTGGGTGGGGACCCTCGGCCTCCGATTTGGTGGGCGGGGACCCTCGGCCTCCGATTTGGTGGGCAGGGACCCTCGGCCTCCGATTTGGTGGTCGGGGACCCTCGGCCTCCGCTTTGGTGGGCGGGGCCCCTCGGCCTCCGATTTGGTTGGCGGGGCCCCTCAGCCTCCGATTTGGTGGGCAGGGACCCTCGGCCTCCGATTTGGTGGGCGGGGCCCCTCGGCCTCCAATTTGGTTGGTGGGGCCCCTCGGCCTCCGATTTGGTGGGCAGGGACCCTCGGCCTCCGATTTGGTGGGCGGGGACCCTCGGCCTCCAATTTGGTGGGCGGGGACCCTCGGCCTCTGATTTGGTTGGCGGGGCCCCTCGGCCTCCGATTTGGTTGGCGGGGCCCCTCGGCCTCCGATTTGGTGGGCGGGGACTCTCGGCCTCCGATTTGGTGGGTGGGGACCCTCGGCCTCCGATTTGGTGGGCGGGGACCCTCGGCCTCCGATTTGGTGGGCAGTGACCCTCGGCCTCCGATTTGGTGGTCGGGGACCCTCGGCCTCCGCTTTGGTGGGCGGGGCCCCTCGGCCTCCGATTTGGTGGGCGGGGTCCCTCTGCCTCCGATTTGGTGTGCGGGGACCCTCGGCCTCTGCTTTGGTGGGCGGGGCCCCTCGGCCTCCGATTTGGTGGGCGGGGTCCCTCTGCCTCCGATTTGGTGTGCGGGGACCCTCGGCCTCTGCTTTGGTGGGCGGGGCCCCTCGGCCGCCGATTTGGTGGGCGGGGCCCCTCGGCCTCCAATTTGATTGGAGGGGCCCCTCGGCCTCCGATTTGGTGGGCAGGGACCCTCGGCCTCCGATTTGGTGGGCGGGGACCCTCGGCCTCCAATTTGGTGGGCGGGGACCCTCGGCCTCCGATTTGGTGGGCGGGGCCCCTCGGCCTCCGATTTGGTTGGCGGGGCCCCTCGGCCTCCGATTTGGTGGGCGGGGACTCTCGGCCTCCGATTTGGTGGGCGGGGCCAGGTCCCTCGGCCTCCGCTTTAGTGGGCGGGGCCGCTCGGTCTTCGATTTGGTGGGCGGGGCTCCTCGGCCTCCGATTTGGTTGGCGAAGCCCCTCGGCCTCTGATTTGGTTGGCTGGGCCCCTCGGCCTCCGATTTGGTGGGCGGGGACTCTCGGCCTCCGATTTGGTGGGCGGGGACCCTCGGCCTCTGATTTGGTGGGCGGGGACCCTCGGCCTCCGATTTGGTGGGCAGGGACCCTCGGCCTCCGATTTGGTGGGCAGGGACCCTCGGCCTCCGATTTGGTGGGCAGGGACCCTCGGCCTCCGCTTTGGTGGGCGGGGCCCCTCGGCCTCCGATTTGGTGGGCGGGGTCCCTCTGCCTCCGATTTGGTGTGCGGGGACCCTCGGCCTCCGCTTTCGTGGGCGGGGCCCCTCGACCTTCGATTTGGTGGGCGGGGCTCCTCGGCCTCCGATTTGGTTGGTGGGGCCCCTCGGCCTCCAATTTGGTGGGCGGGGACCCTCGGCCTCCGATTTGGTGGGCGGGGACCCTCGGCCTCTGCTTTGGTGGGCGGGGCCGGGCCCCTCGGCCTCCGCTTTGGTGGGCGGGGACCCTCGGCCTCCGCTTTGGTGGGTGGGGCCTGTCGGCCTCTGATTTGGTGGGCGGGGCCCCTCGGCCTGCGATTTGGATGGTGTGGACCCTCGGCCTCCGATTTGGTGGGCGGGGACCCTCGGCCTCCGATTTGGTGGGCGGGGACCCTCGGCCTCCGATTTGGTGGGCGGGGCCCCTCGGCCTCCGATTTGGTGGGCGGGGACCCTCGGCCTCCGATGTGGTGGTCGGGGCCCCTCGGCCTCCGCTTTGGTGGGCGGGGCCGGGCCCCTCTGCCTTCGATTTGGTGTGTGCTCTGCCTGGGGCCACTGTGCTCTGCCTGGGGCCCCATATGCTGCCTGGGGCCCCTGTGCTCTGCCTGGGGCCCCATGTTCTGCCTGGGGCCCCTGTGCTCTGCCTGGGTGTAGGACACTGGTGACGTCACTTATCTCCGGACATTAGCTCCGGACATTAGCTCCGGACATTAGCTCCGGACATTAGCTCCGGACATTAGCTCCGGACAAAGCCACGGAAGTTGGCACAAATTGCAGGAAGTTGTATTCTAGGCAATTATATATTAGATTTATGACAAGCCACTAGATGGCGCTCATTGACAGCACTCTAAAGTGCAAGAGCTACACTGAAAACTGCAAACCTTATACATACAGGGGCTTCTCACAAAATTAGAAAGTCATCAAAAATGTGATTTATTTCAGTTCTTCAATACAAAAACTGAATCTCCTATATTCTATAGAGTCATTACAGACAGAGTGATCTATTTCACGTGTTTATTTCTGTTAATGTTGATGATTATGGCTTACAGCCAATGAAAACCCAAAAGTCATTATCTCAGTAAATTAGAATAATTAACAATAAACACCTGTAAAGGCTCCTAAGCGTTTATAAAGGTCCTTAGTCTGTTTCAGTAGCTCCACAATCATGGGGAAGACTGCTGACCTGATATGTCCAGAAGGCGTCACTGACACACTCCACAAGGAGGGGAAGCCACAAAAGGTCATTGGTAAAGAAGCCGGCTGTTCACACAGTGCTGGATCCAAGCATATTAATGGAAAGTGGAAGGAAAAAGTGTGGTAGAACAAGGTGCACAAGCAACCGGGATAACCGCAGCCTGGAAAGGATTGTTAAGAAAAGGCCATTCAGTAATGTGGGTGAGATTCACAAGGAGCGGACTGCTGCTGGAGTCATTGCTTCACCACACACAGACATCTCCAGGACATGGGCTACAAGTGTCACATTCCTTGTGTCAGCCACTCATGACCAATAGACAACGCCAGAAGCCTCTTACCTGGGCCAAGGAGAAGAAACGGACTGTTGTCAGTGGTCCAAGGTCCCAGAGTCTGGAGGAAGAGCGGAGAGGCCACAATCCAAGCTGCTGGAGGTCTAGTGTGAAGTCTCCACCATCAGTGATGGTTTGGGGAGCCATGTCATCTGCTGGTGTAGGTCCACTGTGTTGTATCAAGACCAAAGTCAGCGCAGCCGTCTACCAGGACATTTTAGAGCACTTCATGCTTCCCTCTGCCGACAAGCTTTATGGAGATGGAGATGTCATTCTCCAGCAGGACTTGGCCCCTGTCCACACTGTCAAAAGTACCAATACCTGGTGTAAAAACAACAGTATCACTGGGCTTGATTGGAAGCAAACTCGCCTGACCTTAACCCTATAGAGAATCTATGGGGTATTGTCAAGAGGAAGATGAGACACCAGACCCCACAATGCAGACGAGCTGAAGGCTCCTATCAAAGCAACCTGGGCTTCCATAACCCCTCAGCAGTGCCACAGGCTGATCGCCTCCATGCCACGCCGCATTGATGCAGTAATTGATGCACAAGGAGCCCTGACCAAGTACTGAGGGCATTTACTGATCATACATTTCAGTAGGGAACATTTCGGATTTTACAATCATTTTTCATGCTGGTGTTATAAAGTATTCTAATTTACTGAGATAATGACTTTTGGGTTTTCATTGGCTGTAAGCCATAATCATCAACATTAACAGAAATAAACACGTGAAATAGATCACTCTGTGTGTAATGACTCTATAGAATATAGGAGATTCACTTTTTGTATTGGAGAACTGAAATAAATTCATTTTTTGATGATATTCTAATTTTGTGAGGAGCATCTGTATATTGACTATATTTACCCATACCCCTCCCAACTGGGAAAATCTCTATATCCTTAACTACTTCTGACTGGAACGTATATAACTTAACACAATTCTAACTGCTCTTACTACTCTAACTAATTCTTACACTTGTGCTATGATTCCCTAGCTCTATCCCTAGTCTTATAAAAATACACATAACTAACTTCCTAATCTACAGCGCCCCCCACTGCTCTAAACGAGGAAGTGTCCAACTATACCTACTCCTACCCCATCCCAACTGGGAAATTCCCTATATTCTTAACTACTTCTGTCCAGAACTTATCTAACTTCCTAATCTGTACCAAACCCAATTCTAACTGTTCTCACTACTCTAACTAATTCCCACACTTGTGCTATAATTCCCTAACTTTGTCACTAACCTTATAAACATACACAATTGTACATTACACATATGTCATCACATAATAAACCATGTTACACTTACAATGTACCAGTTCTATCATGAAGAGATGCAGAGTGTGAATTGATCCCGACGCACCCTTACACTCTAATTCTGGTTTTGACACAGCTCCCTAACCACCTTATGTCAGCCAGCTCTACCATGCCAAACTTCCTCGTTCACCGTCCTGTGACATGGACCTTTATTTATTTTGTTTACCTTCCTTCTTTATGTATCCTACGAGATCGCCCTAGAGACGCTGTGCAGAGATCATCCTGGAGCCGTTGCGCAGAGATCACCCTGGAGCCGCTGTGCAGAGATCACCCTGGAGCCGTTGCGCAGAGATCACCCTGGAGCCGCTGTGCAGAGATCATCCTGGAGCCGCTGTGCAGAGATCAACCAACACTATATATCTGACTAACACAGAAAGAAAATATATCAGTGTATTTACAGTGGGTACGGAAAGTCTTCAGACCCCTTTACATTTTTCACTCTTTGTTTCATCGCAGCCATTTGGTAAATTCAGAAAAGTTCATTTTTTCTCATTAATGTACACTCTGCACCCCATCTTAACTGAAAAAAAAACAGAAATGTAGAAATTTTTGCATATTTAATAAAAAAGAAAAACTGAAATATCCCATGGTCATAAGTCTTCAGACCCTTTGCTCAGACACTCATATGTAAGTCACATGCTGTCCATTTCCTTGTGATCCTCCTTGAGATGGTTCTCCTCCTTCACTGGAGTCCAACTGTGTGTAATTAATCTGATAGGACTTGATTTGGAAAGGCGCACACCTGTCTATATAAGACCTCACAGCTCACAGTGCATGTCAGACCAAATGAGGATCATGAGGCCAAAGGAACTGGCCAAGGAGCTCAGAAACAGAATTGTGGCAAGGCACAGATCTGGCCATGGTTACAGCAGAATTTCTGCAGAACTCAAGGTTCCTAAGAGCACAGTGGCCTCCATAATCCTTACATGGAAGAAGTTTGGGACCTCCAGAAGTCTTCCTAGACCTGGCCGTCCAGCCAGACTGACCAATCATGGGAGAAGAGCCTTGGTGAGAGAGGTGAAGAAGAACCCCAAGATCACACAGGACAGGGACAGGACGACTGGTTGTCTTTGAAGGAAACATGAATGCGGCCAAGTACAGAGATATCCTTGATGAAAACCTCTTCCAGAGTGCTCTGGACCTCAGACTTGGCCGAAGGTTCACCTTCCAACAAGACAATGACCCTAAGCACACAGCTAAAATAACAAAGGAGCGGCTTCAGAACAACTCTGCCACCATTCTTGACCGGCCCAGCCAGAGCCCTGACCTAAACCCAATGGAGCATCTCTGGAGAGACCTGAAAATGGCGTCCACCAACGTTCACCATCCAACCTGACGGACCAGGAGAGGATCTGCAAGGAAGAATGGCCGAGGATCCCCAAATCCAGGGGAGGAAAACTTGTAGCATCATTTCCAAGAAGACTCATGGCTGTACTAGCTCAAAAGGGGCTTCTACCCAATACTGAGCAAAGGGGCTGAAGACTTATGGCCATGTGATAGTTCAGGTTTTCTTTTTAAAGAAATTTGCAAAAATTTCTACATTTCTGTTATTTTTCACTCAAGATGGGGTGCAGAGTGTACATTAATGAGGAAATAAATGAACTTTTTGGAATTTACCAAATGGCTGCAATGAAACAGTGAAACATGTAAAGGGGTCTGGACACTTTCTGTACCCACTGTATATACACAAGTAAGCACATTATTGCAGGTAACAGGGTCACTATAGTTTATTATGACGCTATCAGAACACAGCGATGAGACTAAATACAATATCTATTTAACGTTCTATCATATCCACTGTCCGTGTTCTTTAGCAGTTATATGACGGTTGATGTCTCAGCTTAGCAGGCGCCACTCTCGGTACTGGGCCTGTCCCCGTCGTCGTCTCAGTAAGCTCTTCTGATCGTTACACTGGCACTAATGGGGGTCACCGATGTGGGCAGCTGGCCTTGTTCTAAAGACTATGGGACCAGTGCACGCAGAGCGGAGTCCATGGCTCTAAGAGATGCAGACGTTTTCCAGCACGGAGCACCAGTTAGGTCAATCTTATTGTTGTGTTTTATTAGAGATCAATGTTTCCATTCAGTGACAGTAAGCAGAGGAAGATGTGCAGGCTGGATCTTATGTATACATAAGGCCAGGCCCAAGTTTAGTAATCAAGGAACTCTATTACTCCATTTTTCTCCCATGCATTAGGCCCATTGTGTGGATGGGGATAGTAGACCCAGCGGAGTCGTCCCCACAGAGGGTCTCACATGCAGTCCCAGGGAGGAAGGACAACAAGTCACATGTTTAGTCAGGGAGTTGGTGGAGTGACGTTGAGAGGAGAGGATCTATGGCTGAGGTCCTGGTGTCCATGTATAGATGGCCTATGGAGTTTGGAGATCAGTTGCCGGCTGGGCTGGATCCACATCCTACCGTTGAGGGATCTGTCGTATGGATTTGAGGAACTTTGTTGAGGACTGCTGCTGGATATATGGGCTTCGGTCATGTTATCTATAGTCTGGAGGAGCGTGGACTGTCAATACAGACTATACTGGCAGGAAATACGAAATCTGGGGGCCAACCAAAAGTTGGGAGACAGCGAGTATCGCCTGGTATGGGGCAGTGGGGCTACCAGTCCCGAGGATCTTGATGACTGGAAGTAATGTATTTTGGCCATCTAAGGCTACTTTCACACATCAGGTTTTCGCCGTCAGGCACAATTCGGTGAATTATGAAAAAAACGGATCCGGCAAATGATGCCGCCGGATCAGTTTTTTTCCCATAGACTTGTATTAGCGCCGGATTGTGCCTGATGGCCTTCCGTTTCACCCGTTTTTCGCCAGATGCGGCAAAAATTGTAGGTCCCGCGGCCGGAGAAAACGTACAGAGGAACTTTTTTTGTTCCGGCGAAAAACCTGCCGGCACCGGAATCATCACCGCCAGGCTTTTCTTACAATGGACGCCTATGGGCGCCAGATGCGCCACATGACGATATCCGGCGCCGGAGTCCGGCCTCCAAACTGAGCATGCCCTGTTCTCTCTCTCTCTTTCTCTTTTTCTTTCTCTCTTTTTACTATTGATGCTGCCTATGCAGCATCAATAGTAAAAAGATATAATGTAAAAAATAACAAATTGTGATAGTCTCACCTTCCGGCGGCCCCGGCAGCCTTCCCGCTCTTCGCGATGCTTCCATTCCCATGGATGCATTGCGAAATGACCTCAGATAACGTAGCGGTCTGGTAAGACAGCCACGTCATCACTGGTCATTGCCGCAAGGCATTACTGGGAACGGGAGCATCGCGAAGAGCGGGAAGGCTGCCGGGGCCGCCGGAAGGTGAGAATATCACGATTTTTTTTTATTATCATTTTTTACATTATATCTTTATCCCGGATCAAGGAAGAAAAGCTGATCTGGCGCATAAGTTTTTACACTAATTGCGCCGGATCCAGCAATCCGTCCCGCTGCCGGATTATGCCTGACGGCACGTGACGGATATATGAAAGTAGCCTAACAGGAGTTATTGTAAAACCACAGACATAAGAAATAAAAAAAGTGTATTGTTAACCTGCCTAGTTGATTATTACAACCCATAACCTCAGATCTTCACTTGAGGAGGCAGCTGATCAGATCACCTATCTATGGACAGCATGCCAGGGAAAGTTACTGATCAGTGACTTGGCAGCAGAGATGGCAGACTCCATCTACAAAAGGTTCAAGAAGGAAGAGCTGAAAGCCCTTTGCTTTGGGAGAGAGCTAGAGTGGTTGCCGGAGGTCAATCGGTTTACCCTAATACAACGCTTAGACGATCAGGACCGTGATCAACCACATGAGGAGGGACCACATCCCAGGGCTTTCACCCAGATGGTGGAGGTTTGACCTACTGAGTTGAGGCGGATGCTAGACGCACTAGGAGAGCGGGCCACAGAGATAGAGCGGGTGTCAGTGTTGATCAAATATCTGGGTGTGCATGTAGGAGGGAGGGGCCTGCATCTTTAGGGTAACAGGATATACCAAGTTCTATGAGGATACCTCGCATATTGATGATCACCGGTTATTTGAGAACCTCTGCCAGCTGCATGAGGTGTCAGTCAGTGAATGGCCCTGATTTCTGAGTGTTGGCCTGACCGGAAAAGCAAGAGAAGCTTTTAATAACTTCTCTTCTGGGGATCAGAGATATTACCATTCGCAGTGCATTACAAGAGAGGTATGCCATCACGCCTGAAACCTACCAGAGGACGTTTCGGGAGACTGACAAGCCCGGAGAACATGTTTTGGATATCTTCATGCTGGAACATTTTATGTCCAAGCTCCCAGGTGACTTAAAAGAATGGGTGGTGGATAGAAAACCACTCAGCCTGTATGAGGCTGCAAGATTGGCTGATGATTGGTCTGCTAATCGACCCCGACTAGGTGAAAGTACAGCCCCAGTGAGTCACGAACAGAACCCTACAGTGAGGCCAGTGAGACCCATCGACCGGTGAGAGGAAGAACAGAGAGGATTTCGGACTTCACAAAGAGAAGGAGGTTTCCCAAGCCCCCCAGTGCGGCCCACATCAGGGCGAGGGGGTTAAGCTGCCATAACTGTGGACACATGGGACACTTTGCCAGAGAATGCAGGGAACATTCTAGCCCCCATCATCCTTATCCCCAACCGCTGAATATTGAGCTGCAATGGGGCTGGAATGCTGAAGGAGAGAGAATCCCACTACCCTGACGAGAAGAGGAAGAGGCATATGTGGTACAAGGACAAGTGTCCCGGACTAGATAGGACACCTCAGGGACCATGAACCAGCATCTGAAGCAGGTCTGGGTAGAGGGCGTGGAGGCTTCGGGGCTCCGTGACTCCGGAGCCACAGTTACATTGATGAAAGAACATCTTAAACAGGACCTGTGTATTGTTTCCGGCAGCCAGATGTTAGTCAATGTAGCCAGATGAGAATCTCTGGACATTCGGAGGGCCCGACTACATTTAGACTGGGGTCACAGTCATGGAATGGTGGATATAGTAGTAGTGCGGCACCTACCAGTAGATGTGTTGCTGGGAAACAATTTAGGAGCAGGGTTGGTGTGCCACTGAGCCAATGTTGTAACCAGAAGCCAAGAACTGGTTCACACTGCGTCAGCCGAGAGGGAATAGAGCAATTGCAGCATGTCGACTACTCCCCTGCCAGTGAGAAGTAATGAACAAAATGCAATGACTGTTACCATGAAGGAACATGACCTGGGGGAGGTAAATGACATCAGGGTGGAGGCTCAGGGACTTCAGGACACTGGGTGTTCCATCACCCTGGTCAGCCCAGATGTTGTCCCTTAAAGATCATTCTTTACCAGGCTGACACGTGACTATCCCCTGTTATGACCCCAATGGCAGAGGGTCTCAGGAATCAATACCAAGTCTGCAAACACAAAAAACCAGCTCATAGGGCAGTGGTAACTGAGCTGACCATATATCTAATCCTAGCACCACAAATAGAAGTAGCCGGGGAACGTGCCTACGTTGGTTCTAGACGTCTCGCGCCAGCCGGAGAACTAACTAACCCTAGAAGGGAAAAGAAAGACCTTTCTTGCCTCCAGAGAAAAGACCCCAAAAGTTGGATACAAGCCCCCAACAAATAATAACGGTGAGGTAAGAGGAAAAGACAAACATAAGAATGAGCTAGGTATTTAGCAAAGAGAGGCCCACTAGCTAATAGCAGAATATAGTAAGATGACTTATATGGTCAGCAAAAACCCTATTAAAATATCCACGCTGGATATTCAAGAACCCCCGAACCGTCTAACGGCCGGGGGGAGAACACCAGCCCCCTAGAGCTTCCAGCAAGGTCAGAAATCACATTTAGTACAAGCTGGACAAAAATAGTAGCAAAGCAAGTAACTCAAAAAACAAAGAAGCAAGACTTAGCTTAATTTTGCAAGAGCCAGGACCAGCAGACAGGAGCAACAGAAGGATCTGATTACAACGATGCCAGGCACTGGACTAAGGATCCAGGAAGTTAATATAGCGACACCCCTGGACAAACGACCCAGGTGAGTGCCAAACAGTAAAAAGACAATCCCAGAGTCATACCACTAGTGACCACAAGAGGGAGCCAAAAGGTCTAATTCACAACAGTACCCCCCCCTTAAGGAGGGGTCACCGAACCCTCACCAAGACCACCAGGGCGATCAGGATGAGCAGCGTGAAAGGCACGAACTAAATCGGCCGCATGCACATCAGAGGCAACCACCCAGGAATTATCCTCCTGACCATAGCCCTTCCACTTGACCAGATACTGAAGCCTCCGCCTGGAGAGACGAGAATCCAAGATCTTCTCCACCACGTACTCCAACTCGCCCTCAACCAACACCGGAGCAGGAGGCTCAACAGAAGGAACCACAGGCACAACGTACCGCCGCAACAAAGACCTATGGAACACGTTGTGAATGGCAAACGACACAGGAAGATCCAAGCGAAAGGACACAGGATTAAGGATTTCCAATATCTTGTAAGGACCAATGAAGCGAGGCTTAAATTTAGGAGAGGAGACCTTCATAGGAACAAATCGAGAAGACAGCCATACCAAATCCCCAACGCGAAGTCGGGGACCCACACCGCGGCGGCGGTTGGCAAAACGCTGAGCCTTCTCTTGTGACAACTTTAAGTTGTCCACCACATGATTCCAGATCTGCTGCAACCTATCCACCACAGAATCTACCCCAGGACAGTCAGAAGGCTCCACATGTCCCGAGGAAAAACGAGGATGGAAACCAGAGTTGCAGAAAAAACGCATCAATATTTGCCAATGCCGGATCTCCTGGCGCTAGCAAGAAAGCCCAATCCTGAGGGTCGCCCCGTAAAAAAGAGATAACAATTTTAACTTGCTGAACTGAGTCTCCAGATGAACGGGGTCTCAGAGATAGAAACAATTTACAATTATCCCTGAAATTCCTAAACTTAAATCGGTCTCCAGAAAACAGTTCAGGAATAGGTATTTTAGGTTCAGACATTGGACTACTGGTAACAAAATCTTGTATGCCCTGCACACGAGCAGCAAGCTGGTCTACACTTGTAATCAAGGTCTGGATATTCATGTCTGCAGCAAGCTCAAGCCACTCAGAGGTAAAGGGGAGGAAGAGAGGAAAAAAAAAATAAAAAAATTCAGAATTTCCTTTCTTATATCCCACTTCTGCAATGCATTAAACATTCAATGTTGGCCTGGCATACTGTTATGACCCCAATGGCAGAGGGTCTCAGGAATCAATACCAAGTCTGCAAACACAAAAAACCAGCTCATAGGGCAGTGGTAACTGAGCTGACCATATATCTAATCCTAGCACCACAAATAGAAGTAGCCGGGGAACGTGCCTACGTTGGTTCTAGACGTCTCGCGCCAGCCGGAGAACTAACTAACCCTAGAAGGGAAAAGAAAGACCTTTCTTGCCTCCAGAGAAAAGACCCCAAAAGTTGGATACAAGCCCCCAACAAATAATAACGGTGAGGTAAGAGGAAAAGACAAACATAAGAATGAGCTAGGTATTTAGCAAAGAGAGGCCCACTAGCTAATAGCAGAATATAGTAAGATGACTTATATGGTCAGCAAAAACCCTATTAAAATATCCACGCTGGATATTCAAGAACCCCCGAACCGTCTAACGGCCGGGGGGAGAACACCAGCCCCCTAGAGCTTCCAGCAAGGTCAGAAATCACATTTAGTACAAGCTGGACAAAAATAGTAGCAAAGCAAGTAACTCAAAAAACAAAGAAGCAAGACTTAGCTTAATTTTGCAAGAGCCAGGACCAGCAGACAGGAGCAACAGAAGGATCTGATTACAACGATGCCAGGCACTGGACTAAGGATCCAGGAAGTTAATATAGCGACACCCCTGGACAAACGACCCAGGTGAGTGCCAAACAGTAAAAAGACAATCCCAGAGTCATACCACTAGTGACCACAAGAGGGAGCCAAAAGGTCTAATTCACAACAATCCCCATAGCTGGGGGTCAGCACTCTGGGGTTGGACGCAATGGATACAAGTTCGGTTATCGTCGGATACATGTGGAGTTTCTGAGGACAAATCCTCAGTGGGAGGATTTGGAGGACCCCGCGGGAGGCACAGACCCATGTCCCATCGAACTGAATACAGAGTCCTCGTCTCAGGGCTTCCCCGTTCGGGGAGTTGGCAGGATCTGAAAGATCATATGAAACAAGCAGGAGATGTCTACTATGCAGATGTACACCAGGGTGGGATTGTGGAGTTTATTCGCAAGGACGACATGGAATATGCCTTGAGGAAACTGGATGATACAAAGTTTTGTTCTCATGAAAGTTAAACATCTTACATTTGTGTCTGCAGAAAAAGTGGGGGAGGACTGTGAGGAGATGGCCACTTACTAATGACTATAGAGTAAGACCAGTGTACATGGAGCGGAGTCCACAGCTCTAAGGGATACAGAATTTGACAGCACAGAGCACCGGTTCCGTCAATCTTCATAGAATCATAGAATGGTAGAGTTGGAAGGGACCTCCTGGGTCATCTGGTCCAACCCCCTGCTCAAAGCAGGATTCACTAAACCATCCCAGACAGATGTCTGCCAGCCTCTGTGTGAAGACTTCCATTGAAGGAGAACTCACCACCTCTCGTGGCCGCCTGTTCCACTCATTGATCACCCTATCAAAAACCTTTTTCTAATATCTAATCTGTGTCTCCTCCCGCTCTTATTATTGTGTTCTATTAGAGATTTGCTTGCTGTGTTTTATTAGAGATTTGTTTGCTCGTCAGTTCATCCTCAGGAATCAATGTTTCCATTCAATGACAGTAAACAGAGGAAGACGTGCAGACTGGATCTTATGCATATGAGTCGCCCGCCAGGGCCATGGGGTACTCGGTACCGGGTCCGGTGTTTCACAGGGGGATGTCACGGAGGCAACCCGGTCCGTGGCCCTGGGCGCCCATGTAAAAGGGAAAGGTCTTTAAAGGGAATAAAGTTTATGTTTGTGACGCCACCTGTTGTATTCGGTCAGGGTGACCGACGCTGCTTTAAGGGGTCCTCTGGGGTGATGTGATGGCAGCTAGATGGTATAAATTCCCACAGGTGAAGTGTATCCCCAGGGCTCCCGGTGTGTAGATGGAAGATGGTGAGGGGCGCAGTAAAGAATGAGGACACAGGTTTGCAGTCTCTTTACCTTGTTTACTGATGACTTCAGGCAGATCCAGGGCACCAGATCACAGGGCCGGCAGGGTCCGGCCGGCTTGGAGGCAAGTTAGGAGTCCCCTTATCCAGGTGGAATCCAAGCCTTCCTCTAGCGCCGTGGTGTTGGAGTCCTTACTGCCTATGGCTTCAGATAGGGTCCTCACAGATGTTCTCTCTTTCTCTGTCCCCTGTGTAGGATAGGACATAACCCGTATGACTGGTGACTTGAGTCTGTTTATAGGGACTCTAGCACGCCCCGGGCTCTAAAGGTGTCACCGTGTCTCCTGGGTATTAAGGCGGACAGTTAACGTGAAGTTCAGCTGTCCTGCCGGTCTCTGATATAAGTCGTATAGTTACTTACACCCTCGGTGTTCCATGTACCGGTTATTTGCGCCTCAGAAGGAGGCAGCCTGCTCGTGGCTGGTCTCCCCCTGGTATCCTCTCCTCTGCTTTGCTCTCCTTCACGCTCTCTGCAATCAATTCGGCTTTCTGTGTGTCTCTTTCCAGGAACTGCTGCACTGCGGCTACACAGCTCCGTAAACACTCTTGTGCCTCAGACTGATCCAGTCTGTTTCCTGGCAAGAACTGTTCTGACCTTTCCCTCTAAAACTACCTTATATATGGGGAGTCACCTAGTAAATAGGCTCAAAAGCTCCCCCTGGTGGCCTGGAGTGTGAATGTGTTGCATGTTTGTGTTTACCTGGTTACAGTTATCCCTTCTTGCCTCCAAACGTAACATCACTCCACCCGTGAGGAAAGCAACGCCACTGTGATGACCAGGACCCTGGGGAGCCACACATACATAATGCCAGACCCAAGTTTAGTAATCAAGGAACGCAATCGTTTCATTGTTCTCCAAGGCATTAGTCCCATTATGTGGATGGGAATTGTAGACCTAGCATAGCCGTCACCCCAGCAGGTCTCACATGCAGTCACAAGTAATGGGTTCCGCATCAGGAAAATACCTCCACCAATACACAGAGATAGCTTTGGAGGTGAAGGGTGTGATCTCTTCTGCCCATTCACAGGACTGATCCCAGGGAGGGAGAACAATAAGTCACATGTTTAGTCAGGCAATCGGCGGAGTGACGTCCAGAGGACAGGATCTATGGCTGAGGTCCTGGTGTCCATGTATGGATTGCCTATGGAGTTTTGAGATCAGTTGCCGACTGGACAGGATCCACATCCTACCGTAGAGGGATCTGTTGTCTGGATCTGAGGAACTTTCTTGAGGACTGCTGCTGCTGGATACATGGGTTTCGGTCATGTTATCTGTTGTCTGGAGTTGCATGGACTGTGACTAGAGACTATACTGGCAGGAGATACGAAATCCATGGGCAAACCAAAAGTTGGGAGACAGAGAGTATTGTCTCGTGTGCGGCAGTGGGACTACCTACCCCAAGGAGGGGATCTTGAGGACCGGGGGCCATCTACCTGGAGTAGTTGTAAAATCATGGATGTAAGGAATAATAAATAATTGTATCGTTAACCTGCCTAGGTGATTATTACATCCCACAACGTCAGATCTTCTACTGGCACTGCTTACAGTCCTCTACTGGTGTTGCTCATGGACTTCTGGTGCGGGGCACAGATCTCCCTCACAGTTCAGTCCTTCTCTGATATCTAACTTCTCTCAGACCGTTCTATGGCGATGGTGGCTGTAAGCCCAGCTCGCAGCCACACAACCTGCCTGGTGCAGGCTCTGGCGCCATCTGACGCCTTCTTGGCTGGGCCTTGCCTTTTAAATTATGTAACTGCGACACAGCTGTCACCTGACCTGGTGTTGTCTTCAATCTCTTCCCTGAGAACATGCACTTCGACTCTTGGTGTTCCTACTACTATAATTCTTTCTTTACTTTCACTTTCACCTTTGAAAAACAGATTCTCCTCTACAAAATGTAACACACAGATATCTATGGCCGATCACTTCTAGACCACCCACCCCACATTTCCCCCAGTTCTACAATATCAGTACCTCCCTTTTGTCCCACAGTAAAAACACACACAAAAAATACAATACAGTAGTGATGAAATCCTATCTGTCCCCCGTACAGTAATAATGCTTATGTCCCCTTTGTACCCAAATCCAGTAGAATTACCTCCAACATGGCACCCATACAGTAGTATTGTCCACTTATTATTCTCCAATACAGGTGTAACATTGCTATTTGCGGCTTCCGATATAGTAGTGATATTGCCCCATGTGTCCCCCAGACATTAATAACATCTTCCCATGTGCCCATTGAAAAGGATGGGAGGATTTAACAACTTGCAGTCCTCCTGAAACCGTACAGTTGTAATACAACAGCTGTCTGGGGGGGAGGGGGGCAGTTTATCGGCTTTAAAGAAGGAATTCACACCCCCACCGACTAGCTTCTACAGAATGACCCCTGCTGGATCAAAACCATGCAGTCTAACTGTTTTGTTGAGTCAGCTATGATTCCATAAGGAGTTATGGAGATACTATATGTCCTAGCAGTACATCGTGTATATTTCCAAGATCTTCAAAACATGGCAAACGCCCGCCTGGGTCTCAACCTGTTCTAGCACTCAGGGGTATGGAGATACGCAGAATAGCTAGTAGAATTCAGATAGCAAAGCTGTGTTTGGTCTTAACCCGTAGCAGAGGTCCGGCCAGATCCGATGGCTCCCAAACCGCCTCCCTAGGACTGTTTTTTAAAGAGTTATGACCCATCTTACATTCTGAAGTTTTTAGCTAGAGGCAATGGGAGGGGATCTAGGTTAAGCAAAGAGGGCAGGAGGGGAGAAATCCAAAGGAGTTAAAAGCTTGTGTACAACATAACCCATTGTTTTTTCTCTGAGAAGTTCAAGACAACATATGTGATGAAAAGTCCAGGAAAAGAGGGGACCACAAGCCTCCCATATGGCAGCCCCTCCCCCGATAGCCAGGCCTTTCAGCTGCAGGTAACTGACCCATATATTCTGCTTATATTTTTTGTCCTACCACTATCTGTATTTGCATATCGGACCATTGTATATGTTTAACCATTGTGTAGATAGTGTATTGTCTAGTGTGCACTTAGAATGATTAAATATATAATTTAACCTTGGACTGCTCTTTTATTTTGATCCCCCAATCCACATGTTCGTTTCACGGTTTACCTTTCCAAGCTACTGGGGCAGGTTTTTGGCCTGATATAATTCCGTTAACGGAGCGGGCTAATATCTAATGAGGAACTGGTGGCAGTTGTACTGGGCTGATAAGGTTCTGTTTCACAGGTGCTAGTAAAAGGGGCCTCCCATCCTGTCAGGGTTGTCGTCGAGTGTGGTGCCATGTCAGTGACTGTGTGGGCCACATCCCCTCATTCCCTGTGCCTCCCTGGGCCCATGTGGACAGGGGGTGTCTGTGTAAATCTGTACCAAGCTGACCTTAAACGTCCCCAGCTGGTGTGGAACGTCACGTTGGTAATAGTGGGGAGACAGCATTACGTGATCAGTCTGATATAAGAGTGACCTCAGGCAAGTGGCAAGGTGCGGGTTGTTCACATTTGGTGGCAGCAGTGGGATTCTGCGTGATCTTTCCAGTATCATCTTCACAAGTGGTGATAGCGGTGGGATTCAGCGTGATCTCTCCGGCATCATACTTCACAAGTGGTGGCAGCGGTGGGATTCTGCATGATCTCTCTGGCGCCATACTTCACAAGTGGTGGTAGCGGTGGGATTCTGCTTGATCTCTCCAGTGTCATCTTCACAAGTGGTGGCAGCGGTGAGATTCTGCGTGATCTCTCCAGTGTCATCTTCACAAGTGGTGGCAGCGGTGGGATTCTGCGTGATCTCTCCAGTGTCATCTTCACAAGTGTTGGCAGCGGTGGGATTCTACATAATCTCTCTGGTGCCATCCTTCACAAGTGGCAAGGTGCGGGTTGTTCACATTTGGTGGCAGCAGTGGGATTCTGCGTGATCTCTCCAGTATCATCTTCACAAGTGGTGATAGCGGTGGGATTCAGCGTGATCTCTCCGGCGTCATCCTTCACAAGTGGTGGCAGCGGTGGGATTCTGCTTGATCTCTCCAGTATCATCTTCACAAGTGGTGGCAACAATGGGATTCTACGTGATCTCTCTGGTGCCATCCTTCACAAGTGGTGGCAGCAGTGGGATTCTGCGTGATCTCTCCAGTGTCATCTTCACAAGTGGTGGCAGCGGTGGGATTGTTCGTGATCTCTCCAGTGTCAACTTCACAAGTGGTGGCAACAATGGGATTCTACGTGATCTCTCCAGTGTCATCCTTCACAAGTAGTGGCAGCGGTGGGATTCTGCGTGATCTCTCCAGTGTCATCTTCACAAGTGGTGGCAGCGGTGGGATTCTGCATGATATCTCTGGTATCATCCTTCACAGCCCTTATATATTAATAAAGTCCCCCTATGTAATACTAAGAAATAAAAGTGCTCCAGTGTGTGGATCACATATATTATTATTATTATTATTATTATTATTCATTTTTATAGCGCCATTTATTCCATGGCGCTTTACATGTGAAATACGGGGCAAATATAGACAAATACATTAAACATGAGCAAAAAACAAGGCACACGGGTACATAAGGAGGGAGGACCCTGCCTGCGAGGGCTCAAAATCTGCAGGGGATGGGTGATGATACACTAGGAGAGGGCAGAGCTGGTTGTGCGGCGGTTCAGTAGGTTCAGGATCACTCCAGGCTGTAGGCTTGTCGGAAGAGGTGAGTCTTCAGGTTCTTTTTGAAAGTTTCTATGGTAGGCGAGAGTCTGATGTGCTGGGGTAGAGAGTTCCAGAGTATGGGTGAAGCACGGGAGAAGTCTTGGATGCGGTTGTGGGAAGAAGAGATGAGAGGGGAGTAGAGAAGGAGATCTTGTGAGGATCGGAGGTTGCGTGTTGGTAGGTACCGGTTGATCATGTCACAGATGTATGGAGGAGATAGGTTGTGGATGGCTTTGTATGTCATTGTGAGGGTTTTGAACTGGAGTCTCTGGGCAATAGGAAGCCAGTGAAGGGCTTGGCATAGGGGAGAGGCTAGGGAATAGCGGGGAGACAGGTAGGTTAGTCGAGCAGCAGAGTGTAGGATGGATTGGAGTGGTGCCAGAGTGCTAGAGGGGAGTCCAGAGAGTAGGAGGTTGCAGTAGTCGAGGCGGGAGATGATAAGGGCATGCACTAGTGTTTTTGTGGTGTCACGGTCAAGGAATGCGCGGATCCGGGAAATGTTTTTGAGTTTGAGGCGGCAGGAGGAGGCAAGGGCTTGGATATGTGGCTTGAAAGAGAGGGCTAATTCCCACACTTGTGCTATAATTCCCTAACTTTGTCACTAACCTTATAAACATACACAATTGTACATTACACATATGTCATCACATAATAAACCATGTTACACTTACAATGTACCAGTTCTATCATGAAGAGATGCAGAGTGTGAATTGATCCCGACGCACCCTTACACTCTAATTCTGGTTTTGACACAGCTCCCTAACCACCTTATGTCAGCCAGCTCTACCATGCCAAACTTCCTCGTTCACCGTCCTGTGACATGGACCTTTATTTATTTTGTTTACCTTCCTTCTTTATGTATCCTACGAGATCGCCCTAGAGACGCTGTGCAGAGATCATCCTGGAGCCGTTGCGCAGAGATCACCCTGGAGCCGCTGTGCAGAGATCATCCTGGAGCCGTTGCGCAGAGATCACCCTGGAGCCGCTGTGCAGAGATCATCCTGGAGCCGCTGTGCAGAGATCAACCAACACTATATATCTGACTAACACAGAAAGAAAATATATCAGTGTATTTACAGTGGGTACGGGAAGTATTCAGACCCCTTTACATTTTTCACTCTTTGTTTCATCGCAGCCATTTGGTAAATTCAGAAAAGTTCATTTTTTCTCATTAATGTACACTCTGCACCCCATCTTAACTGAAAAAAAAACAGAAATGTAGAAATTTTTGCATATTTAATAAAAAAGAAAAACTGAAATATCCCATGGTCATAAGTCTTCAGACCCTTTGCTCAGACACTCATATGTAAGTCACATGCTGTCCATTTCCTTGTGATCCTCCTTGAGATGGTTCTCCTCCTTCACTGGAGTCCAACTGTGTGTAATTAATCTGATAGGACTTGATTTGGAAAGGCGCACACCTGTCTATATAAGACCTCACAGCTCACAGTGCATGTCAGACCAAATGAGGATCATGAGGCCAAAGGAACTGGCCAAGGAGCTCAGAAACAGAATTGTGGCAAGGCACAGATCTGGCCATGGTTACAGCAGAATTTCTGCAGAACTCAAGGTTCCTAAGAGCACAGTGGCCTCCATAATCCTTACATGGAAGAAGTTTGGGACCTCCAGAAGTCTTCCTAGACCTGGCCGTCCAGCCAGACTGACCAATCATGGGAGAAGAGCCTTGGTGAGAGAGGTGAAGAAGAACCCCAAGATCACACAGGACAGGGACAGGACGACTGGTTGTCTTTGAAGGAAACATGAATGCGGCCAAGTACAGAGATATCCTTGATGAAAACCTCTTCCAGAGTGCTCTGGACCTCAGACTTGGCCGAAGATTCACCTTCCAACAAGACAATGACCCTAAGCACACAGCTAAAATAACAAAGGAGCGGCTTCAGAACAACTCTGTGACCATTCTTGACCGGCCCAGCCAGAGCCCTGACCTAAACCCAATGCAGCATCTCTGGAGAGACCTGAAAATGGCGTCCACCAACGTTCACCATCCAACCTGACGGACCAGGAGAGGATCTGCAAGGAAGAATGGCCGAGGATCCCCAAATCCAGGGGAGGAAAACTTGTAGCATCATTTCCAAGAAGACTCATGGCTGTACTAGCTCAAAAGGTGCTTCTACCCAATACTGAGCAAAGGGGCTGAAGACTTATGGCCATGTGATAGTTCAGGTTTTCTTTTTAAAGAAATTTGCAAAAATTTCTACATTTCTGTTATTTTTCACTCAAGATGGGGTGCAGAGTGTACATTAATGAGGAAATAAATGAACTTTTTGGAATTTACCAAATGGCTGCAATGAAACAGTGAAACATGTAAAGGGGTCTGGACACTTTCTGTACCCACTGTATATACACAAGTAAGCACATTATTGCAGGTAACAGGGTCACTATAGTTTATTATGACGCTATCAGAACACAGCGATGAGACTAAATACAATATCTATTTAACGTTCTATCATATCCACTGTCCGTGTTCTTTAGCAGTTATATGACGGTTGATGTCTCAGCTTAGCAGGCGCCACTCTCGGTACTGGGCCTGTCCCCGTCGTCGTCTCAGTAAGCTCTTCTGATCGTTACACTGGCACTAATGGGGGTCACCGATGTGGGCAGCTGGCCTTGTTCTAAAGACTATGGGACCAGTGCACGCAGAGCGGAGTCCATGGCTCTAAGAGATGCAGACGTTTTCCAGCACGGAGCACCAGTTAGGTCAATCTTATTGTTGTGTTTTATTAGAGATCAATGTTTCCATTCAGTGACAGTAAGCAGAGGAAGATGTGCAGGCTGGATCTTATGTATACATAAGGCCAGGCCCAAGTTTAGTAATCAAGGAACTCTATTACTCCATTTTTCTCCCATGCATTAGGCCCATTGTGTGGATGGGGATAGTAGACCCAGCGGAGTCGTCCCCACAGAGGGTCTCACATGCAGTCCCAGGGAGGAAGGACAACAAGTCACATGTTTAGTCAGGGAGTTGGTGGAGTGACGTTGAGAGGAGAGGATCTATGGCTGAGGTCCTGGTGTCCATGTATAGATGGCCTATGGAGTTTGGAGATCAGTTGCTGGCTGGGCTGGATCCACATCCTACCGTTGAGGGATCTGTCGTATGGATTTGAGGAACTTTGTTGAGGACTGCTGCTGGATATATGGGCTTCGGTCATGTTATCTATAGTCTGGAGGAGCGTGGACTGTCAATACAGACTATACTGGCAGGAAATACGAAATCTGGGGGCCAACCAAAAGTTGGGAGACAGCGAGTATCGCCTGGTATGGGGCAGTGGGGCTACCAGTCCCGAGGATCTTGATGACTGGAAGTAATGTATTTTGGCCATCTAAGGCTACTTTCACACATCAGGTTTTCGCCGTCAGGCACAATTCGGTGAATTATGAAAAAAACGGATCCGGCAAATGATGCCGCCGGATCAGTTTTTTTCCCATAGACTTGTATTAGCGCCGGATTGTGCCTGATGGCCTTCCGTTTCACCCGTTTTTCGCCAGATGCGGCAAAAATTGTAGGTCCCGCGGCCGGAGAAAACGTACAGAGGAACTTTTTTTGTTCCGGCGAAAAACCTGCCGGCACCGGAATCATCACCGCCAGGCTTTTCTTACAATGGACGCCTATGGGCGCCAGATGCGCCACATGACGATATCCGGCGCCGGAGTCCGGCCTCCAAACTGAGCATGCCCTGTTCTCTCTCTCTCTTTCTCTTTTTCTTTCTCTCTTTTTACTATTGATGCTGCCTATGCAGCATCAATAGTAAAAAGATATAATGTAAAAAATAACAAATTGTGATAGTCTCACCTTCCGGCGGCCCCGGCAGCCTTCCCGCTCTTCGCGATGCTTCCATTCCCATGGATGCATTGCGAAATGACCTCAGATAACGTAGCGGTCTGGTAAGACAGCCACGTCATCACTGGTCATTGCCGCAAGGCATTACTGGGAACAGGAGCATCGCGAAGAGCGGGAAGGCTGCCGGGGCCGCCGGAAGGTGAGAATATCACGATTTTTTTTTATTATCATTTTTTACATTATATCTTTATCCCGGATCAAGGAAGAAAAGCTGATCTGGCGCATAAGTTTTTACACTAATTGCGCCGGATCCAGCAATCCGTCCCGCTGCCGGATTATGCCTGACGGCACGTGACGGATATATGAAAGTAGCCTAACAGGAGTTATTGTAAAACCACAGACATAAGAAATAAAAAAAGTGTATTGTTAACCTGCCTAGTTGATTATTACAACCCATAACCTCAGATCTTCACTTGAGGAGGCAGCTGATCAGATCACCTATCTATGGACAGCATGCCAGGGAAAGTTACTGATCAGTGACTTGGCAGCAGAGATGGCAGACTCCATCTACAAAAGGTTCAAGAAGGAAGAGCTGAAAGCCCTTTGCTTTGGGAGAGAGCTAGAGTGGTTGCCGGAGGTCAATCGGTTGACCCTAATACAACGCTTAGACGACCAGGACCGTGATCAACCACATGAGGAGGGACCACATCCCAGGGCTTTCACCCAGATGGTGGAGGTTTGACCTACTGAGTTGAGGCGGATGCTAGACGCACTAGGAGAGCGGGCCACAGAGATAGAGCGGGTGTCAGTGTTGATCAAATATCTGGGTGTGCATGTAGGAGGGAGGGGCCTGCATCTTTAGGGTAACAGGATATACCAAGTTCTATGAGGATACCTCGCATATTGATGATCACCGGTTATTTGAGAACCTCTGCCAGCTGCATGAGGTGTCAGTCAGTGAATGGCCCTGATTTCTGAGTGTTGGCCTGACCGGAAAAGCAAGAGAAGCTTTTAATAACTTCTCTTCTGGGGATCAGAGATATTACCATTCGCAGTGCATTACAAGAGAGGTATGCCATCACGCCTGAAACCTACCAGAGGACGTTTCGGGAGACTGACAAGCCCGGAGAACATGTTTTGGATATCTTCATGCTGGAACATTTTATGTCCAAGCTCCCAGGTGACTTAAAAGAATGGGTGGTGGATAGAAAACCACTCAGCCTGTATGAGGCTGCAAGATTGGCTGATGATTGGTCTGCTAATCGACCCCGACTAGGTGAAAGTACAGCCCCAGTGAGTCACGAACAGAACCCTACAGTGAGGCCAGTGAGACCCATCGACCGGTGAGAGGAAGAACAGAGAGGATTTCGGACTTCACAAAGAGAAGGAGGTTTCCCAAGCCCCCCAGTGCGGCCCACATCAGGGCGAGGGGGTTAAGCTGCCATAACTGTGGACACATGGGACACTTTGCCAGAGAATGCAGGGAACATTCTAGCCCCCATCATCCTTATCCCCAACCGCTGAATATTGAGCTGCAATGGGGCTGGAATGCTGAAGGAGAGAGAATCCCACTACCCTGACGAGAAGAGGAAGAGGCATATGTGGTACAAGGACAAGTGTCCCGGACTAGATAGGACACCTCAGGGACCATGAACCAGCATCTGAAGCAGGTCTGGGTAGAGGGCGTGGAGGCTTCGGGGCTCCGTGACTCCGGAGCCACAGTTACATTGATGAAAGAACATCTTAAACAGGACCTGTGTATTGTTTCCGGCAGCCAGATGTTAGTCAATGTAGCCAGATGAGAATCTCTGGACATTCGGAGGGCCCGACTACATTTAGACTGGGGTCACAGTCATGGAATGGTGGATATAGTAGTAGTGCGGCACCTACCAGTAGATGTGTTGCTGGGAAACAATTTAGGAGCAGGGTTGGTGTGCCACTGAGCCAATGTTGTAACCAGAAGCCAAGAACTGGTTCACACTGCGTCAGCCGAGAGGGAATAGAGCAATTGCAGCATGTCGACTACTCCCCTGCCAGTGAGAAGTAATGAACAAAATGCAATGACTGTTACCATGAAGGAACATGACCTGGGGGAGGTAAATGACATCAGGGTGGAGGCTCAGGGACTTCAGGACACTGGGTGTTCCATCACCCTGGTCAGCCCAGATGTTGTCCCTTAAAGATCATTCTTTACCAGGCTGACACGTGACTATCCCCTGTTATGACCCCAATGGCAGAGGGTCTCAGGAATCAATACCAAGTCTGCAAACACAAAAAACCAGCTCATAGGGCAGTGGTAACTGAGCTGACCATATATCTAATCCTAGCACCACAAATAGAAGTAGCCGGGGAACGTGCCTACGTTGGTTCTAGACGTCTCGCGCCAGCCGGAGAACTAACTAACCCTAGAAGGGAAAAGAAAGACCTTTCTTGCCTCCAGAGAAAAGACCCCAAAAGTTGGATACAAGCCCCCAACAAATAATAACGGTGAGGTAAGAGGAAAAGACAAACATAAGAATGAGCTAGGTATTTAGCAAAGAGAGGCCCACTAGCTAATAGCAGAATATAGTAAGATGACTTATATGGTCAGCAAAAACCCTATTAAAATATCCACGCTGGATATTCAAGAACCCCCGAACTGTCTAACGGCCGGGGGGAGAACACCAGCCCCCTAGAGCTTCCAGCAAGGTCAGAAATCACATTTAGTACAAGCTGGACAAAAATAGTAGCAAAGCAAGTAACTCAAAAAACAAAGAAGCAAGACTTAGCTTAATTTTGCAAGAGCCAGGACCAGCAGACAGGAGCAACAGAAGGATCTGATTACAACGATGCCAGGCACTGGACTAAGGATCCAGGAAGTTAATATAGCGACACCCCTGGACAAACGACCCAGGTGAGTGCCAAACAGTAAAAAGACAATCCCAGAGTCATACCACTAGTGACCACAAGAGGGAGCCAAAAGGTCTAATTCACAACAGTACCCCCCCCTTAAGGAGGGGTCACCGAACCCTCACCAAGACCACCAGGGCGATCAGGATGAGCAGCGTGAAAGGCACGAACTAAATCGGCCGCATGCACATCAGAGGCAACCACCCAGGAATTATCCTCCTGACCATAGCCCTTCCACTTGACCAGATACTGAAGCCTCCGCCTGGAGAGACGAGAATCCAAGATCTTCTCCACCACGTACTCCAACTCGCCCTCAACCAACACCGGAGCAGGAGGCTCAACAGAAGGAACCACAGGCACAACGTACCGCCGCAACAAAGACCTATGGAACACGTTGTGAATGGCAAACGACACAGGAAGATCCAAGCGAAAGGACACAGGATTAAGGATTTCCAATATCTTGTAAGGACCGATGAAGCGAGGCTTAAATTTAGGAGAGGAGACCTTCATAGGAACAAATCGAGAAGACAGCCATACCAAATCCCCAACGCGAAGTCGGGGACCCACACCGCGGCGGCGGTTGGCAAAACGCTGAGCCTTCTCTTGTGACAACTTTAAGTTGTCCACCACATGATTCCAGATCTGCTGCAACCTATCCACCACAGAATCTACCCCAGGACAGTCAGAAGGCTCCACATGTCCCGAGGAAAAACGAGGATGGAAACCAGAGTTGCAGAAAAAACGCATCAATATTTGCCAATGCCGGATCTCCTGGCGCTAGCAAGAAAGCCCAATCCTGAGGGTCGCCCCGTAAAAAAGAGATAACAATTTTAACTTGCTGAACTGAGTCTCCAGATGAACGGGGTCTCAGAGATAGAAACAATTTACAATTATCCCTGAAATTCCTAAACTTAAATCGGTCTCCAGAAAACAGTTCAGGAATAGGTATTTTAGGTTCAGACATAGGACTCCTGGTAACAAAATCTTGTATGCTTTGCACACGAGCAGCAAGCTGATCCACACTTGTAATCAAGGTCTGGATATTCATGTCTGCAGCAAGCTCAAGCCACTCAGAGGTAAAGGGGAGGAAGAGAGGAAAAAAAAAATAAAAAAAATTCAGAATTTCCTTTCTTATATCCCACTTCTGCAATGCATTAAACATTCAATGTTGGCCTGGCATACTGTTATGACCCCAATGGCAGAGGGTCTCAGGAATCAATACCAAGTCTGCAAACACAAAAAACCAGCTCATAGGGCAGTGGTAACTGAGCTGACCATATATCTAATCCTAGCACCACAAATAGAAGTAGCCGGGGAACGTGCCTACGTTGGTTCTAGACGTCTCGCGCCAGCCGGAGAACTAACTAACCCTAGAAGGGAAAAGAAAGACCTTTCTTGCCTCCAGAGAAAAGACCCCAAAAGTTGGATACAAGCCCCCAACAAATAATAACGGTGAGGTAAGAGGAAAAGACAAACATAAGAATGAGCTAGGTATTTAGCAAAGAGAGGCCCACTAGCTAATAGCAGAATATAGTAAGATGACTTATATGGTCAGCAAAAACCCTATTAAAATATCCACGCTGGATATTCAAGAACCCCCGAACCGTCTAACGGCCGGGGGGAGAACACCAGCCCCCTAGAGCTTCCAGCAAGGTCAGAAATCACATTTAGTACAAGCTGGACAAAAATAGTAGCAAAGCAAGTAACTCAAAAAACAAAGAAGCAAGACTTAGCTTAATTTTGCAAGAGCCAGGACCAGCAGACAGGAGCAACAGAAGGATCTGATTACAACGATGCCAGGCACTGGACTAAGGATCCAGGAAGTTAATATAGCGACACCCCTGGACAAACGACCCAGGTGAGTGCCAAACAGTAAAAAGACAATCCCAGAGTCATACCACTAGTGACCACAAGAGGGAGCCAAAAGGTCTAATTCACAACAATCCCCATAGCTGGGGGTCAGCACTCTGGGGTTGGACGCAATGGATACAAGTTCGGTTATCGTCGGATACATGTGGAGTTTCTGAGGACAAATCCTCAGTGGGAGGATTTGGAGGACCCCGCGGGAGGCACAGACCCATGTCCCATCGAACTGAATACAGAGTCCTCGTCTCAGGGCTTCCCCGTTCGGGGAGTTGGCAGGATCTGAAAGATCATATGAAACAAGCAGGAGATGTCTACTATGCAGATGTACACCAGGGTGGGATTGTGGAGTTTATTCGCAAGGACGACATGGAATATGCCTTGAGGAAACTGGATGATACAAAGTTTTGTTCTCATGAAAGTTAAACATCTTACATTTGTGTCTGCAGAAAAAGTGGGGGAGGACTGTGAGGAGATGGCCACTTACTAATGACTATAGAGTAAGACCAGTGTACATGGAGCGGAGTCCACAGCTCTAAGGGATACAGAATTTGACAGCACAGAGCACCGGTTCCGTCAATCTTCATAGAATCATAGAATGGTAGAGTTGGAAGGGACCTCCTGGGTCATCTGGTCCAACCCCCTGCTCAAAGCAGGATTCACTAAACCATCCCAGACAGATGTCTGTCCAGCCTCTGTGTGAAGACTTCCATTGAAGGAGAACTCACCACCTCTCGTGGCCGCCTGTTCCACTCATTGATCACCCTATCAAAAACCTTTTTCTAATATCTAATCTGTGTCTCCTCCCGCTCTTATTATTGTGTTCTATTAGAGATTTGCTTGCTGTGTTTTATTAGAGATTTGTTTGCTCGTCAGTTCATCCTCAGGAATCAATGTTTCCATTCAATGACAGTAAACAGAGGAAGACGTGCAGACTGGATCTTATGCATATGAGTCGCCCGCCAGGGCCATGGGGTACTCGGTACCGGGTCCGGTGTTTCACAGGGGGATGTCACGGAGGCAACCCGGTCCGTGGCCCTGGGCGCCCATGTAAAAGGGAAAGGTCTTTAAAGGGAATAAAGTTTATGTTTGTGACGCCACCTGTTGTATTCGGTCAGGGTGACCGACGCTGCTTTAAGGGGTCCTCTGGGGTGATGTGATGGCAGCTAGATGGTATAAATTCCCACAGGTGAAGTGTATCCCCAGGGCTCCCGGTGTGTAGATGGAAGATGGTGAGGGGCGCAGTAAAGAATGAGGACACAGGTTTGCAGTCTCTTTACCTTGTTTACTGATGACTTCAGGCAGATCCAGGGCACCAGATCACAGGGCCGGCAGGGTCCGGCCGGCTTGGAGGCAAGTTAGGAGTCCCCTTATCCAGGTGGAATCCAAGCCTTCCTCTAGCGCCGTGGTGTTGGAGTCCTTACTGCCTATGGCTTCAGATAGGGTCCTCACAGATGTTCTCTCTTTCTCTGTCCCCTGTGTAGGATAGGACATAACCCGTATGACTGGTGACTTGAGTCTGTTTATAGGGACTCTAGCACGCCCCGGGCTCTAAAGGTGTCACCGTGTCTCCTGGGTATTAAGGCGGACAGTTAACGTGAAGTTCAGCTGTCCTGCCGGTCTCTGATATAAGTCGTATAGTTACTTACACCCTCGGTGTTCCATGTACCGGTTATTTGCGCCTCAGAAGGAGGCAGCCTGCTCGTGGCTGGTCTCCCCCTGGTATCCTCTCCTCTGCTTTGCTCTCCTTCACGCTCTCTGCAATCAATTCGGCTTTCTGTGTGTCTCTTTCCAGGAACTGCTGCACTGCGGCTACACAGCTCCGTAAACACTCTTGTGCCTCAGACTGATCCAGTCTGTTTCCTGGCAAGAACTGTTCTGACCTTTCCCTCTAAAACTACCTTATATATGGGGAGTCACCTAGTAAATAGGCTCAAAAGCTCCCCCTGGTGGCCTGGAGTGTGAATGTGTTGCATGTTTGTGTTTACCTGGTTACAGTTATCCCTTCTTGCCTCCAAACGTAACATCACTCCACCCGTGAGGAAAGCAACGCCACTGTGATGACCAGGACCCTGGGGAGCCACACATACATAATGCCAGACCCAAGTTTAGTAATCAAGGAACGCAATCGTTTCATTGTTCTCCAAGGCATTAGTCCCATTATGTGGATGGGAATTGTAGACCTAGCATAGCCGTCACCCCAGCAGGTCTCACATGCAGTCACAAGTAATGGGTTCCGCATCAGGAAAATACCTCCACCAATACACAGAGATAGCTTTGGAGGTGAAGGGTGTGATCTCTTCTGCCCATTCACAGGACTGATCCCAGGGAGGGAGAACAATAAGTCACATGTTTAGTCAGGCAATCGGCGGAGTGACGTCCAGAGGACAGGATCTATGGCTGAGGTCCTGGTGTCCATGTATGGATTGCCTATGGAGTTTTGAGATCAGTTGCCGACTGGACAGGATCCACATCCTACCGTAGAGGGATCTGTTGTCTGGATCTGAGGAACTTTCTTGAGGACTGCTGCTGCTGGATACATGGGTTTCGGTCATGTTATCTGTTGTCTGGAGTTGCATGGACTGTGACTAGAGACTATACTGGCAGGAGATACGAAATCCATGGGCAAACCAAAAGTTGGGAGACAGAGAGTATTGTCTCGTGTGCGGCAGTGGGACTACCTACCCCAAGGAGGGGATCTTGAGGACCGGGGGCCATCTACCTGGAGTAGTTGTAAAATCATGGATGTAAGGAATAATAAATAATTGTATCGTTAACCTGCCTAGGTGATTATTACATCCCACAACGTCAGATCTTCTACTGGCACTGCTTACAGTCCTCTACTGGTGTTGCTCATGGACTTCTGGTGCGGGGCACAGATCTCCCTCACAGTTCAGTCCTTCTCTGATATCTAACTTCTCTCAGACCGTTCTATGGCGATGGTGGCTGTAAGCCCAGCTCGCAGCCACACAACCTGCCTGGTGCAGGCTCTGGCGCCATCTGACGCCTTCTTGGCTGGGCCTTGCCTTTTAAATTATGTAACTGCGACACAGCTGTCACCTGACCTGGTGTTGTCTTCAATCTCTTCCCTGAGAACATGCACTTCGACTCTTGGTGTTCCTACTACTATAATTCTTTCTTTACTTTCACTTTCACCTTTGAAAAACAGATTCTCCTCTACAAAATGTAACACACAGATATCTATGGCCGATCACTTCTAGACCACCCACCCCACATTTCCCCCAGTTCTACAATATCAGTACCTCCCTTTTGTCCCACAGTAAAAACACACACAAAAAATACAATACAGTAGTGATGAAATCCTATCTGTCCCCCGTACAGTAATAATGCTTATGTCCCCTTTGTACCCAAATCCAGTAGAATTACCTCCAACATGGCACCCATACAGTAGTATTGTCCACTTATTATTCTCCAATACAGGTGTAACATTGCTATTTGCGGCTTCCGATATAGTAGTGATATTGCCCCATGTGTCCCCCAGACATTAATAACATCTTCCCATGTGCCCATTGAAAAGGATGGGAGGATTTAACAACTTGCAGTCCTCCTGAAACCGTACAGTTGTAATACAACAGCTGTCTGGGGGGGGAGGGGGGCAGTTTATCGGCTTTAAAGAAGGAATTCACACCCCCACCGACTAGCTTCTACAGAATGACCCCTGCTGGATCAAAACCATGCAGTCTAACTGTTTTGTTGAGTCAGCTATGATTCCATAAGGAGTTATGGAGATACTATATGTCCTAGCAGTACATCGTGTATATTTCCAAGATCTTCAAAACATGGCAAACGCCCACCTGGGTCTCAACCTGTTCTAGCACTCAGGGGTATGGAGATACGCAGAATAGCTAGTAGAATTCAGATAGCAAAGCTGTGTTTGGTCTTAACCCGTAGCAGAGGTCCGGCCAGATCCGATGGCTCCCAAACCGCCTCCCTAGGACTGTTTTTTAAAGAGTTATGACCCATCTTACATTCTGAAGTTTTTAGCTAGAGGCAATGGGAGGGGATCTAGGTTAAGCAAAGAGGGCAGGAGGGGAGAAATCCAAAGGAGTTAAAAGCTTGTGTACAACATAACCCATTGTTTTTTCTCTGAGAAGTTCAAGACAACATATGTGATGAAAAGTCCAGGAAAAGAGGGGACCACAAGCCTCCCATATGGCAGCCCCTCCCCCGATAGCCAGGCCTTTCAGCTGCAGGTAACTGACCCATATATTCTGCTTATATTTTTTGTCCTACCACTATCTGTATTTGCATATCGGACCATTGTATATGTTTAACCATTGTGTAGATAGTGTATTGTCTAGTGTGCACTTAGAATGATTAAATATATAATTTAACCTTGGACTGCTCTTTTATTTTGATCCCCCAATCCACATGTTCGTTTCACGGTTTACCTTTCCAAGCTACTGGGGCAGGTTTTTGGCCTGATATAATTCCGTTAACGGAGCGGGCTAATATCTAATGAGGAACTGGTGGCAGTTGTACTGGGCTGATAAGGTTCTGTTTCACAGGTGCTAGTAAAAGGGGCCTCCCATCCTGTCAGGGTTGTCGTCGAGTGTGGTGCCATGTCAGTGACTGTGTGGGCCACATCCCCTCATTCCCTGTGCCTCCCTGGGCCCATGTGGACAGGGGGTGTCTGTGTAAATCTGTACCAAGCTGACCTTAAACGTCCCCAGCTGGTGTGGAACGTCACGTTGGTAATAGTGGGGAGACAGCATTACGTGATCAGTCTGATATAAGAGTGACCTCAGGCAAGTGGCAAGGTGCGGGTTGTTCACATTTGGTGGCAGCAGTGGGATTCTGCGTGATCTTTCCAGTATCATCTTCACAAGTGGTGATAGCGGTGGGATTCAGCGTGATCTCTCCGGCATCATACTTCACAAGTGGTGGCAGCGGTGGGATTCTGCATGATCTCTCTGGCGCCATACTTCACAAGTGGTGGTAGCGGTGGGATTCTGCTTGATCTCTCCAGTGTCATCTTCACAAGTGGTGGCAGCGGTGAGATTCTGCGTGATCTCTCCAGTGTCATCTTCACAAGTGGTGGCAGCGGTGGGATTCTGCGTGATCTCTCCAGTGTCATCTTCACAAGTGTTGGCAGCGGTGGGATTCTACATAATCTCTCTGGTGCCATCCTTCACAAGTGGCAAGGTGCGGGTTGTTCACATTTGGTGGCAGCAGTGGGATTCTGCGTGATCTCTCCAGTATCATCTTCACAAGTGGTGATAGCGGTGGGATTCAGCGTGATCTCTCCGGCGTCATCCTTCACAAGTGGTGGCAGCGGTGGGATTCTGCTTGATCTCTCCAGTATCATCTTCACAAGTGGTGGCAACAATGGGATTCTACGTGATCTCTCTGGTGCCATCCTTCACAAGTGGTGGCAGCAGTGGGATTCTGCGTGATCTCTCCAGTGTCATCTTCACAAGTGGTGGCAGCGGTGGGATTGTTCGTGATCTCTCCAGTGTCATCTTCACAAGTGGTGGCAGCGGTGGGATTCTGCGTGATCTCTGCAGTGTCATCTTCACAAGTGGTGGTAGTGGTGGGATTGTTTGTGATCTCTCCAGTGTCATCTTCACAAGTGGTGGCAGTGGTGGGATTGTTTGTGATCTCTCCAGTGTCAACTTCACAAGTGGTGGCAGCGGTGGGATTCTGCGTGATCTCTCCAGTGTCATCTTCACAAGTGGTGGCAGCGGTGGGATTGTTCGTGATCTCTCCAGTGTCATCTTCACAAGTGGTGGCAGCGGTGGGATTGTTCGTGATCTCTCCAGTGTCAACTTCACAAGTGGTGGCAACAATGGGATTCTACGTGATCTCTCCAGTGTCATCCTTCACAAGTGGTGGCAGCGGTGGGATTCTGCGTGATCTCTCCAGTGTCATCTTCACAAGTGGTGGCAGCGGTGGGATTCTGCATGATATCTCTGGTATCATCCTTCACAGCCCTTATATATTAATAAAGTCCCCCTATGTAATACTAAGAAATAAAAGTGCTCCAGTGTGTGGATCACATATATTATTATTATTATTATTATTATTATTATTATTATTCATTTTTATAGCGCCATTTATTCCATGGCGCTTTACATGTGAAATACGGGGCAAATATAGACAAATACATTAAACATGAGCAAAAAACAAGGCACACGGGTACATAAGGAGGGAGGACCCTGCCCGCGAGGGCTCAAAATCTGCAGGGGATGGGTGATGATACACTAGGAGAGGGCAGAGCTGGTTGTGCGGCGGTTCAGTAGGTTCAGGATCACTCCAGGCTGTAGGCTTGTCGGAAGAGGTGAGTCTTCAGGTTCTTTTAGAAAGTTTCTATGGTAGGCGAGAGTCTGATGTGCTGGGGTAGAGAGTTCCAGAGTATGGGTGAAGCACGGGAGAAGTCTTGGATGCGATTGTGGGAAGAAGAGATGAGAGGGGAGTAGAGAAGGAGATCTTGTGAGGATCGGAGGTTGCGTGTTGGTAGGTACCGGTTGATCATGTCACAGATGTATGGAGGAGATAGGTTGTGGATGGCTTTGTACGTCATTGTGAGGGTTTTGAACTGGAGTCTCTGGGCAATAGGAAGCCAGTGAAGGGCTTGGCATAGGGGAGAGGCTGGGGAATAGCGGGGAGACAGGTAGGTTAGTCGAGCAGCAGAGTGTAGGATGGATTGGAGTGGTGCCAGAGTGCTAGAGGGGAGTCCAGAGAGTAGGAGGTTGCAGTAGTCGAGGCGGGAGATGATAAGGGCATGCACTAGTGTTTTTGTGGTGTCACGGTCAAGGAATGCGCGGATCCGGGAAATGTTTTTGAGTTTGAGGCGGCAGGAGGAGGCAAGGGCTTGGATATGTGGCTTGAAAGAGAGGGCAGAGTCGAGGATCACCCCGAAGCACCGGGCGTGTGGGACTGGGGAAAGTGAGCAGCCGTTGACATTGATGGATAGGTCTGGTGGGGGGGTAGAGTGAGATGGGGGAAAGATGATGAATTCTGTTTTGTCCATGTTCAGTTGTAGAAAGCGAGCAGAAAAGAAGGCTGAAATAGCAGACAGACAGTGCGGGATTTTGGTAAGTAAGGATATATATATATATATATTAGTAATATCCTCCTTTATGGCCCCCATATAGTAATAACGTCTTCTTATATGACCTTCATACAGTATAATACCCCCTATTTGACCTTCATAAATAAATAATGTCCATCTATGTTGACCCTATAAAGTAACATTGCCCCCTCTATTGCCCCATCTAGAAGTAATGCCCTCATTATGCCTCCGCTGTCTTCCCCCACATTGCTCCACTATTATTTAAGAAAACAATCCAATCTGTCACCTCTCCCGGCTCCCGCAGCCAGCAGCCCTGTCCGCTAGCTCCTCACGGCTGGCTCCCTGATCCACTCCACATTAGTTCTCAGCTGCATGCAAGGACTCACCACTAGCTGAAAATGGCGCTGGCCCCAACAGGAGCAATCACTACTAAGTCGCCGGTCTTCATCCATCCATGTCATTCTCTCTAATTTACGGCAGCAGTAATGATCCTGCCTCCAGGGTGCACAGAAGGGTTGTATATTGCTGGCGCTCATGATGTGTGACAGGATTGCTCACATCAGCAACAGATGGCGGAGAGCGAACTGGGCATCCCAGAGCCAACTTCTGCCCGAAGACGTAATTGAGCCCATAAACCTGAACCTATTTGCACACATTGTGTGAGTTTAGTTTTGCTGCTGTGTTTAAATTATTACAATTATCAATAATTCTCAATTATTATCAATGGGATTTAGATCTGGACTCATTGTTGCCACTTTAGAACTCTCCAGAGCTTTGTTTCCATCTATTTCTGGGGCTTCTTTAGTATGTTTAGGGTCATTGTACTGCTGGAAGACCCATGACCTAGGTCACAAACCCAGATTTCTGACACTGGGCACTACATTAACACCCAAAATCCTTTGGTAATCTTCGGATTTCATGATGCCTTGCACACAGCTAGCAAAACAACCCAAAAAAATCTGTGAACCTCCACCATATCTGACTGTAGGTAATGTGTTCTTTTCTTTGTAAGCCTCATTCTGCTTTCGGTAAACTGTAGGAAGATGTGCTTTACCAAAAAGCTCACTCTTGGTCTCGTCTGTTCACAAGACAGTTTCCCAGAAGAATTTCGGCTTACTCACGTACATTTTGGCCGGCTGCAGTCTAGCATTTTTATGTCTCTATGTCAGCAGTGGGGTCCTCCTGTATCCCCTACTATAGCATTTCATTCATATGTCGACGTGTAGGAGTCCTCGACTGTACTGTCATACTCCTGCCCCTGAAGTCACCAATCGTGTTGTAATATAGTGTGAATAAGGTTATGTGCTTTATATGATTTTTCTCTTTATATTTTTGAGTAAAATGTAAATTGTTCTTTTATTCTATAAACTTCTGACATGTCTCCAAATTTCCAAGCAATAAAGTTTGTATTTTTTTTCTGACAAAGAAAAATGTTCAAAATAAAAAAAACAGTGCTTTCAGACCTCAAATAATGCAAAGAAAACAAGTTCATAATCATTTAGGAACAACAATACTAATGTTTTACCCCAGGAAGAGTTCAGAAATCAATATTTTGTGGAATAACCATGATTGTTAATCCCAGCTTTCCTGCGTCTTGGCAGCTTTCCACCAGTCTCTCACACGGCTCCTGGGTAACCTTATACCGCTCCTGATACAATAATGTCAGCCATTCTTCTTTGTTTGATGGCTTGTGACTATCCATCTTCCTCTTGATTACATTCCAGAGGTTTTCAATGAGGTTCAGGTCTGGAGATTGGGCGGCCATGACAGGGATGTGATGTGGGGGTCTCTTAATTTTTGGCAGAGCTGTATATATATATACGGTATATAGTAATGTTTAGTGTACAGTGCAGGAGGGAGGAGGGGAATAGGTTAAGATTTGGGACATAAAAGACTAAGTAAGCAACATAAGTAAATTATATTTAATGTATAATGTATAGTGTGTGATAAGTGATATAATACATAGGCTAAGTCTTAGGGCATAAGGTAGAGACTATGGGTGTAATAGGTTTTGACAGAAAACAATTGTAATGCATAATGTTATGAAGGTGATCTGCCCAGCTACATACTGTACAGACAGACATAATTAAAAGTTTAGGACTAGCCCATAGTGGGAGGGACAAGTCTCAAAGGGACTGATTCCTGATAGTTGGTCAGATAGAGAAGTACAGTAAGTAACCAAGGTCAAGTTCAAGCGCAGTGGCTGATAGATTCTTGCTGGCACTACCTCTAGATCCCCTGTTGGTGTGGTTAGATTTGTACCCAGGTGGACAACAGGTGCTAACTGTAGGATGGACCCCGAAGCCAGTCACCTGTTCCCCAAGGGGACAGGGAAACAGGGTTGGACAGACATTGGTTATCAGGAGGTATGCGACTGGTAGACAGATGTGGAATCAGGCACAGTCAGGAAAGGTACAGGAACACGGGACGGCCACAGGTGGGCAGGGTGGGTTCAGGTATAGGTACAACTGGACGGACTGGATCAGGTGCAGACTGGGCGGACGGGGTCAGGTAAAAGGGACGGACAGGAACAGATTCAGCGAGAATGGGTACAGGGACCTTACAACTAGGTAACCGGAAAATCTCTAGCACTAATATTGCTAATGCACCTTCCATTTGGGTAAAGTGCCTTAAATACCTAATGTCTCCCAGCCATTGGCTGGGGACATTTTAGAAGCGTGCGCATGCCCTAAGCATTATCCCAGAAAACCTGCTCGCCATGCGCAGGCCCTGGGAGGAGACAGAGACGGCAGAAACCAAAGTAGTATGGCGAGGTAAGTAAACACGCTGGTGCCGGCACTGTTCTAATAGTATCCCCCCTCCTAATGCCACGTCTTTTTCAAGTCAACAAGGAATTTCTGTAGAAGGAGTGGGGCACGAATATCTTCTTTGGGCTCTCAAGACCTCTCCTAAGGGCCAAATACCTTCCAATCAACTAAGAAAAAGGTTTTTCCTCTAACCCTTTTCAAGGCTAGGATATTCTTTACTTCAAAGGCTTCTTCGGAGCTGATGGGAGCAGGCGTGTCACCAGGATCCTTGAAAAAGAACTAAAGATGACCAGCTTGAGGAGGGACACATGGAAGGAATTGGGTATTCATAAGGAGGCTGGTAGCTTCCACTTATAGGATACAGCATTAATTTGCTTGATGACTTCAAAGGGACCGATGAGGTGAGAACAAAACTTGTAGGACAGGATATTAACCTTATCTCCTGGACGATCACAAGGTGGAGCCAAGCGTCTCTTATCTATCGTATGCCTCTTCATATGTTCAGAAGATTTCTCTAGATTCGCTTTAGTGTTCTCCCATATCTTTCAGAAATCCTTTGCAAGGGCATCGGCTGTGGTATGCCAGAAGCGACCGTCACCGGAAGAGGGATTCCTGGCTGTTGCCCAAAAATAATAAAAAATAGAGAACTTGAAGAAGACTCACTTAAGTAGTTGTTATAGGAGAACTCTGCCCATGGCAAGACCTTGACCCAATCGTCATTATGTGCATTTGTGAAGTGCCACAGACAATCATCCAGAATCTGATTGATTCTACCTGCCCACTGGAATAAGGGTGGTATGCAGATGAGAAATCTGGCACAACGGTAACAAGCTTACACAAAGCTCTCCAGGATATGGATGTAAACTGGACACCTCGGTAAGACATGATGTAGCAAGGGAATCAGTGAAGACGGAAGATGTGCTGGATGAATTTCTCTGCAAGTTCCATAGCAGACAGAAGGCCTGGCAGTGAGGTGAAATGTGCCATGTTCGAGAAGCAATGCACCACTACCCAGATGACGGAACAGCCCGAGGACACAGAAAGGTCTGTAGTAAAGTCTATGGCAATATGCTACAAGGCACTGAGGGCACAGGAAGTGGTAGGAGTCACCCGGATGGGAGTTGCCTAGGAGTTTTGTTGCGGGCACATGAAGGACAGGCGAAAACAAACTCCATGATTTCCTTACGCATGGTAGGCCACCAATAGTGACGTGATGTGAGCTGCAATGTCTTTCCCTGCTTGGTATGACTGACCACCTTGGAGGAGCACTCCCATAGCAGAACTTGCCTCTTGTCTGATTCTGACACCAAGGTCTTACCTGACGAAATTTGGGACCGGTTTACTGGAGTCACAGTAACTATCTTGGATGGCTCAATTATGAGTTGAGGCTCCTCCTCTTGGTCGGTGGTCAGGAAACGTGGGAAGGTGCTTCAGCTTTGATGTTTTTGTCAGCTGTTCGCAAATGCAGAATAAAACCAAAATGGGCAAAAAGTAACGACCACCCAGTCTGGCATGGGTTCAGTCTTTGCACGAACTGCAAATAGGCCAGGTTCTTTTGATCTGTATAAATGATGACTGGATGGACTGCTCCATCGAGAGGGTACCACCACTCTTCTAGAGCCATCTTAATTGCTAACAACTCTCGGTTGCCAATCGAGTAGTTGGGCTCAGGGATAGAGAAGGCCTTGGAGAAGAAACCACATGTCGCCATCCAGCCAGAAGGAGACTCTTGAGTGAGAACTGCTCCAGCCCCAGAAGATGAAGCGTCTACTTCCAGAAAGAATTGTTTGTTCACTTCTGGTCGATGTAATACTGGAGTGGAGGAAAAATCCTGTTTCAGGGAGAGAAAAGCATTCTCAGCCTCTGGAGTCCATACCTTCGGAATGGCAACATTATGGATCATAGCGGAGATGAGAGCGGTCCGGGACTAAACATGTGGAATGAATTGTCGGGAGTAGTGGGCGAATCCCAGGAATCGCTTAATAGGTTTAACGCCAGCAGAGCGAAGCCACCAGAGGATTGAAGATACCGTCTCTGGCCCCATCTTCAGGCCTGTGTCCGAGATGATATAACCTAGGAAAGGCAGAGAAGATTGTTCAAACACATATTTCTCAAATTTAGCCATAAGGCGAGTGTCTCTGAGTCGCGGGTATCAGGGCAGATCTGGGGAGAAGACCAAGAAATCGTCCAGGTAAACTACAACACAAGTGTAGAGGAGATCTCTAAAGATGTAATTCACAAATTCTTGGAAGACAGTTGGGCATTGCTGAGCGTAAACGGCATAACTCGGTATTCATAATGATAGTCCCAAGTGTTGAAAGCCGTCTTCCATTCATCTCCCCGACGTATCCAGATTAGATTGTATGCTCCTCGCAGATTCAGCTTGGAAAAAATCCTAGCACCTCTGAGGTGGTTGAACAACTCCGAAATCAGAGACAATAGATATTTGTTCTTAATCGCGACCCTACAATTAATGAAAAGCCGGAGAGTCCCGTCCTTTTTTCTTTACAAAGAAGAAGCCAGCTCCACCTAAAAAACAGTGCTACTGAATGAAACCTCTAGCTAAATTCTCCTTAACATACTCGGACATGGATATAGTCTCTGCCTGGGACGGGGGTAAATACGGCCTCGTGGAGGTGAGGATTCTGCAAGCAGGTCTATACGGCAGTCGTCCAACCTATGTGGAGGTAGTGTCCGACAGGGAAGATGGTGCCACCGACAGCCAGACCGGTTGTACAGGTACAAGACAATTCTCATTACAAGACTGACCCCAATGAAGCACCTCTCTGGATCTCCAGTCAAGTTCATGCATGTGAAGCCATGGAAGTGCAGCGCCCCAGAGTCCTGGTCGTTGCAGTAACGTCGCTCTGCCGCTAAGGGGAGTGATGTTACGTCTGATTGCACTAAAGGAGTTCACCTGATCAGGTAACACTCACATTACACTTCACACTCCGGCCACCAGGGGGAGTGGTTCTATCTAGTAGGCCACTCCTCACACTCTGGTAAAACTGGGGGTTGGACAGGAAGACAGGGAGAAGTAATTGGGAAGAGCTAGAGAGAGGACCTGTCAGGGATGGGATCCTGACAGATGCCTAAGACAAGACAAGAAGCGAGGTTTATGGTGCCGAGTGAGAAAAGCAGGAATACAGCAAAGAGGCAATAGAATACCAGAAGGAGTCGTGCTGTAAGATAGAGGCAACATCTTTCTGAGGCGCAAACAGTCGGTGGCCGGAACGCCGAGAAAGTAAGAGACTTTAAGCATTACTTCAAACCACGGCAGGGCAGCCAATTATAGGTTGGCTGTCTCACACATATCACCTAAGCAGACACCGGAGGCAGCTGTGGGAGAGGGGCGACTCTAGAGTCCCGGAAGAACTCCAGGCCTACCCCGTCATACGGGTGCGTCCTACCATATCATCTGGGGGACGGAGAGGACGAGCATCAGAGACAGACAGAATCAGTTGTGAGGACTATCCCGTGGTGCTCAGCAGGGAAGGACTACAACACACAGGCGCTAGAAGGTAGACGCTGATTCCCACCTGTGAAGGGGACTCCTGATGTGCCTTCGGACCGTCCGGTCTCAGACAGCCCGGTCAACAGTGCCCTGGATTGGACACCTGAAGCCTTCAGTAAAGAGGTAAAGAGAGTGCAACCTGGTGTCCTCGTTATTTACTGCACCGCACCTCCACCACCATCCACATCTATTATTGTACGCCCCTCAGCAGGGTCACGGACCGGGTCTAGCCACCATGACAACCCCAGAGCAGAGACTCAGAGGCCCGGTACCGGGTACCCCTCGGCCCTGCGGCAGTGGGGGCGCTACAGCTTGGCGTCACAAACAGGATCTACTTAAGCCTGAGGAATCAGGTCATGTGTGCCTTGGAACTGTGATTTATTATACTCGGACTGTGATTTATTGCAAAGACTGTGCCGCGCCACTTGCCGCCAAAATCCACCATTACAGCGCTGAGGAGAGCGCAGGAGAAGAAGAGGGGCGTGGAAGTGGGCGGAACCGGTCAAAAAGAAGCGCGGAACGAGAAAGCGCGGTAAAGTGCCAGCCCCGGAAGAGGAACTCCGACCTCCAGCAGGTTAGTGGGAGGAAGGGACAGCCATGTCCGAGTCGGGAGGAGAGGAGGTGGCGGCCGCAGCCGTGGACGCAGGGGCAGCTCCGGTCCCCGCAGCGGGTGAAGCCGCGGCCCTAATACCACCACTGGCAGCCCCGGAGCCCGCTGCCCCCATCAGCCAGTTGGACACGGCCGCTACCACAAAGGCCATAATGCCCTTCTCTATGCCATACCTACCCGGAGCGGCCTGGCTCCCACGATACTCCGGGGAGTCGCATACCTTCGCTGACTTTAAAGAAGGGATCTGCAGCCTGCTCGAGTTCTATCCCCTGACAGAGCCTCAGAAGGTTCATATGATAACCGGCCAACTCTTTGGAGCGGCTCTGAGAGAAATGAAGTCCTGGCCCGCCGCGGATAAGGGAACAGCACAGCAGGTTTTTGCAAAGCTTAAAGCCACCTTCGATACTCGCACTGCTACAGAAATTAAATTGACTTTCTATGGATGTAAACAGAGACCGCAGGATAGCTTACGGGACTATGCCCTTAATCTCCAGGAGGCGATGCGGGCCATTAAGCAGAGTGACCCCGACAGCATGCAGGATGAGGATAAACTCCTGAAGGAGCGGGTTCATTGAGGGGCTCCTGTGCAGTCACCAGCGGGGCCAATTGCACTTCCTGGCCATGCAGAATCCAGACTTGACTTTTGCGCAATTCAAGGATAAAGCTATCCAGGCATTGCAGGAGCGACAGCCCAGCCGTGCAGCACCTCCCCGGCGTCCCGCTCTCACATACCACCAGGAGGTGGCGTCGGATGCCCCAGTCGCCGCCGAGGCCGATGCCCAGAGCCTAGAGGACGACTCCCCTGCAGGACTCCGCCTCCAGATGCAGGAGCTGACCAAGAGCGTTGCTGCCCTGGCCCGAACGGTGCAGTCCCTACAGGAGGCCCCCAAGGAGAAGATCCAGCTGGCCTCCCGACCGGAGGATGTTCCTTGGATGCGACAGAGGAGGACTCCGCCGACCAGAGGCCGGGCCGACGATCGCTTCCATCAGGATGGACGACCCATCTGCCGCTGCTGTCATCAGGTGGGCCACCTTGCAAGGTACTGTCCTTTAAACGAGCAACCCCTGGGGCAAAGGGCCAACCCCCAGGAGTAGGACGGTCAGGCCCACAGCATTGGAGAGCCAAATACATTGGAGGGCGACCAGTTTTTCCTGTAGTGGTTGACGGCATCCCCCTGAATGCTTTGCTGGACTCCGGTTCTCAGGTGACGACTATGCCTTACGTACTCTATAAACGGTATTGGGAGGACACCGATATTACTCGTGGCCCCGATGACGATTTCACCATAATAGCTAGTAATGGTCAGCCATTGCCACAAGTGGGGTATAAAGAGGCCACCATCAAAGTGGGGCGGGTGGAATTGAAAGCCCAAGGAATTGTAATTGTTGATATTGACCGCCGAGAATGTAACCCCATGATGACTATCGGTACTAATGTTATAGAAAATTGTCTTGCAGAAGTTATTGTTTTGTTGCAACAGGTAGCAGAAACCGCTGGCCACAGTGAACAACGTGCCCTGCAAAAAGAAATCAGAGCTCTGATGCAGAGACAGCAGGTAGAGCTGAATGGTGGTGAGATTGGTCGTGTCACTGTGAGTGATTCAAACCCCATCGCGGTACCCCCCAGGAGCGAGTTGTTAATATGGTGTCGGGCAGCCATAGGCCTCAGGGGTAAAGACTACCAGGCCTTGGTAGAACCCGTGTATTCGGAAAATAGGCCTACTATCCTGACAGCTCGGGGGGTGGGAGGGTGCCCGTACGTGTCCTCAATTGTGGGGAGGAAGAGGTCCACCTCACCAAGTATGCCACGCTCGCCAAACTGTTTGCTGTCAATAATAATGTGATACAGACACCTGAACCCTTGGTCCCGTCAAACGTGGCGGAGGACAACGGTTCTGCAGGGCACTCGAAAGATTGGTGTCGGGAATTGCATGTGGGCACTGACTCTACCCCATCCCATCAAAAACAAGGGGCTTACAGGGTGGTTCACGAGTACGAGCAGGTATTCAGCACACACCCCTTAGATTTTGGGCAGGTGAAAGGGATCCAACACCACATCCCCACGGGAGATCACCGTCCCATAAAAGAGAGATACCGCCCTGTATCCCCAGCCCATTACCAGTGTGCCAAGGACATGTTGCGAGAAATGAAGGAGGCTGGGGTGGTGAGAGACAGTTGTAGCCCCTGGGCAGCTCCATTAGTCCTGGTTAAAAAGAAGGATGGTACAATGAGGATGTGTGTTGATTATAGACAGTTGAATCGCATTACACATAAAGACGCATACCCACTGCCCAGGATAGAGGAGTCTCTGGCTGCCTTAAAATCTGCTAACACTTCTCTACCTTAGATCTCACCAGTGGGTACTGGCAGGTTCCCGTGGCGGAGGCGGACAAAGAGAAGACGGCCTTCACGACACCGATGGGTCTCTGCGAATTCAACTACATGCCCTTTGGATTGTGCAACGCCCCGGGGACGTTCCAGAGGATGATGGAGTGCTGTCTGGGGCACAAGAACTTTGAAACCGTGCTGCTGTATTTGGATGATGTCATTGTCTTCTCTAAGACCTACGAAGACCATTTGAAACACCTGGCTGAGGTGTTTGAAGCCCTGTCCAACTTTGGCTTAAAGGTGAAACCGTCCAAATGTCATCTGCTGAAACCTAAAGTGCAGTACCTGGGCCATGTGATGAGCGCTGAAGGAGTGGCTCCAGACCCCGACAAGGTCACGGTGATCCAGGATTGGCCGAAGCCCAGTAACCTCCACGAAGTCCGGCAATTCCTCGGGCTGGTAGGCTATTACCAGAGATTCATTAAGGACTTCACCAAGAAGGCCGCGCCCTTGCAAGACCTGTTGGTGGGGCAATCAAAGAAGACCAAGGGGAAGAACACCCCATTTGATTGGAACGAGGGGCTGGAAGGGTCCTTCACTTGCTTGAAGTCGGCACTGACGGGAGAAGAGGTGCTGGCCTACCACGAATACGACCAACCGTTTGTGCTGTACACTGATGCCAGCAATGTAGGATTGGGAGCCGTGCTGTCCCAGGTCCAGAAGGGCAAGGAGAGGGTAATCGCTTACGCCAGCAGGAAACTTCGTCCCACGGAAAGGAACCCTGACAACTACAGTTCCTTTAAGCTGGAATTCCTTGCCATTGTCTGGGCCGTGACAGAGAGGTTCAAACACTACCTGGCCTCAGCGAAGTTCACTGTCTTCACGGATAACAATCCGTTAACACATCTGGACACCGCCAAGCTCGGGGCCTTGGAACAGCGGTGGATGGCCCGGCTGTCCAACTCCAACTTCACCATCAAGTACCGGGCAGGACACAAGAATGCAAATGCTGATGCCTTGTCTCGAATGCCCAATTTGCCAGAAGCAGAGGAAGACCCGGAGGCACTTGAAGAGGTGGAGCTACCTGCATTCCATCGCCCTAAAGCCACTCAGAACTCCCATCATGTGAGGAACAGGCACAAAAACCAACCGGGTGCCACGCTGAACCCCCTGCCCCACCATGGGTGGGCGGAAACCCAGGATGGTGACCCCGCGGTCCGTCGGGTGAAAGAGCTCTTGACGCAGGCAGGGTTGCATCCCGGCCCAGATGATCCACAGGAGACCTAACAGCTGTGCAAGGGGAGAAGCAAACTGTTTATCCATGAGGGCAAGCTGTGCCGGAGGAGCATCGACCCACGTACTCATGAATTGGTGTGGCAGATAGTGGTACCGAGGCGGGATGCGCCCATGGTTCTGGGAGCCTACCACGATGGAGCCGGACACTTCGGATGGAGGAAGCTAGAGAGGCTGCTCCGAGGGAGGTTCTATTGGATTGGCATGAAGAGAGCCATTGAGAAGTGGTGTCGGGAGTGCGGTCCATGTAGCCTACGCTGGAAGGACCGTGACAGCCAACGGGCTCCCCTGCGGCCTATCATCACCAAACGGCCGCTCGAACTGGTCGCGCTGGATCATGTGAAGCTGACACCTAGCCGGTCAGGCTATATCTATGCTCTTACCATCGTAGATCACTACTCCAGATTTTTGGTGGTTGTACCTGTCAAGGATCTAACGGCCAGGACTGCCGCCAAGGCCTTCCAGCAGTACTTTTGTAGGCCCCATGGCTACCCGGAGAAGGTACTGACCGATCAGGGACCAGCCTTCGAAGCAGAAGTGTTCCAAGAGTTCTGCCAACTGTACGGGTGTAAGAAGATCAGAACCACACCGTACCATCCTCAAACCAATGGGATGTGCGAAAAGATGAACCAAGTGGTGATTGACTTATTGAAGACTTTGCCCGTAGAGGAACGGAACCTGTGGCCGACAAAGTTGCCTGACTTGGTGGATATATACAATCACATCCCAGTAAATTCTACCAACTGCACTCCAGCGTACCTAATGCGAGGAAGGTCTAGCCAGTTACCCGTTGATTTGGACATGGGGGTCCTAGTCCCCGAAGATACCTCACCGGATGCAGATTGGGATGCAGAAAGGCAGCGAAGGTACCGCAAAGTACAGGAGTGCGTAGAGAGAAGTCTCGCCCAGGCTAGGCAAAAACAAGAAAGGGACTACAACCAGCATGCTCCTGCGATTCCCCTGTCACCTGGTGAGCAAGTACTCAAACGAAAGAGGAAACTACACAAGCTCGATGACCAATGGGAAGCGGAACCGTATACCATCCTGCCATCCGATTTCGACAACACGAAGGTCTGTCTCATCAGCAAGGACGGAGGGGAGACCTCAACAGCGATATCCAGGGATCACCTTAAGGTCTGCCCTGATAAGTTGAGAGAGAGGGAAACGGCTCCAGGAATCTCCCCACCTGAAGAAAAGGAGAAGATGATCCACACTGTCCTTGGTGACTTTCCCCAGTCCTGGACTCAGATAAATCAGGCCATCGTGGTACCTGTTCTAACGTTCCAACAGCTGGACCCACCAGAAACAATGGTGGTACCAGATCATCCGGCCCCGCAGCCTCAGCCAGCTCAGCAGATCCAATCTGAAGATGTCATGCCAACCGTTGAACCGGCAAGTCCTCCCTCTGCTATCGGCGAATCTGTCGTACCCACTGTTGGTAGCAGCAGCCCTGAGAGCTCTAGCCTGCCAGTGCTACCCAGACTCACTAGAAGTGTAGCCAGAAGACAGTGCACTACACCAGCGGTAGCAAGCATAGCGGGCCCTGTTAGGTCAATAGCGACCACTGCGCTGCGAAGGTCCACACGCAGCACTCAGAATCAAACTCCACTCCGCTACAAAACTTGGAGGTATTAATGAGGGCTGCTATTTAGTTGAAAATGTTTGTGTGCATATCTTCTGTTACAGGTTTTAAAAATGGACAGCGGGGTAATGGACAGTGAATTGCTCCAAAAACTTCTAAAAGGGGGACCCCTTTGTTTACCCGGGGTCCCCGCTGTTTCAACCACTGAACTGAGAGTCATAAACTGTGCATGACCTAACTTTCGCAACGTTCAAGAGTCCTCACCTCCCCTAGAGGGAAGCAATGTTATGTTTAATTGTGTATAATCTTTTAAAATGTTGTGTGTTTTCCTGTTAACATGTATTGTTGTTCTTATTTTTCCAGTCCGGGAGTACTGGATTTAACCGGGGGGGAGTGCAGCGCCCCAGAGTCCTGGTCGTTGCAGTAACGTCGCTCTGCCGCTAAGGGGAGTGATGTTACGTCTGATTGCACTAAAGGAGTTCACCTGATCAGGTAACACTCACATTACACTTCACACTCCGGCCACCAGGGGGAGTGGTTCTATTTAGTAGGCCACTCCTCACACTCTGGTAAAACTGGGGGTTGGACAGGAAGACAGGGAGAAGTAATTGGGAAGAGCTAGAAAAAGGACCTGTCAGGGATGGGATCCTGACAGATGCCTAAGAAAGGACAAGAAGCGAAGTTTATTGTGCCGAGTGAGAAAAGCAGGAATACAGCAAAGAGGCAATAGAATACCAGAAGGAGTCGTGCTGTAAGATAGAGGCAACATCTTTCTGAGGCGCAAACAGTCGGTGGCCGGAACGCCGAGAAAGTAAGAGACTCTAAGTACTACTGCAAACCACGGCAGGACAGCCAATTATAGGTTGGCTGCCTCACACATATCACCTAAGCAGACACCGGAGGCAGCTGTGGGAGAGGGGCGACTCTAGAGTCCCAGAATAACTCCAGGCCTACCCCGTCATACGGGTGCGTCCTGCCATATCATCTGGGGGACGGAGAGGACGAGCATCAGAGACAGACAGAAGCAGTTGTGAGGACTATCCCGGGGTGCTCAGCAGGGAAGGACTACAACACACAGGCGCTAGAAGGTAGACGCTGATTCCCACCTGTGAAGGGGACTCCTGATGTGCCTTCGGACCGGCCGGTCTCAGACAGCCCGGTCAACAGTGCCCTGGATTGGACACCTGAAGCCTTCAGTAAAGAGGTAAAGAGACTGCAACCTGGTGTCCTCGTTATTTACTGCACCGCACCACCACCATCATCCCCATCTATTACTGTACGCCCCTCAGCAGGGTCACGGACCGGGTCTAGCCACCGTGACAACCCCAGAGCAGAGACTCAGAGGCCCGGTACCGGGTACCCCTCGGCCCTGCGGCAGTGGGGGCGCTACAGAAGACCCAGGAGAAGTGGATGAGACAGGCTGGGTAGCATGTAGAAGATTACTTTCTCAGTGTACAGCATTCCTATAAGGAGCTCTATTTGTTTGGTGACCACCCAAATGGCGTCAGATAAGGGCCTCCCGTCGGCAAATTACACCAGCAATGGATTCTGGAGTTGTCGAACGGGCATCTGGTAGGGATCTACCACTGCTTGCTGTATGAAGTTCCCTGTCACACCAGAATCCAGATATGCTGTCTCAACGAACCGCCAACCTACACAAATCACAGATTCGGTCAGGATCAATGGCAGAGAGGACTTGCTCTTGCTCAAGGTAGCCTCTTCTAACGGTCCTAGGCTTGGATCTCAGGAGAGATGCTGTGGGCGTGGGATACTGAGGAATGAGCAGCCTTTGGAAGGATTGAGCCAAACAAAGCGGATCTCTCTCACGCACTGTTTCTCAGGAGCACTCCTTGAACTGAAGATCAATTCAGATGGCCAGAGAAACTAGATCATCCAGAGTAGTAGGAATGTCTCTGCCTGCTAGCTCACCCTTGATCCTTTCAGACAATCCCTCCCAGAAGGAGGCTACCGAAGCAGCAGAGGTAATGCGACCTGGCTCACCAAATACTTTGCATAACGTGTCCAGGAAGGTCTGCAGGTCTGAGATTATCACATCTTCTCTCTCCCACAAGGGGTTGAGCCATGCCAGTGCCTCTCCTCCAAGATGAGACATTAAACAGGCTACCTTAGCCTGATCGGTGGGGAACTGATGGGTCAGCAGTTCAAAGTGCAGCGAGCAATTGTTGATGACAGCTCGGCATTGTTTCGGATCCCCGTCAAAACGTGCTGGTGAAGAAGTCCAGGACTTGAAGCATGACTTGCGGACTGAATGGTCACTGCCGAGGTTGCCACAACTTGAACTGGCGAGGATGCTGGGGCTGATGTCAAGGCGTCCAGGAGGACATTAACAGTACATAGATAAGATAGAATCTTGTTTTGCTGACCTTTCTAACGGGTCATCTCGTGGTACAGGTACAAGACTGGAGGGATATAAGAATAAGCAGGTTCCATGGCCTTAGCAAACTGTTGCACACATGGCTGCAGAACCACTGTGCCACAGTCCGAGGAGAGCCTGGAGGGACGTAACTAAGCAAACTCCTGGTTCTTCACTAGAGCCCCTGATGGTGTGATTAAACATGAACCCAGGTGGATGCAAGGGACTACCCAAGGACGGAACCCGGAGACACAGCAGCTGACCCGAAGGGGACAGGGAAGCAGGGCCGGACAGAAACTAGCGGTCACTTTACAGATGGTTAGTTATTGCTGACGCTGATGCATATCTCCCAACTTTTGAAGAGCAGAAACAGGGCAAGAGAAAGCAGAGCGTGACCCTGGCCACATCTCAATCTACACCCATTTACCATTTCTTTGCTCCCAGGCAGATGTCAGAGGGACGCTGGCAATGAGACAAATGCAGCAGATGCCAGAGACTGCAGTGCTCAAACCTAAATCTGGGACAGTCCGCTGTATCCGGGGCGGTGGGGACTAGAGATGAGCAGATGGATTTATGGGTCTTTGGTCCAGCATCCTGGTGGCTGGACAGGAGGCAGTGAATCTTTTACTTTCTGGCGTTCTCAGAGCAGCTGGGCTGGCGGAACATCATCTGTATGTCCTACTCACCTCTAGTTGGAATCTGTGGATTTAGGAGGAGCGCTTCTTCTAGCGAGAATGAATTCCCAGCTTCACTTCTGCGCAACCCAGGGACCCGAGCAACATGCGCTACTTGGCGCTGCTTGTTACTCAATCGAGCACCAAAATGTTTGATTGACAAGTGGCGAACCCGCTCGCCCATTACTAGTTGTGGCTTGTTCACTATCATCGTTAGGAAAGGCCAGGTGATACAAATTTATTAGCTTTATAAAAACCCAGCCTCCTCTAACCTTGTGCCAAAAAACAACCACCATGGGTTCTTCTAAGCAGATGCCTAGCACTCCGAAAATAAAAATGGTGGATGTCCGCAAAGCAGGAGAAGGCTATAAGAGGATGGCAAAGTGTTGTCAAGTAGCCCTTTCCTCAGTTTGAAATGTAATTAAGAAATGGCCGTTACCAAGATCAGTGAAGGTCAAGACAAGGTCTGGAAGACCAAGCAATATTTCAGTGAGAGCTGTTCGTATGATTGCTAGAGAGGCAAATCAGAACCACCGCTTGACTGCAAAAGACCTTCAGAAAGATTTAGCAGACTCTGCAGTTGTGGTACATTGTTCTACTGTTCAGAAACACCTCCACAAATATGGTCTTCATGGAAGAGACATCAGAAGAAAACCTCTCCTATGTCCTCACCATAAAATTCAGCGTCAGAAGTGTGCAAAAGAACATCTAAACAAGCCTGATACATTTTGAGAACAAGTCCTGTGGATTGATGAGGTTAAAATAGAACTCTGTGCAGGGGCGTAACGACCGCGGTCGCAGCGGTCGCCATTGCGACCGGGCCCCGCAGGTCAGGGGCCCCGGGCCGGCAGGTCAGGGCAGGGCCGGGCTGGACATCGGGCACTTCTGGCAAATGCCAGAAGAGCCGATGCCAGTAGTGGGCCGCTGCACTGTTCCTCCCCCCCCCCGCCGCCGCCGACGCCGCATTTAACTATACCGGCGTCTATGACACCGGTATAGTTCAATGCAATGATGGAGGAGAGCGTCACCTGACGCTCCCTCTCCCATCATTCCCCGCTCTGCCTCTGACAGTACACTGCGGGTGCGCGATGACGTCATATCATCGCGCACCTGCAGTGTCCTGGGCAGACTGCAGCCACCAGGAGCAGCGCGGGCAAAAGGAAAGGTGAGGAGAGTTTTTTTTTTTCTTTTTCACCGGACTGTGGGGCCATTATCGGGGGGGGGGGGGAGATGAGATGCGGGCTGTGCTCTATATACCCCTGTGCGGGCTGTGCTGTATATACCCCTGTGCGGGCTGTGCTGTATATACCCCTGTGCGGGCTGTGCTGTATATACCCCTGTGCCGGCTGTGCTCTATATACCCCTGTGCGGGCTGTGCTGTATATACCCCTGTGCGGGCTGTGCTGTATATACCCCTGTGCTGGCTGTGCTCTATATACCCCTGTGCCGGCTGTGCTGTATATACCCCTGTGCCGGCTGTGCTGTATATACCCCTGTGCGGGCTCTGCTGTATATACCCCTGTGCGGGCTCTGCTGTATATACCCCTGTGCGGGCTGTGCTCTATATACCCCTGTGAGGGCTGTGCTGTATATACCCCTGTGCGGGCTGTGCTGTATATACCCCTGTGCGGGCTGTGCTGTATATACCCCTGTGCGGGCTGTGCTGTATATACCCCTGTGCGGGCTGTGCTGTATATATCCCTGTGCGGGCTGTGCTGTATATATCCCTGTGCGGGCTCTGCTGTATATACCCCTGTGCGGGCTCTGCTGTATATACCCCTGTGCGGGCTGTGCTGTATATACCCCTGTGCGGGCTCTGCTCTATATACCCCTGTGCTGGCTGTGCTGTATATACCCCTGTGCGGGCTCTGCTCTATATACCCCTGTGCTGGCTGTGCTGTATATACCCCTGTGCGGGCTCTGCTGTATATACCCCTGTGCGGGCTCTGCTGTATATACCCCTGTGCGGGCTGTGCTGTATATACCCCTGTGCGGGCTGTGCTGTATTTACCCCTGTGCGGGCTGTGCTGTATATACCACTGTGCGGGCTGTGCTGTATATACCACTGTGCGGGCTGTGCTGTACATACCACTGTGCGGGCTGTGCTGTATATACCACTGTGCGGGCTGTGCTGGATATACCACTGTGCGGGCTGTGCTGGATATACCACTGTGCGGGCTGTGCTGGATATACCACTGTGCAGGCTGTGCTGGATATACCACTGTGCGGGCTGTGCTGGATATACCACTGTGCGGGCTGTGCTGGCACCCAACACCATGTTGCAGTGCAGGAGATTCCTGCAACAGTCCGAGGCGTATCTAGGGGAAGGGGGTGGGGGGGCGTCACGGAGGTAGGGGGGGGGGCCCCATTTGGAAGTTCGCACCGGGGCCCATAACTTTGTAGTTACGCCACTGACTCTGTGGACACAATGATCACAGGTATGTGTGGAGAAAAAAGGGCACAGAATTTCAGGAAAAGAACATCTCACCAACCATTAGGCATGGTGGTGGATCAATCATGCTTTGGGGTTGTGTTGCAGCCAATGGCACAGGGAATATTTCATGGTTAGAGAGAAGAATGGATTCAATGAAATTTCAACAAATTCTTGATGCAAACATAACACCATCTGTAAAAAAGCTGAAGGTGAGAAGAGGATGAGGACGGCTTCTACAAATGGAGAATGATCCTAAACATGTCACAATCCACAATAGATGACCTCATAAGGTGCAAGCTGAAGGTTTTACAATGGCTGTCACAGTCCCCTGATCTGAACATCATTGAAAATCTTTGTCTAAACCTCAAAATAGCAGAGGATGCAAGACGACCCAGGAATCTCACAGAACCGGAGGAATTCTCCAAGGAGGAATGGAGGAAAATCCCTCAGACAAGAATTGAGACTCTTGTCTGCTACAAAATGTTTACAAGATGTGATATTTGCAAAAGGGGTTGTTACTAGGTACTAACCATGCAGGGTGCACAAACTTTTGTATTGTCCCATTTTCCTTTTTTGTAAGTTTGAAAATGTAAAAGATGAAAATATATATATTTTTTATAAAGTACAAAGGAAACGTGTCATCTGTAACTTTAGGCCTTTTAGATCATTTCACCTTCAACTCGTTTAACTGTTGAAGTAATTTTGACCAGGGTTGCCCAAACGTTTACATGTCACTGTGTAAAGATGATACAATTACATAGAATAAAAAGGAATAACGAAAGAGAATTACTAAACCTGAAGTCTCGGCAATGGCGGAGAGCTTAGTGGAGGAAGGTACACCAGTAAAATGGCCAGAACCTTCAGAAAACGGCACCTTCCAAGTACTGACGGATGACCCAGAACCAAACACTGCCATTTATTAGCTCAAAATTACGCCCGCACACCTCCCTTTGATGAGTTTATGTGGGGCGGATTGTGGGATGGGCTGGGCCTGTTCGGATTTTATGAGATCCCCAACTTACTGGATATCTTCGACCTTGGAAGTTCCAGCCGGTAGATATTGTCATCACATTTCTTATCATGATTTTACCGTTACATAGAGATCAAACATGGCCTGGATAACATCATCCATTAGACCGTTATAAAGTTGGAGAGATTCTAATGACCCTACGATGATCGGAGTGAATGCATTCTGTTCGTCCCTTCGCTATAACTCTGAAAATGTATATCCTTCAAAAATTGGATCCACGCAGACCACAAGATTCATATCTGGATCCCGGAGATGGGCTGCCTAACTGCAATCCTCCAGTTCTCTTTCATCATAGGAAGCGCTTTTCGGGGGAACCATAATTCTCCTCCTATGATGCATAAACAGATCTCAGCCTCGTTATCTGTTTTCACCAGCAGACATCCTGTTTAATCACCTGTCCACGGCAGGAGGCCTCTGCTTCAAAGGATGTTTTAGTTCGTTTCTCTCTTTCATTAATCCCAGATGTTCCATGTGTTGTTCTATTTCAAAGGAAGCTGAAGTGTCAGCTCTTCTTCAGTTATAGGCAATGTTCCCTCGTCCCCATACGTTCACTGTGAGGGGGACATGTCTTATGGAGTTTACATTTCCTCTGTGATGGAAAGGGGACAACATCGTCCATCCCATTTTGGGGATTTTGTATGAAATTCTGTCCAATTTGCCTTTTTTCAGTTTTTTTTTATTTTTATGTTGTTCCAATGCACTGAGGAAATAAACCCCAGAATAACAAAAGATGTGTAACTGCAAAGCACTTTGTGGTCTGGAATAACGCCAAGGGTGCCAGCACTTTCTGCCGTGACCGTACGCACTGTCTGGTGCACCCAGGCCTCGTGCAGATTATTTATGGCCCCATTTTCCACAATGCCCCCGGGCCGTACATGTAATTACAGTGTCAGGTACATAATCGCCACGGTGATCACTCGCACAACGACACCACGCTCCCCGGGGATGTTAACCCTTCATTAACCGTCCCAGGAACGGCCTGTGGTGCCGGAGCGTCCAATCACAGCACAGCGTTCACCTTACAGGGCAGAATAGAAGATGAAAGCTGCGCTGTGATTGGACGCTAAAGGCAACAGAGACCGTTAATCACTGCGGCGACCGCACGGTGAAGAATGGGGGTATCAGCGATTGTCGACCTATGTATCTAATCCTCTCCTCTGTGATACTGACTGCTAAGCCGTGTATCTAATCCTCTCCTGTGTGATACTGACTGCTAAGCTGTGTATCTAATCCTCTCCTGTGTGATACTGACTGGTGAGCTGTGTATCTAATCCTCTCCTGTGTGATACTGACTGCTGAGCCGTGTATCTAATCCTATCCTGTGTGATACTGACTGCTGAGCCGTGTATCTAATCCTCTCCTGTGTGATACTGACTGCTGAGCTGTGTATCTAATCCTCTCCTGTGTGATACTGACTGCTGAGCTGTGTATCTAATCCTCTCCTGTGTGATACTGACTGCTGAGCCGTGTATCTAATCCTGTCCTGTGTGATACTGTCTGCTGAGCCGTGTATCTAATCCTCTCCTGTGTGATACTGACTGCTGAGCCGTGTATCTAATCCTCTCCTGTGTGATACTGTCTGCTGAGCCGTGTATCTAATCCTCTCCTGTGTGATACTGACTGCTGAGCAGTGTATCTAATCATCTCCTGTGTGATACTATCTGCTGAGCCGTGTATCTAATCCTCTCCTGTGTGATACTGTCTGCTGAGCTGTGTATCAAATCCTATCCTGTGTGATACTGACTGCTGAGCCGTGTATCTAATCCTATCCTGTGTGATACTGACTGCTGAGCCGTGTATCTAATCCTATCCTGTGTGATACTGTCTGCTGAGCCGTGTATCTAATCCTCTCCTGTGTGATACTGACTGCTGAGCCGTGTATCTAATCCTCTCCTGTGTGATACTGACTGCTGAGCCGTGTATCTAATCCTCTCCTGTGTGATACTGACTGCTGAGCTGTGTATCTAATCCTATCCTGTGTGATACTGACTGCTGAGCCGTGTATCTAATCCTCTCCTGTGTGATACTGACTGCTGAGACGTGTATCTAATCCTATCCTGTGTGATACTGACTGCTGAGCCGTGTATCTAATCCTCTCCTGTGTGATACTGTCTGCTGAGCCGTGTATCTAATCCTCTCCTGTGTGATACTGTCTGCTGAGCCGTGTATCTAATCCTCTCCTGTGTGATACTGTCTGCTGAGCTGTGTATCTAATCCTATCCTGTGTGATACTGACTGCTGAGCTGTGTATCTAATCCTCTCCTGTGTGATACTGACTGCTGAGCTGTGTATCTAATCCTCTCCTGTGTGATACTGACTGCTGAGCCGTGTATCTAATGCTATCCTGTGTGATACTGACTGCTGAGCCGTGTATCTAATCCTATCCTGTGTGATACCGTCTGCTGAGCTGTGTATCTAATCCTCTCCTGTGTGAAACTGACTGCTGAGCCGTGTATCTAATCCTATCCTGTGTGATACTGACTGCTGAGCTGTGTATCTAATCCTCTCCTGTGTGATACTGACTGCTGAGCTGTGTATCAAATCCTATCCTGTGTGATACTGACTGCTGAGCTGTGTATCTAATCCTCTCCTGTGTGATACTGACTGCTGAGCCGTGTATCTAATCCTCTCCTGTGTGATACATTCTGCTGAGCCGTGTATCTAATCCTCTCCTGTGTGATACTGTCTGCTGAGCAGTGTATCTAATCCTATCCTGTGTGATACTGACTGCTGAGCTGTGTATCTAATCCTATCCTGTGTGATACTGACTGCTGAGCTGTGTATCTAATCCTCTCCTGTGTGATACTGACTGCTGAGCCGTGTATCTAATCCTCTCCTGTGTGATACTGACTGCTGAGCTGTGTATCTAATCCTCTCCTGTGTGATACTGACTGCTGAGCCGTGTATCTAATCCTCTCCTGTGTGATACTGACTGCTGAGCCGTGTATCTAATCCTATCCTGTGTGATACTGACTGCTGAGCAGTGTATCTAATCCTATCCTGTGTGATACTGTCTGCTGAGCCGTGTATCTAATCCTATCCTGTGTGATACTGACTGCTGAGCTGTGTATCTAATCCTATCCTGTGTGATACTGGCTGCTGAGCTGTGTATCTAATCCTATCCTGTGTGATACTGACTGCTGAGCCGTGTATCTAATCCTATCCTGTGTGATACTGACTGCTGAGCAGTGTATCTAATCCTATCCTGTGTGATACTGTCTGCTGAGCCGTGTATCTAATCCTATCCTGTGTGATACTGACTGCTGAGCTGTGTATCTAATCCTCTCCTGTGTGATACTGACTGCTGAGCTGTGTATCTAATCCTCTCCTGTGTGATACTGACTGCTGAGCTGTGTATCTAATCCTCTCCTGTGTGATACTGACTGCTGAGCCGTGTATCTAATCCTCTCCTGTGTGATACTGACTGCTGAGCAGTGTATCTAATCCTCTCCTGTGTGATACTGACTGCTGAGCTGTGTATCTAATCCTCTCCTGTGTGATACTGACTGCTGAGCCGTGTATCTAATCCTCTCCTGTGTGATACTGACTGCTGAGCAGTGTATCTAATCCTATCCTGTGTGATACTGACTGCTGAGCTGTGTATCTAATCCTCTCCTGTGTGATACTGTCTGCTGAGCCGTGTATCTAATCCTCTCCTATGTGATACTGTCTGCTGAGCCGTGTATCTAATCTTATCCTGTGTGATACTGACTGCTGAGCCGTGTATCTAGTCCTATCCTGTGTGATACTGTCTGCTGAGCTGTGTATCTAATCCTCTCCTGTGTGATACTGACTGCTGAGCTGTGTATCTAATCCTATCCTGTGTGATACTGACTGCTGAGCAGTGTATCTAATCCCCTCCTGTGTGATACTGTCTGCTGAGCCGTGTATCTAATCCTATCCTGTGTGATACTGACTGCTGAGCTGTGTATCTAATCCTCTCCTGTGTGATACAGTCTGCTGAGCTGTGTATCTAATCCTATCCTGTGTGATACTGACTGCTGAGCCGTGTATCTAATCCTCTCCTGTGTGATACTGTCTGCTGAGCTGTGTATCTAATCCTATCCTCTGTGATACTGTCTGCTGAGCCGTGTATCTAATCCTCTCCTGTGTGATACTATCTGCTGAGCTGTGTATCTAATCCTCTCCTGTGTGATACTGACTGCTGAGCCGTGTATCTAATCCTCTCCTGTGTGATACTGACTGCTGAGCCGTGTATCTAATCCTCTCCTGTGTGATACTGACTGCTGAGCCGTGTATCTAATCCTATCCTGTGATACTGACTGCTGAGCAGTGTATCTAATCCTCTCCTGTGTGATACTGACTGCTGAGCCGTGTATCTAATCCTCTCCTGTGTGATACTGTCTGCTGAGCCGTGTATCTAATCCTCTCCTGTGTGATACTGACTGCTGAGCCGTGTATCTAATCCTCTCCTGTGTGATACTGACTGCTGAGCCGTGTATCTAATCCTATCCTGTGATACTGACTGCTGAGCAGTGTATCTAATCCTCTCCTGTGTAATACTGTCTGCTGAGCCGTGTATCTAATCCTATCCTGTGTGATACTGACTGCTGAGCCGTGTATCTAATCCTATCCTGTGATACTGACTGCTGAGCAGTGTATCTAATCCTCTCCTGTGTAATACTGTCTGCTGAGCCGTGTATCTAATCCTATCCTGTGTGATACTGACTGCTGAGCCGTGTATCTAATCCTCTCCTGTGTAATACTGTCTGCTGAGCCGTGTATCTAATCCTATCCTGTGTGATACTGACTGCTGAGCCGTGTATCTAATCCTCTCCTGTGTAATACTGTCTGCTGAGCCGTGTATCTAATCCTATCCTGTGTGATACTGACTGCTGAGCCGTGTATCTAATCCTATCCTGTGTGACACTGTCTGCTGAGCCGTGTATCTAATCCTATCCTGTGTGATACTGACTGCTGAGCCGTGTATCTAATCCTCTCCTGTGTGATACTGACTGCTGAGCCGTGTATCTAATCCTCTCCTGTGTGATACTGACTGCTGAGCCGTGTATCTAATCCTCTCCTGTGTGATACTGTCTGCTGAGCTGTGTATCTAATCCTCTCCTGTGTGATACTGTCTGCTGAGCCGTGTATCTAATCCTCTCCTGTGTGATACTGACTGCTGAGCCGTGTATCTAATCCTATCCTGTGTGATACTGACTGCTGAGCTGTGTATCTAATCCTCTCCTGTGTGATACTGACTGCTGAGCCGTGTATCTAATCCTCTCCTGTGTGATACTGACTGCTGAGCCGTGTATCTAATCCTATCCTATGTGATACTGTCTGCTGAGCTGTGTATCTAATCCTATCCGGTGTGATACTGACTGCTGAGCTGTGTATCTAATCCTATCCTGTGTGATACTGACTGCTGAGCTGTGTATCTAATCCTCTCCTGTGTGATACTGACTGCTGAGCCGTGTATCTAATCCTCTCCTGTGTGATACTGACTGCTGAGCTGTGTATCTAATCCTATCCTGTGTGATACTGTCTGCTGAGCCGTGTATCTAATCCTCTCCTGTGTGATACTGTCTGCTGAGCTGTGTATCTAATCCTCTCCTGTGTGATACTGACTGCTGAGCTGTGTATCTAATCCTCTCCTGTGTGATACTGTCTGCTGAGCTGTGTATCTAATCTTATCCTGTGTGATACTGACTGCTGAGCCGTGTATCTAATCCTATCCTGTGTGATACTGACTGCTGAACAGTGTATCTAATCCTATCCTGTGTGATACTGACTGCTGAGCCGTGTATCTAATCCTATCCTGTGTGATACTGACTGCTGAGCCGTGTATCTAATCCTCTCCTGTGTGATACTGTCTGCTGAGCTGTGTATCTAATCCTCTCCTGTGTAATACTGTCTGCTGAGCCGTGTATGTAATCCTATCCTGTGTGATACTGACTGCTGAGCCGTGTATCTAATCCTCTCCTGTGTGATACTGACTGTTGAGCCGTGTATCTAATCCTCTCCTGTGTGATACTGACTGCTGAGCTGTGTATCTAATCCTCTCCTGTGTGATACTGACTGCTGAGCCGTGTATCTAATCCTCTCCTGTGTGATACTGTCTGCTGAGCCGTGTATCTAATCCTATCCTGTGTGATACTGACTGCTGAGCCGTGTATCTAATCCTCTCCTGTGTGATACTGACTGCTGAGCCGTGTATCTAATCCTATCCTGTGTGATACTGTCTGCTGAGCTGTGTATCTAATCCTCTCCTGTGTGATACTGACTGCTGAGCCGTGTATCTAATCCTATCCTGTGTGATACTGACTGCTGAGCTGTGTATCTAATCCTCTCCTGTGTAATACTGTCTGCTGAGCCGTGTATCTAATCCTCTCCTGTGTGATACTGACTGCTGGGCCGTGTATCTAATCCTCTCCTATGTGTTACTGTCTGCTGAGCCGTGTATCTAATCCTATCCTGTGTGATACTGTCTGCAGATCTGTGTATCTAATCCTATCCTGTGTGATACTGTCTGCTGAGCCGTGTATCTAATCCTCTCCTGTGTGATACTGACTGCTGAGCCGTGTATCTAATCCTATCCTGTGTGATACTGACTGCTGAGCCGTGTATCTAATCCTCTCCTGTGTGATACTGACTGCTGACCGTGTATCTAATCCTCTCCTGTGTGATACTGACTGCTGAGCCGTGTATCTAATCCTCTCCTGTGTGATACTGACTGCTGAGCTGTGTATCTAATCCTATCCTGTGTGATACTGTCTGCTGAGCCGTGTATCTAATCCTCTCCTGTGTGATACTGTCTGCTGAGCTGTGTATCTAATCCTCTCCTGTGTGATACTGACTGCTGAGCTGTGTATCTAATCCTCTCCTGTGTGATACTGTCTGCTGAGCTGTGTATCTAATCCTGTCCTGTGTGATACTGACTGCTGAGCCGTGTATCTAATCCTATCCTGTGTGATACTGACTGCTGAACAGTGTATCTAATCCTATCCTGTGTGATACTGACTGCTGAGCCGTGTATCTAATCCTATCCTGTGTGATACTGACTGCTGAGCCGTGTATCTAATCCTCTCCTGTGTGATACTGTCTGCTGAGCTGTGTATCTAATCCTCTCCTGTGTAATACTGTCTGCTGAGCCGTGTATCTAATCCTATCCTGTGTGATACTGACTGCTGAGCCGTGTATCTAATCCTCTCCTGTGTGATACTGACTGCTGAGCCGTGTATCTAATCCTCTCCTGTGTGATACTGACTGCTGAGCTGTGTATCTAATCCTCTCCTGTGTGATACTGACTGCTGAGCCGTGTATCTAATCCTCTCCTGTGTGATACTGTCTGCTGAGCCGTGTATCTAATCCTATCCTGTGTGATACTGACTGCTGAGCCGTGTACCTAATCCTCTCCTGTGTGATACTGACTGCTGAGCCGTGTATCTAATCCTATCCTGTGTGATACTGTCTGCTGAGCTGTGTATCTAATCCTCTCCTGTGTGATACTGACTGCTGAGCCGTGTATCTAATCCTCTCATGTGTGATACTGACTGCTGGGCCGTGTATCTAATCCTCTCCTATGTGTTACTGTCTGCTGAGCCGTGTATCTAATCCTATCCTGTGTGATACTGTCTGCAGATCTGTGTATCTAATCCTATCCTGTGTGATACTGTCTGCTGAGCCGTGTATCTAATCCTCTCCTGTGTGATACTGACTGCTGAGCCGTGTATCTAATCCTCTCCTGTGTGATACTGACTGCTGAGCTGTGTATCTAATCCTATCCTGTGTGATACTGACTGCTGAGCCGTGTATCTAATCCTATCCTGTGTGATACCGTCTGCTGAGCTGTGTATCTAATCCTCTCCTGTGTGATACTGACTGCTGAGCCGTGTATCTAATCCTATCCTGTGTGATACTGACTGCTGAGCTGTGTATCTAATCCTCTCCTGTGTGATACTGACTGCTGAGCTGTGTATCAAATCCTATCCTGTGTGATACTGACTGCTGAGCTGTGTATCTAATCCTCTCCTGTGTGATACTGACTGCTGAGCCGTGTATCTAATCCTCTCCTGTGTGATACATTCTGCTGAGCCGTGTATCTAATCCTCTCCTGTGTGATACTGTCTGCTGAGCAGTGTATCTAATCCTATCCTGTGTGATACTGACTGCTGAGCTGTGTATCTAATCCTATCCTGTGTGATACTGACTGCTGAGCTGTGTATCTAATCCTCTCCTGTGTGATACTGACTGCTGAGCCGTGTATCTAATCCTCTCCTGTGTGATACTGACTGCTGAGCTGTGTATCTAATCCTCTCCTGTGTGATACTGACTGCTGAGCCGTGTATCTAATCCTCTCCTGTGTGATACTGACTGCTGAGCCGTGTATCTAATCCTATCCTGTGTGATACTGACTGCTGAGCAGTGTATCTAATCCTATCCTGTGTGATACTGTCTGCTGAGCCGTGTATCTAATCCTATCCTGTGTGATACTGACTGCTGAGCTGTGTATCTAATCCTATCCTGTGTGATACTGGCTGCTGAGCTGTGTATCTAATCCTATCCTGTGTGATACTGACTGCTGAGCCGTGTATCTAATCCTATCCTGTGTGATACTGACTGCTGAGCAGTGTATCTAATCCTATCCTGTGTGATACTGTCTGCTGAGCCGTGTATCTAATCCTATCCTGTGTGATACTGACTGCTGAGCTGTGTATCTAATCCTCTCCTGTGTGATACTGACTGCTGAGCTGTGTATCTAATCCTCTCCTGTGTGATACTGACTGCTGAGCTGTGTATCTAATCCTCTCCTGTGTGATACTGACTGCTGAGCCGTGTATCTAATCCTCTCCTGTGTGATACTGACTGCTGAGCAGTGTATCTAATCCTCTCCTGTGTGATACTGACTGCTGAGCTGTGTATCTAATCCTCTCCTGTGTGATACTGACTGCTGAGCCGTGTATCTAATCCTCTCCTGTGTGATACTGACTGCTGAGCAGTGTATCTAATCCTATCCTGTGTGATACTGACTGCTGAGCTGTGTATCTAATCCTCTCCTGTGTGATACTGTCTGCTGAGCCGTGTATCTAATCCTCTCCTGTGTGATACTGTCTGCTGAGCCGTGTATCTAATCTTATCCTGTGTGATACTGACTGCTGAGCCGTGTATCTAGTCCTATCCTGTGTGATACTGTCTGCTGAGCTGTGTATCTAATCCTCTCCTGTGTGATACTGACTGCTGAGCTGTGTATCTAATCCTATCCTGTGTGATACTGACTGCTGAGCAGTGTATCTAATCCCCTCCTGTGTGATACTGTCTGCTGAGCCGTGTATCTAATCCTATCCTGTGTGATACTGACTGCTGAGCTGTGTATCTAATCCTCTCCTGTGTGATACAGTCTGCTGAGCTGTGTATCTAATCCTATCCTGTGTGATACTGACTGCTGAGCCGTGTATCTAATCCTCTCCTGTGTGATACTGTCTGCTGAGCTGTGTATCTAATCCTATCCTGTGTGATACTGTCTGCTGAGCCGTGTATCTAATCCTCTCCTGTGTGATACTATCTGCTGAGCTGTGTATCTAATCCTCTCCTGTGTGATACTGACTGCTGAGCCGTGTATCTAATCCTCTCCTGTGTGATACTGACTGCTGAGCCGTGTATCTAATCCTCTCCTGTGTGATACTGACTGCTGAGCCGTGTATCTAATCCTATCCTGTGATACTGACTGCTGAGCAGTGTATCTAATCCTCTCCTGTGTGATACTGACTGCTGAGCCGTGTATCTAATCCTCTCCTGTGTGATACTGTCTGCTGAGCCGTGTATCTAATCCTCTCCTGTGTGATACTGACTGCTGAGCCGTGTATCTAATCCTCTCCTGTGTGATACTGACTGCTGAGCCGTGTATCTAATCCTATCCTGTGATACTGACTGCTGAGCAGTGTATCTAATCCTCTCCTGTGTAATACTGTCTGCTGAGCCGTGTATCTAATCCTATCCTGTGTGATACTGACTGCTGAGCCGTGTATCTAATCCTATCCTGTGATACTGACTGCTGAGCAGTGTATCTAATCCTCTCCTGTGTAATACTGTCTGCTGAGCCGTGTATCTAATCCTATCCTGTGTGATACTGACTGCTGAGCCGTGTATCTAATCCTATCCTGTGATACTGACTGCTGAGCAGTGTATCTAATCCTCTCCTGTGTAATACTGTCTGCTGAGCCGTGTATCTAATCCTATCCTGTGTGATACTGACTGCTGAGCCGTGTATCTAATCCTCTCCTGTGTAATACTGTCTGCTGAGCCGTGTATCTAATCCTATCCTGTGTGATACTGACTGCTGAGCCGTGTATCTAATCCTATCCTGTGTGACACTGTCTGCTGAGCCGTGTATCTAATCCTATCCTGTGTGATACTGACTGCTGAGCCGTGTATCTAATCCTCTCCTGTGTGATACTGACTGCTGAGCCGTGTATCTAATCCTCTCCTGTGTGATACTGACTGCTGAGCCGTGTATCTAATCCTCTCCTGTGTGATACTGTCTGCTGAGCTGTGTATCTAATCCTCTCCTGTGTGATACTGTCTGCTGAGCCGTGTATCTAATCCTCTCCTGTGTGATACTGACTGCTGAGCCGTGTATCTAATCCTATCCTGTGTGATACTGACTGCTGAGCTGTGTATCTAATCCTCTCCTGTGTGATACTGACTGCTGAGCCGTGTATCTAATCCTCTCCTGTGTGATACTGACTGCTGAGCCGTGTATCTAATCCTATCCTATGTGATACTGTCTGCTGAGCTGTGTATCTAATCCTCTCCTGTGTGATACTGTCTGCTGAGTTGTATCTAATCCTCTCCTGTGTGATACTGACTGCTGAGCCGTGTATCTAATCCTCTCCTGTGATACTGACTGCTGAGCCGTGTATCTAATCCTCTCCTGAGTGATACTGACTGCTGAGCCGTGTATCTAATCCTCTCCTGTGTGATACTGACTGCTGAGCCGTGTATCTAATCCTCTCCTGTGTGATACTGACTGCTGAGCCGTGTATCTAATCCTATCCTGTGTGATACTGACTGCTGAGCTGTGTATCTAATCCTCTCCTGTGTGATACTGACTGCTGAGCCGTGTATCTAATCCTCTCCTGTGTGATACTGACTGCTGAGCTGTGTATCTAATCCTATCCTGTGTGATACTGTCTGCTGAGCCGTGTATCTAATCCTCTCCTGTGTGATACTGTCTGCTGAGCTGTGTATCTAATCCTCTCCTGTGTGATACTGACTGCTGAGCTGTGTATCTAATCCTCTCCTGTGTGATACTGTCTGCTGAGCTGTGTATCTAATCTTATCCTGTGTGATACTGACTGCTGAGCCGTGTATCTAATCCTATCCTGTGTGATACTGACTGCTGAACAGTGTATCTAATCCTATCCTGTGTGATACTGACTGCTGAGCCGTGTATCTAATCCTATCCTGTGTGATACTGACTGCTGAGCCGTGTATCTAATCCTCTCCTGTGTGATACTGTCTGCTGAGCTGTGTATCTAATCCTCTCCTGTGTAATACTGTCTGCTGAGCCGTGTATCTAATCCTATCCTGTGTGATACTGACTGCTGAGCCGTGTATCTAATCCTCTCCTGTGTGATACTGACTGTTGAGCCGTGTATCTAATCCTCTCCTGTGTGATACTGACTGCTGAGCTGTGTATCTAATCCTCTCCTGTGTGATACTGACTGCTGAGCCGTGTATCTAATCCTCTCCTGTGTGATACTGTCTGCTGAGCCGTGTATCTAATCCTATCCTGTGTGATACTGACTGCTGAGCCGTGTATCTAATCCTCTCCTGTGTGATACTGACTGCTGAGCCGTGTATCTAATCCTATCCTGTGTGATACTGTCTGCTGAGCTGTGTATCTAATCCTCTCCTGTGTGATACTGACTGCTGAGCCGTGTATCTAATCCTATCCTGTGTGATACTGACTGCTGAGCTGTGTATCTAATCCTCTCCTGTGTAATACTGTCTGCTGAGCCGTGTATCTAATCCTCTCCTGTGTGATACTGACTGCTGGGCCGTGTATCTAATCCTCTCCTATGTGTTACTGTCTGCTGAGCCGTGTATCTAATCCTATCCTGTGTGATACTGTCTGCAGATCTGTGTATCTAATCCTATCCTGTGTGATACTGTCTGCTGAGCCGTGTATCTAATCCTCTCCTGTGTGATACTGACTGCTGAGCCGTGTATCTAATCCTATCCTGTGTGATACTGACTGCTGAGCCGTGTATCTAATCCTCTCCTGTGTGATACTGACTGCTGACCGTGTATCTAATCCTCTCCTGTGTGATACTGACTGCTGAGCCGTGTATCCAATCCTCTCCTGTGTGATACTGACTGCTGAGCTGTGTATCTAATCCTATCCTGTGTGATACTGTCTGCTGAGCCGTGTATCTAATCCTCTCCTGTGTGATACTGTCTGCTGAGCTGTGTATCTAATCCTCTCCTGTGTGATACTGACTGCTGAGCTGTGTATCTAATCCTCTCCTGTGTGATACTGTCTGCTGAGCTGTGTATCTAATCCTATCCTGTGTGATACTGACTGCTGAGCCGTGTATCTAATCCTATCCTGTGTGATACTGACTGCTGAACAGTGTATCTAATCCTATCCTGTGTGATACTGACTGCTGAGCCGTGTATCTAATCCTATCCTGTGTGATACTGACTGCTGAGCCGTGTATCTAATCCTCTCCTGTGTGATACTGTCTGCTGAGCTGTGTATCTAATCCTCTCCTGTGTAATACTGTCTGCTGAGCCGTGTATCTAATCCTATCCTGTGTGATACTGACTGCTGAGCCGTGTATCTAATCCTCTCCTGTGTGATACTGACTGCTGAGCCGTGTATCTAATCCTCTCCTGTGTGATACTGACTGCTGAGCTGTGTATCTAATCCTCTCCTGTGTGATACTGACTGCTGAGCCGTGTATCTAATCCTCTCCTGTGTGATACTGTCTGCTGAGCCGTGTATCTAATCCTATCCTGTGTGATACTGACTGCTGAGCCGTGTATCTAATCCTCTCCTGTGTGATACTGACTGCTGAGCCGTGTATCTAATCCTATCCTGTGTGATACTGTCTGCTGAGCTGTGTATCTAATCCTCTCCTGTGTGATACTGACTGCTGAGCCGTGTATCTAATCCTATCCTGTGTGATACTGACTGCTGAGCTGTGTATCTAATCCTCTCCTGTGTAATACTGTCTGCTGAGCCGTGTATCTAATCCTCTCATGTGTGATACTGACTGCTGGGCCGTGTATCTAATCCTCTCCTATGTGTTACTGTCTGCTGAGCCGTGTATCTAATCCTATCCTGTGTGATACTGTCTGCAGATCTGTGTATCTAATCCTATCCTGTGTGATACTGTCTGCTGAGCCGTGTATCTAATCCTCTCCTGTGTGATACTGACTGCTGAGCCGTGTATCTAATCCTCTCCTGTGTGATACTGACTGCTGAGCTGTGTATCTAATCCTCTCCTGTGTGATACTGACTGCTGAGCCGTGTATCTAATCCTATCCTGTGTGATACTGACTGCTGAGCCGTGTATCTAATCCTCTCCTGTGTGATACTGACTGCTGACCGTGTATCTAATCCTCTCCTGTGTGATACTGACTGCTGAGCCGTGTATCTCATCCTCTCCTGTGTGATACTGTCTGCTGAGCCATGTATCTAATCCTCTCCTGTGTGATACTGACTGCTGAGCCGTGTATCTAATCCTCTCCTATGTGATACTGTCTGCTGAGCCGTGTATCTAATCCTATCCTGTGTGATACTGTCTGCTAAGCTGTGTATCTAATCCTCTCCTGTGTGATACTGACTGCTGAGCCGTGTATCTAATCCTATCCTGTGTGATACTGACTGCTGAGCCGTGTATCTAATCCTCTCCTGTGTGATACTGACTGCTGACCGTGTATCTAATCCTCTCCTGTGTGATACTGACTGCTGAGCCGTGTATCTAATCCTATCCTGTGTGATACTGACTGCTGAGCTGTGTATCTAATCCTCTCCTGTGTGATACTGTCTGCTGAGCTGTGTATCTAATCCTATCCTGTGTGATACTGACTGCTGAGCAGTGTATCTAATCCTATCCTGTGTGATACTGTCTGCTGAGCTGTGTATCTAATCCTCTCCTGTGTGATACTGACTGCTGAGCCGTGTATCTAATCCCATCCTGTGTGATACTGACTGCTGAGCCGTGTATCTAATCCTATCCTGTGTGATACTGTCTGCTGAGCCGTGTATCTAATCCTATCCTGTGTGATACTGACTGCTGAGCCGTGTATCTAATCCTATCCTGTGTGATACTGACTGCTGAGCTGTGTATCTAATCCTCTCCTGTGTGATACTGTCTGCTGAGCCATGTATCTAACCCTATCCTGTGTGATACTGACTGCTGGGCAGTGTATCTAATCCTATCCTGTGTGATACTGTCTGCTGAGCTGTGTATCTAATCCTCTCCTGTGTGATACTGACTGCTGAGCCGTGTATCTAATCCTATCCTGTGATACTGACTGCTGAGCCGTGTATCTAATCCTCTCCTGTGTGATACTGACTGCTGGGCCGTGTATCTAATCCTCTCCTATGTGTTACTGTCTGCTGAGCCGTGTATCTAATCCTATCCTGTGTGATACTGTCTGCAGATCTGTGTATCTAATCCTATCCTGTGTGATACTGTCTGTTGAGCCGTGTATCTAATCCTCTCCTGTGTGATACTGACTGCTGAGCCGTGTATCTAATCCTATCCTGTGTGATACTGACTGCTGAGCCGTGTATCTAATCCTCTCCTGTGTGATACTGACTGCTGACCGTGTATCTAATCCTCACCTGTGTGATACTGACTGCTGAGCCGTGTATCTAATCCTCTCCTGTGTGATACTGACTGCTGAGCCGTGTATCTAATCCTATCCTGTGTGATACTGACTGCTGAGCCGTGTATCTAATCCTCTCCTGTGTGATACTGACTGCTGACCGTGTATCTAATCCTCTCCTGTGTGATACTGACTGCTGAGCCGTGTATCTAATCCTCTCCTGTGTGATACTGTCTGCTGAGCCATGTATCTAATCCTATCCTGTGTGATACTGACTGCTGAGCCGTGTATCTAATCCTATCCTGTGTGATACTGTCTGCTGAGCTGTGTATCTAATCCTCTCCTGTGTGATACTGACTGCTGAGCCGTGTATCTAATCCTATCCTGTGTGATACTGACTGCTGAGCTGTGTATCTAATCCTCTCCTGTGTGATACTGTCTGCTGAGCCATGTATCTAATCCTATCCTGTGTGATACTGACTGCTGAGCAGTGTATCTAATCCTCTCCTGTGTGATACTGTCTGCTGAGCCATGTATCTAATCCTATCCTGTGTGATACTGACTGCTGAGCAGTGTATCTAATCCTATCCTGTGTGATACTGTCTGCTGAGCTGTGTATCTAATCCTCTCCTGTGTGATACTGACTGCTGAGCCGTGTATCTAATCCTATCCTGTGATACTGACTGCTGAGCCGTGTATCTAATCCTCTCCTGTGTGATACTGACTGCTGGGCCGTGTATCTAATCCTCTCCTATGTGTTACTGTCTGCTGAGCCGTGTATCTAATCCTATCCTGTGTGATACTGTCTGCAGATCTGTGTATCTAATCCTATCCTGTGTGATACTGTCTGTTGAGCCGTGTATCTAATCCTCTCCTGTGTGATACTGACTGCTGAGCCGTGTATCTAATCCTATCCTGTGTGATACTGACTGCTGAGCCGTGTATCTAATCCTCTCCTGTGTGATACTGACTGCTGACCGTGTATCTAATCCTCTCCTGTGTGATACTGACTGCTGAGCCGTGTATCTAATCCTCTCCTGTGTGATACTGTCTGCTGAGCCATGTATCTAATCCTATCCTGTGTGATACTGACTGCTGAGCAGTGTATCTAATCCTATCCTGTGTGATACTGTCTGCTGAGCTGTGTATCTAATCCTCTCCTGTGTGATACTGACTGCTGAGCCGTGTATCTAATCCTATCCTGTGTGATACTGACTGCTGAGCTGTGTATCTAATCCTCTCCTGTGTGATACTGTCTGCTGAGCCATGTATCTAATCCTATCCTGTGTGATACTGACTGCTGAGCAGTGTATCTAATCCTATCCTGTGTGATACTGTCTGCTGAGCCGTGTATCTAATCCTCTCCTGTGTGATACTGACTGCTGGGCCGTGTATCTAATCCTCTCCTATGTGTTACTGTCTGCTGAGCCGTGTATCTAATCCTATCCTGTGTGATACTGTCTGCAGATCTGTGTATCTAATCCTATCCTGTGTGATACTGTCTGTTGAGCCGTGTATCTAATCCTCTCCTGTGTGATACTGACTGCTGAGCCGTGTATCTAATCCTATCCTGTGTGATACTGACTGCTGAGCCGTGTATCTAATCCTCTCCTGTGTGATACTGACTGCTGACCGTGTATCTAATCCTCTCCTGTGTGATACTGACTGCTGAGCCGTGTATCTAATCCTCTCCTGTGTGATACTGTCTGCTGAGCCATGTATCTAATCCTATCCTGTGTGATACTGACTGCTGAGCAGTGTATCTAATCCTATCCTGTGTGATACTGTCTGCTGAGCTGTGTATCTAATCCTCTCCTGTGTGATACTGACTGCTGAGCCGTGTATCTAATCCTATCCTGTGTGATACTGACTGCTGAGCTGTGTATCTAATCCTCTCCTGTGTGATACTGTCTGCTGAGCCATGTATCTAATCCTATCCTGTGTGATACTGACTGCTGAGCAGTGTATCTAATCCTATCCTGTGTGATACTGTCTGCTGAGCCGTGTATCTAATCCTATCCTGTGTGATACTGACTGCTGAGCTGTGTATCTAATCCTCTCCTGTGTGATACTGTCTGCTGAGCCATGTATCTAATCCTATCCTGTGTGATACTGACTGCTGAGCTGTGTATCTAATCCTATCCTGTGTGATACTGTCTGCTGAGCCGTGTATCTAATCCTCTCCTGTGTGATACTGACTGCTGAGCCGTGTATCTAATCCTATCCTGTGTGATACTGACTGCTGAGCCGTGTATCTAATCCTCTCCTGTGTGATACTGTCTGCTGAGCCGTGTATCTAATCCTCTCCTGTGTGATACTGACTGCTGAGCCGTGTATCTAATCCTATCCTGTGTGATACTGACTGCTGAGCCGTGTACCTAATCCTATCCTGTGTGATACTGACTGCTGAGCCGTGTATCTAATCCTGTGGTGTGATACTGACTGCTGAGCCGTGTATCTAATCCTATCCTGTGTGATACTGACTGCTGAGCCGTGTATCTAATCCTCTCCTGTGTGATACTGACTGCTGAGCCATGTATCTAATCCTCTCCTGTGTGATACTGTCTGCTGAGCCGTGTATCTAATCCTCTCCTGTGTGATACTGTCTGCTGAGCTGTGTATCTAATACTCTCCTGTGTGATACTGACTGCTGAGCCGTGTATCTAATCCTCTCCTGTGTGATACTGACTGCTGAGCCGTGTATCTAATCCTCTCCTGTGTGATACTGTCTGCTGAGCCGTGTATCTAATCCTCTCCTGTGTGATACTGTCTGCTAAGCCGTGTATCTAATCCTATCCTGTGTGATACTGTCTGCTGAGCCGTGTATCTAATCCTCTCCTGTGATACTGACTGAGCTGTGTATCTAATCCTCTCCTGCGATACTGACTGCTGACCGTGTATCTAATCCTATCCTGTGTGATACTGACTGCTGAGCCGTGTATCTAATCCTGTGGTGTGATACTGACTGCTGAGCCGTGTATCTAATCCTATCCTGTGTGATACTGACTGCTGAGCCGTGTATCTAATCCTCTCCTTTGTGATACTGACTGCTGAGCCGTGTATCTAATCCTCTCCTGTGTGATACTGTCTGCTGAGCCGTGTATCTAATCCTCTCCTGTGTGATACTGTCTGCTGAGCTGTGTATCTAATCCTCTCCTGTGTGATACTGACTGCTGAGCCGTGTATCTTATCCTCTCCTGTGTGATACTGTCTGCTGAGCTGTGTATCTAATCCTCTCCTGTGTGATACTGACTGCTGAGCCGTGTATCTAATCCTATCCTGTGTGATACTGTCTGCTGAGCCGTGTATCTAATCATCTCCTGTGTGATACTGACTGCTGAGCCGTGTATCTAATCCTATCCTGTGTGATACTGACTGCTGAGCCGTGTATCTAATCCTCTCCTGTGTGATACTGTCTGCTGAGCCGTGTATCTAATCCTCTCCTGTGTGATACTGTCTGCTGAGCTGTGTATCTAATCCTCTCCTGTGTGATACTGTCTGCTGAGCTGTGTATCTAATCCTCTCCTGTGTGATACTGACTGCTGAGCCGTGTATCTAATCCTATCCTGTGTGATACTGACTGCTGAGCTGTGTATCTAATCCTCTCCTGTGTGATACTGTCTGCTGAGCCGTGTATCTAATCCTCTCCTGTGTGATACTGTCTGCTGAGCTGTGTATCTAATCCTCTCCTGTGTGATACTGACTGCTGAGCTGTGTATCTAATCCTATCCTGTGTGATACTGACTGCTGAGCCGTGTATCTAATCCTATCCTGTGTGATACTGCTGAGCCGTGTATCTAATCCTCTCCTGTGTGATACTGTCTGCTGAGCCGTGTATCTAATCCTCTCCTGTGTGATACTGTCTGCTGAGCCGTGTATCTAATCCTCTCCTGTGTGATACTGTCTGCTGAGCCGTGTATCTAATCCTCTCCTGTGTGATACTGTCTGCTGAGCCGTGTATCTAATCCTCTCCTGTGTGATACTGTCTGCTGAGCCGTGTATCTAATCCTCTCCTGTGTGATACTGCTGAGCCGTGTATCTAATCCTATCCTGTGTGATACTGTCTGCTGAGCCGTGTATCTAATCCTCTCCTGTGTGATACTGACTGCTGAGCCGTGTATCTAATCCTCTCCTGTGTGATACTGACTGCTGAGCCGTGTATCTAATCCTCTCCTGTGTGATAATGTCTGCTGAGCCGTGTATCTAATCCTCTCCTGTGTGATACTGTCTGCTGAGCCGTGTATCTAATCCTCTCCTGTGTGATACTGCTGAGCCGTGTATCTAATCCTATCCTGTGTGATACTGTCTGCTGAGCCGTGTATCTAATCCTCTCCTGTGTGATACTGACTGCTGAGCCGTGTATCTAATCCTCTCCTGTGTGATACTGACTGCTGAGCCGTGTATCTAATCCTCTCCTGTGTGATAATGTCTGCTGAGCCGTGTATCTAATCCTCTCCTGTGTTATACTGTCTGCTGAGCCGTGTATCTAATCCTATCCTGTGTGATACTGACTGCTGAGCCGTGTATCTAATCCTCTCCTGTGTGATACTGTCTGCTGAGCCGTGTATCTAATCCTCTCCTGTGTGATACTGTCTGCTGAGCCGTGTATCTAATCCTCTCCTGTGTGATACTGTCTGCTGAGCTGTGTATCTAATCCTCTCCTGTGTGATACTGACTGCTGAGCCGTGTATCTAATCCTATCCTGTGTGATACTGTCTGCTGAGCCGTGTATCTAATCCTCTCCTGTGTGATACTGACTGCTGAGCCGTGTATCTAATCCTATCCTGTGTGATACTGACTGCTGAGCCGTGTATCTAATCCTCTCCTGTGTGATACTGTCTGCTAAGCCGTGTATCTAATCCTCTCCTGTGTGATACTGTCTGCTGAGCTGTGTATCTAATCCTCTCCTGTGTGATACTGTCTGCTGAGCTGTGTATCTAATCCTCTCCTGTGTGATACTGACTGCTGAGCCGTGTATCTAATCCTATCCTGTGTGATACTGACTGCTGAGCTGTGTATCTAATCCTCTCCTGTGTGATACTGTCTGCTGAGCCGTGTATCTAATCCTCTCCTGTGTGATACTGTCTGCTGAGCCGTGTATCTAATCCTCTCCTGTGTGATACTGACTGCTGAGCCGTGTATCTAATCCTATCCTGTGTGATACTGTCTGCTGAGCCGTGTATCTAATCCTATCCTGTGTGATACTGTCTGCTGAGCCGTGTATCTAATCCTATCCTGTGTGATACTGACTGCTGAGCCGTGTATCTAATCCTATCCTGTGTGATACTGACTGCTGAGCTGTGTATCTAATCCTATCCTGTGTGATACTGACTGCTGAGCCGTGTATCTAATCCTATCCTGTGTGATACTGACTGCTGAGCTGTGTATCTAATCCTCTCCTGTGTTACTGTCTGCTGAGCCGTGTATCTAATCCTATCCTGTGTGATACTGACTGCTGAGCCGTGTATCTAATCCTATCCTGTGTGATACTGTCTGCTGAGCCGTGTATCTAATCCTCTCCTGTGTGATACTGTCTGCTGAGCCGTGTATCTAATCCTCTCCTGTGTGATACTGACTGCTGAGCCGTGTATCTAATCCTCTCCTGTGTGATACTGTCTGCTGAGCCGTGTATCTAATCCTATCCTATGTGATACTGACTGCTGAGCCGTGTATCTAATCCTATCCTGTGTGATACTGACTGCTGAGCTGTGTATCTAATCCTATCCTGTGTGATACTGACTGCTGAGCCGTGTATCTAATCCTATCCTGTGTGATACTGCTGAGCCGTGTATCTAATCCTCTCCTGTGTGATACTGTCTGCTGAGCCGTGTATCTAATCCTCTCCTGTGTGATACTGTCTGCTGAGCCGTGTATCTAATCCTCTCCTGTGTGATACTGTCTGCTGAGCCGTGTATCTAATCCTCTCCTGTGTGATACTGTCTGCTGAGCCGTGTATCTAATCCTCTCCTGTGTGATACTGTCTGCTGAGCTGTGTATCTAATCCTGTCCTGTGTGATACTGTCTGCTGAGCTGTGTATCTAATCCTATCCTGTGTGATACTGACTGCTGAGCCGTGTATCTAATCCTCTCCTGTGTGATACTGACTGCTGAGCCGTGTATCTAATCCTATCCTGTGTGATACTGACTGCTGAGCCGTGTATCTAATCCTCTCCTGTGTGATACTGACTGCTGAGCCGTGTATCTAATCCTCTCCTGTGATACTGACTGAGCTGTGTATCTAATCCTCTCCTGTGATACTGACTGCTGACCGTGTATCTATTCCTCTTCTGTGTGATACTGTCTGCTGAGCCGTGTATCTAATCCTATCCTGTGATACTCTCTGCTGAGCCGTGTATCTAATCCTATCCTGTGTGATACTGACTGCTGAGCCGTGTATCTAATCCTCTCCTGTGATACTCTCTGCTGAGCCGTGTATCTAATCCTATCCTGTGTAATACTGACTGCTGAGTCGTGTATCTAATCCTCTCCTGTGTGATACTGACTGCTGAGCCGTGTATCTAATCCTCTCCTGTGTGATACTGACTGCTGAGCCGTGTATCTAATCCTCTCCTGTGTGATACTGTCTGCTGAGCCGTGTATCTAATCCTATCCTGTGTGATACTGACTGCTGAGCCGTGTATCTAATCCTATCCTGTGTGATACTGCTGAGCCGTGTATCTAATCCTCTCCTGTGTGATACTGTCTGCTGAGCTGTGTATCTAATCCTCTCCTGTGTGATACTGTCTGCTGAGCCGTGTATCTAATCCTCTCCTGTGTGATACTGCTGAGCCGTGTATCTAATCCTATCCTGTGTGATACTGTCTGCTGAGCCGTGTATCTAATCCTCTCCTGTGTGATACTGACTGCTGAGCTGTGTATCTAATCCTCTCCTGTGTGATACTGACTGCTGAGCCGTGTATCTAATCCTATCCTGTGTGATACTGACTGCTGAGCCGTGTATCTAATCCTATCCTGTGTGATACTGACTGCTGAGCTGTGTATCTAATCCTCTCCTGTGTGATACTGACTGCTGAGCTGTGTATCTAATCCTTTCCTGTGTGATACTGTCTGCTGAGCCGTGTATCTAATCCTCTCCTGTGTGATACTGTCTGCTGAGCTGTGTATCTAATCCTATCCTGTGTGATACTGTCTGCTGAGCCGTGTATCTAATCCTCTCCTGTGTGATACTGACTGCTGAGCCGTGTATCTAATCCTCTCCTGTGTGATACTGCTGAGCCGTGTATCTAATCCTATCCTGTGATACTGACTGCTGAGCCGTGTATCTAATCCTATCCTGTGTGATACTGTCTGCTGAGCCGTGTATCTAATCCTATCCTGTGTGATACTGACTGCTGAGCCGTGTATCTAATCCTATCCTGTGTGATACTGACTGCTGAGCCGTGTATCTAATCCTATCCTGTGTGATACTGTCTGCTGAGCTGTGTATCTAATCCTATCCTGTGTGATACTGACTGCTGAGCCGTGTATCTAATCCCATCCTGTGTGATACTGACTGCTGAGCTGTGTATCTAATCCTCTCCTGTGTGATACTGACTGCTGAGCTGTGTATCTAATCCTCTCCTGTGTGATACTGACTGCTGAGCTGTGTATCTAATCCTCTCCTGTGTGATACTGACTGCTGAGCTGTGTATCTAATCCTCTCCTGTGTGATACTGACTGCTGAGCCGTGTATCTAATCCTCTCCTGTGTGATACTGACTGCTGAGCCGTGTATCTAATCCTATCTTGTGTGATACTGACTGCTGAGCTGTGTATCTAATCCTCTCCTGTGTGATACTGACTGCTGAGCTGTGTATCTAATCCTGTCCTGTGTGATACTGTCTGCTGAGCTGTGTATCTAATCCTCTCCTGTGTGATACTGACTGCTGAGCCGTGTATCTAATCCTATCCTGTGTGATACTGTCTGCTGAGCCGTGTATCTAATCCTCTCCTGTGTGATACTGTCTGCTGAGCTGTGTATCTAATCCTATCCTGTGTGATACTGACTGCTGAGCTGTGTATCTAATCCTCTCCTGTGTGATACTGTCTGCTGAGCCGTGTATCTAATCCTCTCCTGTGTGATACTGACTGCTGAGCCGCGTATCTAATCCTATCCTGTGTGATACTGACTGCTGAGCCGTGTATCTAATCCTCTCCTGTGTGATACTGACTGCTGAGCCGTGTATCTAATCCTCTCCTGTGTGATACTGACTGCTGAGCCGTGTATCTAATCCTCTCCTGTGTGATACTGTCTGCTGAGCCGTGTATCTAATCCTATCCTGTGTGATACTGACTGCTGAGCCGCGTATCTAATCCTATCCTGTGTGATACTGACTGCTGAGCTGTGTATCTAATCCTCTCCTGTGTGATACTGACTGCTGAGCCGTGTATCTAATCCTATCCTGTGTGATACTGACTGCTGAGCTGTATATCTAATCCTATCCTGTGTGATACTGACTGCTGAGCTGTGTATCTAATCCTCTCCTGTGTGATACTGACTGCTGAGCAGTGTATCTAATCCTCTCCTGTGTGATACTGACTGCTGAGCCGTGTATCTAATCCTATCCTGTGTGATACTGACTGCTGAGCTGTGTATCTAATCCTCTCCTGTGTGATACTGACTGCTGAGCAGTGTATCTAATCCTATCCTGTGTGATACTGACTGCTGAGCCGTGTATCTAATCCTCTCCTGTGTGATACTGACTGCTGAGCGGTGTATCTAATCCTCTCCTGTGTGATACTGACTGCTGAGCCGTGTATCTAATCCTATCCTGTGTGATACTGACTGCTGAGCCGTGTATCTAATCCTCTCCTGTGTGATACTGACTGCTGAGCCGTGTATCTAATCCTCTCCTGTGTGATACTGACTGCTGAGCCGTGTATCTAATCCTATCCTGTGTGATACTGACTGCTGAGCTGTGTATCTAATCCTCTCCTGTGTGATACTGACTGCTGAGCCGTGTATCTAATCCTATCCTGTGTGATACTGACTGCTGAGCCGTGTATCTAATCCTCTCCTGTGTGATACTGACTGCTGAGCAAAGTATCTAATCCTCTCCTGTGTGATACTGACTGCTGAGCCGTGTATCTGATCCTCTCCTGTGTGATACTGACTGCTGAGCTGTGTATCTAATCCTCTCCTGTGTGATACTGACTGCTGAGCCGTGTATCTAATCCTATCCTGTGTGATACTGACTGCTGAGCCGTGTATCTAATCCTCTCCTGTGTGATACTGACTGCTGAGCTGTGTATCTAATCCTCTCCTGTGTGATACTGACTGCTGAGCCGTGTATCTAATCCTATCCTGTGTGATACTGACTGCTGAGCCGTGTATCTAATCCTCTCCTGTGTGATACTGACTGCTGAGCCGTGTATCTAATCCTCTCCTGTGATACTCTCTGCTGAGCCGTGTATCTAATCCTCTCCTGTGTGATACTGACTGCTGAGCCGTGTATCTAATCCTATCCTGTGTGATACTGTCTGCTGAGCCGTGTATCTAATCCTATCCTGTGTGATACTGACTGCTGAGCTGTGTATCTAATCCTATCCTGTGTGATACTGACTGCTGAGCCGTGTATCTAATCCTCTCCTGTGTGATACTGACTGCTGAGCTGTGTATCTAATCCTCTCCTGTGTGATACTGACTGCTGAGCTGTGTATCTAATCCTCTCCTGTGTGATACTGACTGCTGAGCTGTGTATCTAATCCTCTCCTGTGTGATACTGACTGCTGAGCCGTGTATCTAATCCTATCCTGTGTGATACTGACTGCTGAGCCGTGTATCTAATCCTATCCTGTGTGATACTGACTGCTGAGCCGTGTATCTAATCCTCTCCTGTGTGATACTGTCTGCTGAGCCGTGTATCTAATCCTATCCTGTGTGATACTGACTGCTGAGCTGTGTATCTAATCCTATCCTGTGTGATACTGACTGCTGAGCTGTGTATCTAATCCTCTCCTGTGTGATACTGTCTGCTGAGCTGTGTATCTAATCCTCTCCTGTGTGATACTGACTGCTGAGCCGTGTATCTAATCCTATCCTGTGTGATACTGACTGCTGAGCTGTGTATCTAATCCTATCCTGTGTGATACTGACTGCTGAGCCGTGTATCTAATCCTATCCTGTGTGATACTGACTGCTGAGCCGTGTATCTAATCCTCTCCTGTGTGATACTGACTGCTGAGCCGTGTATCTAATCCTATCCTGTGTGATACTGACTGCTGAGCCGTGTATCTAATCCTCTCCTGTGTGATACTGACTGCTGAGCCGTGTATCTAATCCTCTCCTGTGTGATACTGACTGCTGAGCCGTGTATCTAATCCTATCCTGTGTGATACTGACTGCTGAGCCGTGTATCTAATCCTCTCCTGTGTGATACTGACTGCTGAGCCGTGCATCTAATCATCTCCTGTGTGATACTGACTGCTGAGCCGTGTATCTAATCCTATCCTGTGTGATACTGACTGCTGAGCCGTGTATCTAATCCTCTCCTGTGTGATACTGTCTGCTGAGCCGTGTATCTAATCCTATCCTGTGTGATACTGACTGCTGAGCTGTGTATCTAATCCTATCCTGTGTGATACTGACTGCTGAGCTGTGTATCTAATCCTATCCTGTGTGATACTGACTGCTGAGCCGTGTATCTAATCCTATCCTGTGTGATACTGACTGCTGAGCCGTGTATCTAATCCTCTCCTGTGTGATACTGACTGCTGAGCCGTGTATCTAATCCTCTCCTGTGTGATACTGTGTATCTAACCCTGTGGTGTGATACCGCCTGTGCCCTGGATAAAGATGGCGGCAGTAGAACACGTAGCAGATCACGTGACTGTCCCGCCGGATATGACGTCTTTCCCGCTCTGGATCATTTGGTTGTATGCGGCGCTGTGATTGGCTGCTGTGGACTTGGCGTCTCCATGGCAGCCCCTCCTCGCTCCGCCTACCCGGCCAAGATGGCGAAGCGACCGATTAGCGCATGAGACGGAGGAGGAGCTGCGGGGAGATTGCCGGGAGCAGCGGCGGCTGAGGAGTGAGCGCGGAGCGGCACCTTCTGTCCTCGGTCAGGGAGCGGCCTGGTCACAGTGTGCACCGAGGAGCCCGGGGCCAAACCGCGTCACCTCAGCGGGGACTGCACAGGCCGGGGCGCAGCCAGGAGTGAGGTGGCACGGGCGGCGCTGCTGACAGTCAGGGGGACCGACGGCACCGGTACCTGGGGGGCTGTCACACCTGACAGTGAGGAGGCCCCGCGGATACCGGCCCCGCTGGCAGTGAGGGGCCCCGGGCTGAGGGGGTGAGGGGCTCCTGGCAGTGAGGGGCCCCTGGGGCCGCGCTCCCCCTGGGGCCGCGCTCCCCCTGCTGGCCTCGCCCTGTGGTGCCCCCTCCATGCAGGGCACGTTTGGCATCACCTGATCCCGCTGTCGCCATGACCACCCCCGCGCTGCTGCCGGTGTCCGGGCGCCGGATCCCCCCCCTCAGCCTGGGCACGGCGGCCATCCCGCACCACCGCGCCACCCTGCGGCTCTCCGAGAAGTTCATCCTGCTCCTCATCCTCAGCGCCTTCATCACCCTGTGCTTCGGAGCGTTCTTCTTCCTGCCGGACTCCACCAAGCACAAGCGCTTCGACCTGGGGCTGGAGGACGTGCTCATCCCCCACATCGAGGCCAACAAGGGGGACAAGAACACGGGCGGCTTCCTGATCCACAGCCTGGGCCACGACGACCACCGCCACAGGTGAGGGCATGGCACTGCAGCTAGAGACGCGGGGGTCCGCAGCTAGAGACGCGGGGGTCCGCAGCTAGAGACGCGGGGGTCCGCAGCTAGAGACGCGGAGGTCCGCAGCTAGAGACGCGGAGGTCCGCAGCTAGAGACGCGGAGGTCCGCAGCTAGAGACGCGGAGGTCCGCAGCTAGAGACGCGGAGGTCCGCAGCTAGAGACGCGGAGGTCCGCAGCTAGAGACGCGGAGGTCCGCAGCTAGAGACGCGGAGGTCCGCAGCTAGAGACGCGGTGGTCCGCAGCTAGCAGAAACTGAGCAGTAGTCATGGCTGATGGAGAACCAACCGTCAGCGTCTAATCCAGAGCCTCTACCATCTAAGATCCAGAGGAGGCAGAAACACTGCAGGTAACGCTGGTCAGGGGCCACAGAATGCCCACAGCAAGGATGTCCTCTCCGGGTCTTCTCAACCCACGCCACAGTTTCTGGAGGTCTCATCTCTTGGTCTCCTCGCTCTGGGGTGGCCGGCGATGTCTGCTCTCACTCTGGGGTGGCCGGCGAGGCCTCCTCCTCGCTCTGGGGTGGCCGGTGAGGCCGCCTCCTCGCTCTGGGGTGGCCGGCAGCCTCCTCTCTGGGTCTCCTCGCTCTGGGGTGGCCGGTGAGGCCTCCTCCTCGTTCTGGGGTGGCCGGCGAGGCCTCCTCCTCGTTCTGGGGTGGCCGGCGAGGCCTCCTCCTCGTTCTGGGGTGGCCGGCGAGGCCTCCTCCTCTCGCTTTGGGGTGGCCGGCGAGGCCTCCTCCTCTCGCTTTGGGGTGGCCGGCGAGGCCTCCTCCTCTCGCTTTGGGGTGGCCGGCGAGGCCTCCTCCTCTCGCTTTGGGGTGGCCGGCGAGGCCTCCTCCTCTCGCCTTGGGGTGGCCGGCGAGGCCTCCTCCTCTCGCCTTGGGGTGGCCGGCGAGGCCTCCTCCTCTCGCCTTGGGGTGGCCGGCGAGGCCTCCTCCTCTCGCCTTGGGGTGGCCGGCGAGGCCTCCTCCTCTCGCCTTGGGGTGGCCGGCGAGGCCTCCTCCTCTCGCCTTGGGGTGGCCGGCGAGGCCTCCTCCTCTCGCCTTGGGGTGGCCGGCGAGGCCTCCTCCTCTCGCCTTGGGGTGGCCGGCGAGGCCTCCTCCTCTCGCCTTGGGGTGGCCGGCGAGGCCTCCTCCTCTCGCCTTGGGGTGGCCGGCGAGGCCTCCTCCTCTCGCCTTGGGGTGGCCGGCGAGGCCTCCTCCTCTCGCCTTGGGGTGGCCGGCGAGGCCTCCTCCTCTCGCCTTGGGGTGGCCGGCGAGGCCTCCTCCTCTCGCCTTGGGGTGGCCGGCGAGGCCTCCTCCTCTCGCCTTGGGGTGGCCGGCGAGGCCTCCTCCTCTCGCCCTGGGGTGGCCGGCGAGGCCTCCTCCTCTCGCCTTGGGGTGGCCGGCGAGGCCTCCTCCTCTCGCCCTGGGGTGGCCGGCGAGGCCTCCTCGGATATTTTAGCTCTTTGTCCTGACACGTCTCCGGATCTCCTCGCCCGCGCTCCTGTTCTCGCCCTGCGCTCCTGTTCTCGCCCTATGTCCCCTTTCCTTGACTGTACACCCAGGTGTAGATCTGACGGTCTCTGTATTGTGGGAAGCCCCAGGAATCACTTGTTGCATGTTAGCAGTGAAGAGGTTAATGTAGTTGGGGTCCCGGGGGTCCTCAACCAGCACTAATCACTTCCCATCACATCTCCTCAGATGATAACTCTAAGCAGATCGATGCTGAAACCTTCAAAGCCAAACTGCCCCAGATATGCTGCATGGGGGAACAGATCAGAGGACCCCCCATCCTGCTGGGACCCCACAACAAGGCTGTGACATGTAATAGAGGGGTCCGCTACATCTGTGTGGTCACAAGTCTGTGGGTGGTCGCCACTGGATAATCAGCCAATCAGGTGCACCAAGTAAGTCACATGACAAAGCGTTGTAGGGTCTGGGGCCGATAAGTGTGTAATGTAAGTACACAGTGACTGTACAGCAGAATAGTGAGTGCAGCTCTGGGGTATAATACAGGAGGTAACTCAGGATCAGTTATGTAATGTATGTACACAGTGACTGCACCAGCAGAATAGTGAGCGCAGCTCTGGGGTATAAACCAGGAGGTAACTCAGGATCAGTAATGTAATGTATGTACACAGTGACTGTACAGCAGAATAGTGAGTGCAGCTCTGGAGTATAATACAGGATGTAACTCAGGATCAGTAATGTAATGTATGTACACAGTGACTCCACCAGCAGAATAGTGAGTGCAGCTCTGGAGTATAATACGGGATGTAACTCAGGATCAGTAATGTAATGTATGTACACAGTGACTGCACCAGCAGAATAGTGAGTGCAGCTCTGGAGTATAATACAGGATGTAACTCAGGATCAGTAATGTAATGTATGCACACAGTAACTGCACCAGCAGAATAGTGAGTGCAGCTCTGGGGTATAATACAGGATGTAACTCAGGATCAGTAATGTATGTACACAGTGACTGTACAGCAGAATAGTGAGTGCAGCTCTGGAGTGTAATACAGGATGTAACTCAGGATCAGTAATGTATGTACACAGTGACTGCACCAGCAGAATAGTGAATGCAGCTCTGGAGTATAATACAGGATGTAACTCAGGATCAGTAATGTAATGTATGTACACAGTGACTGCACCAGCAGAATAGTGAGTGCAGCTCTGGGGTATAATACAGGATGTAACTCAGAATCAGTAATGTAATGTATGTACACAGTGACTGCACCAGCAGAATAGTGAGTGCAGCTCTGGGGTATAATACACGAGGTAACTCGGGATCAGTAATGTATTGTATGTACACAGTGACAGCACCAGCAGAATAGTGAGTGCAGCTCTGGAGCATAATACAGGATGTAACTCAGGATCAGTAATGTATGTACACAGTAACTGCACCAGCAGAATAGTGAGTGCAGCTCTGGGGTATAATACAGGATGTAACTCAGGATCAGTAATGTAATGTATGTACACAGTGACTGCACCAGCAGAATAGTGAGTGCAGCTCTGGGGTATAATACAGGAGGTAACTCAGGATCAGTAATGTATGTACACAGTGACTGCACCAGCAGAATAGTGAGTGCAGCTCTGGGGTATAATACAGGAGGTAACTCAGGATCAGTAATGTATGTACACAGTGACTGCACCAGCAGAATAGTGAGTGCAGCTCTGGGGTATAATACAGGATGTAACTCAGGATCAGTAATGTAATGTATGTACACAGTGACTGCACCAGCAGAATAGTGAGTGCAGCTCTGGGGTATAATACAGGATGTAACTCCGGATCAGTAATGTATGTACACAGTGACTGCACCAGCAGAATAGTGAGTGCAGCTCTGGAGTATAATACAGGATGTAACTCAGGATCAGTAATGTAATGTATGTACACAGTGACTGCACCAGCAGAATAGTGAGTGCAGCTCTGGAGCATAATACAGGATGTAACTCAGGATCAGTAATGTATGTACACAGTAACTGCACCAGCAGAATAGTGAGTGCAGCTCTGGGGTATAATACAGGATGTAACTCAGGATCAGTAATGTAATGTATGTGCACAGTGACTGCACCAGCAGAATAGTGAGTGCAGCTCTGGGGTACTGTATGGATATAATTATCTCTAGGGCTGGAGGCTTTTCTCTTCCTTTGTGTGTTTTGGTGTAATATTTGGTATTTGATGCTCTGCCCCGATCCTGTGGTCCTCCGCTGTCCGTCGTCCGGTCTTGGTCCTGGTAGTGGGGGATCTTGTGTGACCGCGGCCTCCGATGACCCAGAACAGTAAATAATCCGGGTGCTGAACAGGAGACGCCCAGTGTGTAATGTGCAGGGAGGACTGCTCTAACCAGTCTGTCCAGGATCTGAGCAGCAAATCTGCGCTTTCTTTTTTGACTGTCGTAACCTATTTCATAAATATATAATTTTATTTATTTTTTGCCTAAAGTACATAAGAAATGTCATCTGTAACTTTTGGCTTTTTAGGGATTATTTTTTGAGTTTGCTTACCTGTTCACATAATTTTGACCAGGGGTGCACAAACTTTTACATTCCACTGTATACACCTGTCCTCTATACCGGTCAGGCCTTGTGATCTCCCCCGCACCCCTGTAGTCATGGGTGCTGCGTACGCCCCATTCACATGAGGCAGATTCCCTGCTGGAGTTGGGTGACTGCGCTGCCCTTCCACAGACCCTCCAAACCCTCCGTAGTATCCATTGTGGGAGTGTGACGATGAGCACAGTCCATGCTGGGAGCAGCAGAGTGCTCAGGTGAGCGTCTGACTGACATGTCACATATAATTAGGGCTGGATGCAGTCAGCATATAGGGGTCCTGGATCGCTGCCCACCCTGCATTGTGCCATAACTGCAATTATCTGCCTAATCAGAGTCCATTAATGATCCATCTGTGCTGTGCGGGGAAGGAGAGTAATGGAGACGATACACAGGTGGGGGAGATGGGAATGTTCATCACCATTCCCTATTATTACAGACCCTCTCATCCCTTGGCATCACAGACTTGGCCCTATCCTGGATCTCATCATACCTAACAGACCGGACATTCAGCGTCTCCCACTCACTCACCACCTCCTCACCTCGCCCCCTATCTGTCGGAGTCCCGCAAGGTTCAGTCCTAGGGCCCCTGCTCTTCTCCATTTACACCTTAGGCCTGGGACAGCTCATAGAATCTCATGGTTTTCAGTATCACCTCTATGCTGATGACACACAGATCTACATCTCTGGACCAGATATCACCTCCCTACTAACCAGAATCCCTCAATCTCTGTCCACTATTTCATCCTTCTTCTCCGCTAAATTTCTGAAACTTAACATGGACAAAACAGAATTCATCATCTTTCCCCATCTCATGTGACCCCCCAACGAACCTATCCATTACAGTAAATGGCTGCTCACTCTCCCCAGTCCCACAAGCTCGCTGCCTCGGGGTTATCCTTGACGCTGATCTCTCCTTCAAACCACATATCCAAGCCCTTTCCACTTCCTGCCGACTTCAACTCAAAAATATTGCACGAATCCGTTCATTCCTCAACCAAGAATCTGCAAAAACCCTAGTCCATGCCCTCATCATCTCTCGCCTTGACTACTGCAACCTCCTGCTCTGTGGCCTCCCCTCAAACACTCTCGCATCCCTCCAATCTATTCTAAACTCTGCTGCCCGACTAATCCACCTGTCCCCCCGCTATTCCCCGGCCTCTCCCCTCTGTCAATCCCTTCACTGGCTCCCCATTGCCCAGAGACTCCAGTACAAAACCCTAACCATGACGTACAAAGCCATCCACAACCTGTCTCCTCCTTACATCTGTGACCTCGTCTCCCGGTACTTTCCTACACGCAACCTCCGATCCTCACAAGATCTCCTTCTCTACTCCCCTCTTATCTCCTCTTCCCACAATCGTATACAAGATTTCTCTCGCGTATCACCCCTACTCTGGAACCCTCTACCACAACACATCAGACTCTCGCCCACCATCGAAACCTTCAAAAAGAATCTGAAGACCCACCTCTTCCGACAAGCCTACAACCTGCAGTAACCACCGATCGACCAAACCGCTGCACGACCAGCTCTATCCTCGCCTACTGTATCCTCACCCATCCCTTGTAGATTGTGAGCCTTCGCGGGCAGGGTCCTCTCTCCTACTGTACCTATTATGACTTGTATTGTTCAAGATTATTGTACTTGTTTTTATTATGTACACCCCTCCTCACTTGTAAAGCGCCATGGAATAAATGGCGCTATAACAATAAATAATAATAACACTGGAGTCATGTATGTAACAGGCGTGACCACAGTGTGAGCATGTAATGGGGTCTGCCAGAGGGGAGTGGGGCCACAGCCTCCGATCATCACAGAGGACACTAAACCTGAACCCCTCTGGCTGGTCGGACGCTGGACGTGAGCCCCTCTGGCTAGTTCAGGATGGTTGCTGGACGTGAGCCCCTCTGGCTGGTCAGACGGGTCGCTGGACGTGAGCCCCTCTGGCTGGTCGGATAGGACGCTGGAGTGAGCCTCTCTGGCTAGTTCAGGATGGACACTGGACGTGAGCCCCTCTGGCTAGTTCAGGATGGATGCTGGACGTGAGCCCCTCTGGCTGGTCGGGTCGCTGGATGTGAGCCCCCCTGGCTGGTCGGACGCTGGACGTGAGCCCCTCTGGCTAGTTCAGGATGGTCGCTGGACGTGAGCCCCTCTGGCTGGTCAGACGGGTCGCTGGACGTGAGCCCCTCTGGCTGGTCGGATGGGACGCTGGAGTGAGCCCCTCTGGCTAGTTCAGGATGGTCGCTGGACGTGAGCCCCTCTGGCTGGTCAGACGGGTCGCTGGACGTGAGCCCCTCTGGCTGGTCGGATGGGACGCTGGAGTGAGCCCCTCTGGCTAGTTCAGGATGGATGCTGGACGTGAGCCCCTCTGGCTAGTTCAGGATGGATGCTGGACGTGAGCCCCTCTGGCTGGTCGGGCGGGTCGCTGTATGTGAGCCCCTCTGGCTAGTTCAGGATGGACGCTGTACGTGAGCCTCTCTGGCTAGTTCAGGATGGACGCTGGACGTGAGCCCCTCTGGCTGGTCGGACCGGTCGCTGGACGTGAGCCCCTCTGGCTGGTCGGACCGGTCGCTGGACGTGAGCCCCTCTGGCTGGTCGGACCGGTCGCTGGACGTGAGCCCCTCTGGCTGGTCGGACCGGTCGCTGGACGTGAGCCCCTCTGGCTGGTCGGACCGGTCGCTGGACGTGAGCCCCTCTGGCTGGTCGGACCGGTCGCTGGACGTGAGCCCCTCTGGCTGGTCGGACCGGTCGCTGGACGTGAGCCCCTCTGGCTGGTCGGACCGGTCGCTGGACGTGAGCCCCTCTGGCTGGTCGGACCGGTCGCTGGACGTGAGCCCCTCTGGCTGGTCGGACCGGTCGCTGGACGTGAGCCCCTCTGGCTGGTCGGACCGGTCGCTGGACGTGAGCCCCTCTGGCTGGTCGGACCGGTCGCTGGACATGAGCCCCTCTGGCTAGTTCACACTGGTGACTGTGTATCTGTGTGTGTGTGTGTGTGTGTGGTCTCCGCCCGTACACTGGTGACTGTGTATATCTATGTGTGTGAGGCCTCCGCTTGTACACTGGTGACTGTGTAACTCTGCTTGTGTGTGAGGCCTTCTCCCATACACTGATTACGGTGTATCTGTGTGTGTGGCCTCCGCCTGTACACTGGTGACGGTGTATCTGTGTGTGTGTGAGGCCTCCGCCTGTACACTGGTGACATTGTGCATGTGTGGCCTCCTCCCGTACACTGGTGACTGTGTATCTGTGTGTGTGAGGCCTCCGCCTGTACACTGGTGACGGTGTGTGTGTGAGGCCTCCGCCTGTACACTGGTGACGGTGTGTGTGTGAGGCCTCCGCCTGTACACTGGTGACGGTGTGTGTGTGAGGCCTCCGCCTGTACACTGGTGACGGTGTGTGTGTGTGTGTGAGGCCTCCTCCCGTACACTGGTGACTGTGTATCTGTGTGTGTGAGGCCTCCGCCTGTACACTGGTGACGGTGTGTGTGTGAGGCCTCCGCCTGTACACTGGTGACGGTGTGTGTGTGAGGCCTCCGCCTGTACACTGGTGACGGTGTGTGTGTGTGTGAGGCCTCCGCCTGTACACTGGTGACGGTGTGTGTGTGTGAGGCCTCCTCCCGTACACTGGTGACGGTGTATCTGTGTGTGTGTGGCCTCCGCCTGTACACTGGTGACGGTGTGTGTGAGGCCTCCTCCTGTACACTGGTTACGGTGTATCTGTGTGTGTGGCCTCCTCCCGTACACTGGTGACTGTGTATCTGTGTGTGTGTGAGGCCTCCGCCTGTACACTGGTGACGGTGTGTGTGTGAGGCCTCCTCCCGTACACTGGTGACGGTGTATCTGTGTGTGTGAGGCCTCCGCCTGTACACTGGTGACATTGTGTGTGTGTGAGGCCTCCTCCCGTACACTGGTTATGGTGTATCTGTGTGTGTGTGTGTGTGGCCTCCGCCTGTACACTGGTGACGGTGTATCTGTGTGTGTGTGTGGCCTCCGCCTGTACACTGGTGACGGTGTGCAGCATACATGTGGGCTCTGGAATCTGCTGCTGGTCGTACACATTGTGCGATGATGCAGTTGATTCTTGTGCTGCTGTCAGTGAATAGGAATCCTACCTGGGTACAGACGGGACCTTAGCTGGTGAAATGTCACCCTGCCGCTGCCCCTCGTTTCCTGCTGCCCCTCGTTTCCACATTCCTCGTTCTGACGTTCTCCATCTTTCTGCAGGGAGGATGAGGAGCAGCTGAGGAATAAGATCCGGGCGGACCACGAGCGGGCCCTGGAGGAGGCCAAGGAGAAGCTGAAGAAATCCCGGGACGAGATCCGGGCCGAGATCCAGACCGAGAAGAGCAAACTGCTGGAGGAGCTGAAGAAGAAGGAGAACCCTCCCGTGCCCCTCGCCCCTGTGCCCAACCTGCCTGAGTTGAAGAATGGAGACCCCGGGGACCCCGACATCCGAGAGAAGCGGGACAAGATCAAGGAGGTGAGATCAGGGGGCGCCGAGCAGACAGAGCCCTGGATGGGGCAAGTTCTACAGCCTTATCACAACTGGGCACCGGAGGGCGGGTGATGGCAGCCGGTCAGCACCACTTCTGCTCTGCACCAGCTCTCATGCTCTACCCCCCCCCCCAATTCCCTGGTCGCGGGAGTCTGCGCCGCCGTACCCAAAATGTCGCTGGCATCTGTGCCGTCTTATCCACCCGGTCGATGGCATCAGTGCCTTACCCCCCATTACCAGCGTCTGTGCCGTCACACTGCATTATTTGATGCTGGGGGGATTGTTATATTCCGCTGACCCGTGTCCTCCGCAGATGATGAAGCACGCCTGGGACAACTACAGACAGTACGGCTGGGGACACAACGAGCTGAAGCCCATCGCCCGGAAGGGGCACTCCACCAATATATTCGGTGAGTCCTGACCGTGCTCTGCTCACACTGCTGAGGGCTTGTGACTATTGCATCAGTGTCCCCCGACACGGTGAGTAGTGTCCCCCGACACGGTGAGTAGTGTCCCCCGACACGGTGAGTAGTGTCCCCCGACACGGTGAGTAGTGTCCCCCGACACGGTGAGTAGTGTCCCCCGACACGGTGAGTAGTGTCCCCCGACACGGTGAGTAGTGTCCCCCGACACGGTGAGTAGTGTCCCCCGACACGGTGAGTAGTGTCCCCCGACACGGTGAGTAGTGTCCCCCGACACGGTGAGTAGTGTCCCCCGACACGGTGAGTAGTGTCCCCCGACACGGTGAGTAGTGTCCCCCGACACGGTGAGTAGTGTCCCCCGACACGGTGAGTAGTGTCCCCCGACACGGTGAGTAGTGTCCCCCGACACGGTGAGTAGTGTCCCCCGACACGGTGAGTAGTGTCCCCCGACACGGTGAGTAGTGTCCCCCGACACGGTGAGTAGTGTCCCCCTGACAGCAAGCGGAGATCTTATAAAAGGTGAGGGCGCACACAGCTTATCAGAGAGTCGTCGTTACAGAAGAGTGGACCATCCCTTTAAGAGTGGCAGTATATGTGGGGGCTACGCTGCCCCCTATGCTGACAGGTGGCTTGGGGTCACCGTCGTGATCACAACGGGGGTTCTGGCACCATCGGGCATCTGTTAACCCCTTGCTCTGCTTGTCATAGGGAACTCACAGATGGGCGCCACCATCGTGGACGCTCTGGACACGCTCTACATCATGGGGCTCCTGGACGAGTTCCGCGATGGGCAGGAGTGGGTGACGAATAACCTGGACTTCGGAGTGGTGAGTGCCTTGGAGCGGGCCTCAGGGGGGAGGGGTGTCTGGGCCCACGGGGGAGGGGCGGTGAGTGTGTGGTTGGGCCCCGGGCGGGAGTGTGTGGCCCTGGTGCCTCCTCATTTTCCCATGTGTTTCATGATCTTCCAGAATTCAGAGGTGTCTGTGTTTGAGGTGAATATCCGCTTCATCGGGGGTCTGCTGGCGGCATACTACCTGTCCGGACAAGAGGTGAGCCCCCCGGCCCCTCTGGTGGGCTCTGGGTGGTGCGCCGCTCTGCAACGCGCGCTGATGTAGTGTCTGGCGTCTCTCCGACCTCAGCCACTTCCTGTAAATCAGAGCGGAGCTGCCGCTGAGTGGGGTTTTCCCGGGGTCTCTGCGGTCAGTATGTACACTAATCATCTACTAGTGCTCGTCAGGAATGGGTATGGTGTATATGGCTTTAACCCTATAGTTCCTGCCACACCACGCCCTGAAATGGCAGATAACAGAGGACAATCGCTGGTAGTCCCCACCCATGAACGTCCTTACCTGCGTCCTGGCACTTGGTGTGAACAGGTGACAGTACCCCCCCACCCCTCAGGGCCGCTGTGAGGTAGGACGGGGTTAATTCTCGGCCGTCGGTCTGACGTTGCCCCCTCCTTCTGTGTCAGTGATGGCGGTCCAGCCGCACGTGGATATTAAGAGGCTTTTAGCACCTCGCGGCTCAGGAGGCGGCCGCAGACCACCTCTCTAAGTGGTCGATTAACTCACTAAGAGGCGAAGCGTCCACCGCTGATTAACCCTTCACATCCCCTCCTGGGAGTTGTAGTACTTTATTCCCCGGCCTCCCCCACCTTCACATGATTAACCCTTTGTCCTCTCTCCAGGTGTTTAAGAATAAGGCCGTGCTGCTGGCGGAGAAGCTGCTCCCCGCATTTAACACCCCGACCGGCATCCCCTGGGCCATGGTGAATCTCAAGAGGTGAGTGCCAGGGGTGGTGTCCGGGATCAGGGGCCCCGCTCCTTGCCCCTCGGCACCGGACACCCGCTCTTCTCTCTCTTTCTAGTGGCGTTGGCAGGAACTGGGGTTGGGCATCTGCGGGCAGCAGTATCCTGGCAGAATTTGGGACCCTCCACCTGGAGTTTGTGCACCTGACGTACCTGACCGGGAACCCCGTGTACTACAACAAGGTGAGAGCTTCAGTGTGCCGGATGGAGAGGGTCTCCTGGCTCCCCCGCAGCCTACCCAGGGGGTGTCTGGGTCTCCTGGCTCCCCCGCAGCCTACCCAGGGGGTGTCTGGGTCTCCTGGCTCCCCCGCAGCCTACCCAGGGGGTGTCTGGGTCTCCTGGCTCCCCCGCAGCCTACCCAGGGGGTGTCTGGGTCTCCTGGCTCCCCCGCAGCCTACCCAGGGGGTGTCTGGGTCTCCTGGCTCCCCCGCAGCCTACCCAGGGGGTGTCTGGGTCTCCTGGCTCCCCCGCAGCCTACCCAGGGGGTGTCTGGGTCTCCTGGCTCCCCCGCGGCCTACCCAGGGGGTGTCTGGGTCTCCTGGCTCCCCCGCGGCCTACCCAGGGGGTGTCTGGGTCTGCTGGCTCCCCCGCGGCCTACCCAGGGGGTGTTTGGGTCTCCTGGCTCCCCCGCGGCCTACCCAGGGGGTGTTTGGGTCTCCTGGCTCCCCCGCGGCCTACCCAGGGGGTGTCTGGGTCTCCTGGCTCCCCCGCGGCCTACCCAGGGGGTGTCTGGGTCTCCTGGCTCCCCCGCGGCCTACCCAGGGGGTGTCTGGGTCTCCTGGCTCCCCCGCGGCCTACCCAGGGGGTGTCTGGGTCTCCTGGCTCCCCCGCGGCCTACCCAGGGGGTGTCTGGGTCTCCTGGGCCCCCCGCGGCCTACCCAGGTTGTGTTTGGGTCTGCTGGGCCCCCCGCGGCCTACCCAGGGGGTGTCTGGGTCTGCTGGGCCCCCCGCGGCCTACCCAGGGGGTGTCTGGGTCTGCTGGGCCCCCCGCGGCCTACCCAGGGGGTGTCTGGGTCTGCTGGGCCCCCCGCGGCCTACCCAGGGGGTGTCTGGGTCTGCTGGGCCCCCCGCGGCCTACCCAGGGGGTGTCTGGGTCTGCTGGGCCCCCCGCGGCCTACCCAGGGGGTGTCTGGGTCTGCTGGACCCCCCGCAGCCTACCCAGGGGGTGTCTGGGTCTGCTGGGCCCCCCGCAGCCTACCCAGGGGGTGTCTGGGCCCCTGCAGTTTACTGGGGGTGTTGGGGACTCCTAGACCTACTCAGGGTGTTGTCTGGGTCTCCTTTACTCTTGTCATTGGTTGTCGGGGTCTTCTGGGACCATTGTTCTTCTCTCCCACTCTGTCCTCCTTCCATACGGAATGGCAGTCATTTCCATTTTGAAGTTATTAGGGGTCCAGACCCCCACACGTTGTAGACTCACATCCTCTGATTTTAGGTGATGCACATCAGAAAACTCCTGCAGAAAATGGATCGTCCCAACGGGCTCTACCCGAACTACCTGAATCCCAGGACGGGGCGCTGGGGGCAACGTAAGTGGTAGAAGAACAACTCCTAATACCCGCTCATACAGAGGGACGTGTGAGGCGGAGCCGTGCACAATTAACCCTTCATGTTCTTGCAGACCACACGTCAGTGGGGGGACTAGGAGACAGTTTTTACGAGTACCTCCTGAAGGCCTGGCTGGTGTCGGACCGGACGGACACCGAGGCAAGGAGCATCTACGACAACGCGATAGAAGTGAGTACCGTATACTACAGGAGGGGTGTGTGTGTGTGTGTGTGTATACAGGGGGCTGTATATACTACAGGAGATATATATACATTATACACACAGGGGGCCATATATACTGCAGGAGATATATAGATATACACACTGCTCAAAACAAAGTGAACACTTAAACAGAATCTAACTCCAAGTAAATCAAACTTCTGTGAAATCAGACTGTCCACTTAGGAACCAACACTGACTGACAATCAATATCACATGCTGTTGTGCAAATGGAATAGACAACAGATGGAAATTATTTGCAATTATCAAGACCCCCTAAATAAAGGAGAGGTTCTGCAGGTGACCACAGACCACATCTCAGTACCAATGCTTTCTGGCTGATGTTTTGGTCACTTTGAATGTTGGTTGTGCTTTCACACTCGTGGTAGCATGAGACGGACTCTACAACCCACACAAGTGGCTCAGGTAGTGCAGCTCATCCAGGATGGCACATCAATGCGAGCTGTGGCAAGAAGGGTTGCTGTGTCTGTCAGCGTAGTGTCCAGAGGCTGGAGTAGCTACCAGGAGACAGGCCAGTACACCAGGAGACGTGGAGGGGGCCGTGGGAGGGCAACAACCCAGCAGCAGGACCGCTACCTCAGCCTTTGTGCAAGGAGGAGCACTGCCAGAGCCCTGCAAAATGACCTCCAGCAGGCCACAAATGTGCATGTGTCTGCACAAGCGGTTAGAAACATCTAACCTGAAGGAGCTGGAGCAGTTTTGCCTTGAGGACTGAAAAATCCCAGTGGCCAGATGAGGAAAAGTTAGAGACTCATCCAAAGTGACTGCAGCTGTAATTGCCGCAAAACGAGGCTCTACAAAGTACTGACTTTAGGGGGATGAACAGTTTTGCACACTGAAGTTTTCAGTTATTTTGTCCTATTTGTTGTGTCACAATAAAAAGAAAACCAAATGTTCACAGTTGTCGGCATGTTCTCTACATGAACTGGTGCAGACCCTAAAAAATAAAAAACAGTTAAATTTCAGGTTGTGAGGTAGCGAAACACAATGTCAAGGGGGTGAATATTTTTGCAGGCTACTGTGGGGTCTGGTATCACATTGTCCTCTGGCGCCACGTCCTGTCATCCTGAGGTGCTATGAGTTGTAGTCCTTCTGTCCTCTCACCATCTTTTCTCTGTTCCAGGCCATTGAGAAGCATCTCATCCGCAAGTCAAACGGCGGTCTGACCTTTATAGGCGAGTGGAAGAACGGGCACCTGGAGAGGAAGATGGGGCACCTGACCTGCTTTGCAGGAGGCATGCTGGCACTGGGAGCAGACGGGTCCCCGGGGGACAAAGCTGGCCACTACCTTCAGCTGGGCGCGGAGATCGCTCACACGTGTCACGAGTCCTACGACCGGACGGGTCAGTGCCGGCATCCAGGGGCGTCATGTAGGTGCCAGTCCTGCAGCGGGTGCTCATTTCTGTCCTTCTCACAGTGTTGAAGTTGGGTCCTGAAGCTTTTAAGTTTGATGGTGGCGCAGAAGCCGTGGCCGTCCGCCAGAACGAGAAGTATTACATCCTGAGACCGGAGGTGATCGAGACGTACTGGTACATGTGGCGCTTCACCCACGACCCCAAATACCGGAACTGGGGCTGGGAAGCTGCTCAGGTAGGCCCCCGGTGTGCATCCTCCACCTCAGCCTGTGCTCCTGCCCCCTCTCTCCAACTATGCTCCTGCTGCACGCCGCCCCCCCCCCTCTCTCCCAGTGCTCATGCCCCACCCCCTGTGATGCTCCTCCTCCTCTGGCATGCCCCTCCCTCTCTCTGCTCCATGCTGATTCACTGTGGCTTTGTCTCCCCCTACAGGCTATTGATAAGTACTGCAGAGTAAGTGGCGGCTTCTCAGGTCTGAAGGACGTGTACTCATCGGGCCCCGCGTACGATGACGTCCAGCAGAGCTTCTTCCTGGCCGAGACTCTGAAGTGAGTATTTGCGGTGGTCTACAACTTCCCCATAAGCCAAGGACAGTTTTAGACAAAGTGGGGCCTAAATGCTGACCTATTGCCCTGTCACGTGCTGCCGCATCACATGCTGCCCCGTCACGTTACAGCGGCTGAGGCAGAATGATTGGGAGGTCTGCTGTTTACATCGGCGATGTGCTGCCGAGAACAATGATCTCTGTTCCTCCATAACAATCCAGTCACCCGATGAATAGGCACGGCTGGGAACGTAGCCTCACTGAGCAGCGGTAACCTCGATGACTACACCGCTGCTCATTGATGCTGCCCTCGCAGCAGGTCATTCCTCAGTGGATTATGGCGTGGGACAGAACATCGGACAGGTGTTCGGCCGAACCCGAACATCCAGGGATCCGCCCTTCTAATACTCCATATACCGTACTATTGTCGGGTTACAAAAAAAAAAAAAAATTTACATTAAGCAAAATGGCGCCTGTGCAATAGCATGTATAGCATTATGCCTATAATATTGCCGGGTAAATAAAAGTAACTTCATAAAAATGGCGACGCATGCACAGTAGCATCTATCAGAATACAATAGACGTTACGGTGCATGTGTCGCCATTTTGATGAAGTTACTTTTTAACCCGGGAATATTATAGGCATAAAGCTATACACGCTATTGCACAGGCGCCATTTTGCTTAATGTAAAAAATTTTTCCGTAAGCCCACACTAGTATATGTTATATGTATAATAGGGGGCGGGTCAGTGAGGGATCAGTTACCGGTCAGAAACCCATTCAGGTGAATATGTAAGTTGAGCACCACATAAATCCCTGCCAACATGCTGCACACAGCCCCGACCCGGAGCACAAGCATATCATTAACTGAAAATAAAGATTCCACAACAACTACAAGACAGATTTCATCACCAGGTATCAGTGTAATCAGTATAACGGCACCGACCTGACACTGTCTGTAGTCACTGAGCACAATCCTGATCACAGGTATCAGTGTAATCAGTATAACGGCACCGACCTGACACTGTAGTCGCTGAGCACAATCCTGATCACAGGTATCAGTGTAATCAGTATAACAGCACCGACCTGACACTGTCTGTAATCACTGAGCACAATCCTGATCACAGGTATCAGTGTAACCAGTATAACGGCACCGACCTGACACTGTAGTCACTGAGCACAATCCTGATCACAGGTATCAGTGTAATCAGTATAACGGCACTGACCTGACACTGCCTGTAGTCACTGAGCACAATCCTGATCACAGGTATCAGTGTAATCAGTATAACGGCACTGACCTGACACTGCCTGTAGTCACTGAGCACAATCCTGATCACAGGTATCACTGTAATCAGTATAACGGCACCGACCTGACACTGCCTGTAGTCACTGAGCACAATCCTGATCACAGGTATCAGTGTAATCAGTATAACGGCACTGACCTGACACTGTCTATAGTCACTGAGCACAATCCTGATCACAGGTATCAGTGTAATCAGTATAACGGCACTGACCTGACACTGTCTGTAGTCACTGAGCACAATCCTGATCACAGGTATCAGTGTAATCAGTATAACGGCACCGACCTGACACTGTAGTCACTGAGCACAATCCTGATCACAGGTATCAGTGTAATCAGTATAACGGCACCGACCTGACACTGTCTGTAGTCACTGAGCACAATCCTGATCACAGGTATCAGTGTAATCAGTATAACGGCACCGACCTGACACTGTAGTCACTGAGCACAATCCTGATCACAGGTATCAGTGTAATCAGTATAACGGCACCGACCTGACACTGTCTGTAGTCACTGAGCACAATCCTGATCACAGGTATCAGTGTAATCAGTATAACGGCACCGACCTGACACTGTCTGTAGTCACTGAGCACAATCCTGATCACAGGTATCAGTGTAATCAGTATAACGGCACCGACCTGACACTGTAGTCACTGAGCACAATCCTGATCACAGGTATCAGTGTAATCAGTATAACGGCACCGACCTGACACTGTCTGTAGTCACTGAGCACAATCCTGATCACAGGTATCAGTGTAATCAGTATAACGGCACCGACCTGACACTGTCTGTAGTCACTGAGCACAATCCTGATCACAGGTATCAGTGTAATCAGTATAACGGCACCGACCTGACACTGTAGTCACTGAGCACAATCCTGATCACAGGTATCAGTGTAATCAGTATAACGGCACCGACCTGACACTGTCTGTAGTCACTGAGCACAATCCTGATCACAGGTATCAGTGTAATCAGTATAACGGCACCGACCTGACACTGTCTGTAGTCACTGAGCACAATCCTGATCACAGGTATCAGTGTAATCAGTATAATGGCACCGACCTGACACTGTAGTCACTGAGCACAATCCTGATCACAGGTATCAGTGTAATCAGTATAACGGCACTGACCTGACACTGTCTGTAGTCACTGAGCACAATCCTGATCACAGGAATCAGTATAACGGCACCGACCTGACACTGTCTGTAGTCACTGAGCACAATCCTGATCACAGGTATCAGTGTAATCAGTATAACAGCACCGACCTGACACTGTCTGTAGTCACTGAGCACAATCCTGATCTCAGGTATCAGTGTAATCAGTATAACGGCACCAACCTGACACTGTTAGTAGTCAGTGAGCACAATCCTGATCACAGGTATCAGTATAATCAGTATAACAGCACCGACCTGACACTGTCTGTAGTCACTGAGCACAATCCTGATCTCAGGTATCAGTGTAATCAGTATAACGGCACCGACCTGACACTGTCTGTAGTCACTGAGCACAATCCTGATCACAGGTATCAGTGTAATCAGTATAACGGCACCGACCTGACACTGTCTGTAGTCACTGAGTACAATCCTGATCACAGGTATCAGTGTAATCAGTATAACGGCACCGACCTGACACTGTCAGTAGTCACTGAGCACAATCCTGATCACAGGTATCAGTGTAATCAGTATAACAGCACCGACCTGACACTGTCTGTAGTCACTGAGCACAATCCTGATCTCAGGTATCAGTGTAATCAGTATAACGGCACCAACCTGACACTGTTAGTAGTCAGTGAGCACAATCCTGATCACAGGTATCAGTATAACAGCACCGACCTGACACTGTCTGTAGTCACTGAGCACAATCCTGATCACAGGTATCAGTGTAATCAGTATAACGGCACCGACCTGACACTGTAGTCACTGAGCACAATCCTGATCACAGGTATCAGTGTAATCAGTATAACGGCACCGACCTGACACTGTCTGTAGTCACTGAGCACAATCCTGATCACAGGTATCAGTGTAATCAGTATAACGGCACCGACCTGACACTGTCTGTAGTCACTGAGCACAATCCTGATCACAGGTATCAGTGTAATCAGTATAATGGCACCGACCTGACACTGTAGTCACTGAGCACAATCCTGATCACAGGTATCAGTGTAATCAGTATAACGGCACTGACCTGACACTGTCTGTAGTCACTGAGCACAATCCTGATCACAGGTATCAGTGTAATCAGTATAACGGCACCGACCTGACACTGTCTGTAGTCACTGAGTACAATCCTGATCACAGGTATCAGTGTAATCAGTATAACGGCACCGACCTGACACTGTCAGTAGTCACTGAGCACAATCCTGATCACAGGTATCAGTGTAATCAGTATAACAGCACCGACCTGACACTGTCTGTAGTCACTGAGCACAATCCTGATCTCAGGTATCAGTGTAATCAGTATAACGGCACCAACCTGACACTGTTAGTAGTCAGTGAGCACAATCCTGATCACAGGTATCAGTATAATCAGTATAACAGCACCGACCTGACACTGTCTGTAGTCACTGAGCACAATCCTGATCTCAGGTATCAGTGTAATCAGTATAACGGCACCGACCTGACACTGTCTGTAGTCACTGAGCACAATCCTGATCACAGGTATCAGTGTAATCAGTATAACGGCTCCGACCTGACACTGTCTGTAGTCAGTGAGCACGGAGCACAATCCTGATCACAGGTATCAGTGTAATCAGTATAACGGCACCGACCTGACACTGTCTGTAGTCACTGAGCACAATCCTGATCACAGGTATCAGTGTAATCAGTATAACTGCACCGACCTGACACTGTAGTCACTGAGCACAATCCTGATCACAGGTATCAGTGTAATCAGTATAACGGCTCCGACCTGACAGTCTGTAGTCACTGAGCACAATCCTGATCACAGGTATCAGTGTAACCAGTATAACGGCACCGACCTGACACTGTAGTCACTGAGCACAATCCTGATCACAGGTATCAGTGTAATCAGTATAACTGCACCGACCTGACACTGTCTGTAGTCACTGAGCACAATCCTGATCACAGGTATCGGTGTAATCAGTATAACGGCACCGACCTGACACTGTCTGTAGTCACTGAGCACAATCCTGATCACAGGTATCAGTGTAATCAGTATAACGGCACCGACCTGACACTGCCTGTAGTCACTGAGCACAATCCTGATCACAGGTATCAGTGTAATCAGTATAACGGCACCAACCTGACACTGTCTGTAGTCACTGAGCACAATCCTGATCACAGGTATCAGTGTAATCAGTATAACGGCACCGACCTGACACTGTCTGTAGTCACTGAGCACAATCCTGATCACAAGTATCAGTGTAATCAGTATAACGGCACCGACCTGACACTGTCTGTAGTCACTGAGCACAATCCTGATCACAGGTATCAGTGTAATCAGTATAACAGCACCGACCTGACACTGTCTGTAGTCACTGAGCACATTCCTGATCACAAGTATCAGTGTAATCAGTATAACGGCACCGACCTGACACTGCCTGTAGTCACTGAGCACAATCCTGATCACAGGTATCAGTGTAATCAGTATAACGGCACCGACCTGACACTGTCTGTAGTCACTGAGCACAATCCTGATCTCAGGTATCAGTGTAATCAGTATAACGGCACCGACCTGACACTGTCTGTAGTCACTGAGCACAATCCTGATCACAGGTATCAGTGTAATCAGTATAACGGCACCGACCTGACACTGTCTGTAGTCACTGAGCACAATCCTGATCACAGGTATCAGTGTAATCAGTATAACGGCACCGACCTGACACTGTCTGTAGTCACTGAGCACAATCCTGATCACAGGTATCAGTGTAATCAGTATAACGGCACCGACCTGACACTGCCTGTAGTCACTGAGCACAATCCTGATCACAGGTATCAGTGTAATCAGTATAACTGCACCGACCTGACACTGTCTGTAGTCACTGAGCACGGAGCACAATCCTGATCACAGGTATCAGTGTAATCAGTATAACGGCACTGACCTGACACTGTCTGTAGTCACTGAGCACAATCCTGATCACAGGTATCAGTGTAATCAGTATAACGGCACCGACCTGACACTGTCTGTAGTCACTGAGTACAATCCTGATCACAGGTATCAGTGTAATCAGTATAACTGCACCGACCTGACACTGTAGTCACTGAGCACAATCCTGATCACAGGTATCAGTGTAATCAGTATAACGGCACCGACCTGACACTGTCTGTAGTCACTGAGCACAATCCTGATCACAGGTATCAGTGTAATCAGTATAACTGCACCGACCTGACACTGTAGTCACTGAGCACAATCCTGATCACAGGTATCAGTGTAATCAGTATAACGGCACCGACCTGACACTGTCTGTAGTCACTGAGCACAATCCTGATCACAGGTATCAGTGTAATCAGTATAACGGCACCGACCTGACACTGTCTGTAGTCACTGACCACAATCCTGATCACAGGTATCAGTGTAATCAGTATAACGGCTCCGACCTGACACTGTCTGTAGTCACTGAGCACAATCCTGATCACAGGTATCAGTGTAATCAGTATAACAGCACCGACCTGACACTGTCTGTAGTCACTGAGCACAATCCTGATCACAGGTATCAGTGTAATCAGTATAACTGCACCGACCTGACACTGTCTGTAGTCACTGAGCACAATCCTGATCACAGGTATCAGTGTAATCAGTATAACAGCACCGACCTGACACTGTCTGTAGTCACTGAGCACAATCCTGATCACAGGTATCAGTGTAATCAGTATAACGGCACCGACCTGACACTGTCTGTAGTCACTGAGCACAATCCTGATCACAGGTATCAGTGTAATCAGTATAACGGCACCGACCTGACACTTTCTGTAGTCACTGAGCACAATCCTGATCACAGGTATCAGTGTAATCAGTATAACGGCACCGACCTGACACTGTCTGTAGTTACTGAGCACAATCCTGATCACAGGTATCAGTGTAATCAGTATAACGGCACCGACCTGACACTGTCTGTAGTTACTGAGCACAATCCTGATCACAGGTATCAGTGTAATCAGTATAACGGCACCGACCTGACACTTTCTGTAGTCACTGAGCACAATCCTGATCACAGGTATCAGTGTAATCAGTATAACGGCACTGACCTGACACTGTCTGTAGTCACTGAGCACAATCCTGATCACAGGTATCGGTGTAATCAGTATAACGGCACCGACCTGACACTGTCTGTAGTCACTGAGCACAATCCTGATCACAGGTATCAGTGTAATCAGTATAACGGCACTGACCTGACACTGTCTGTAGTCACTGAGCACAATCCTGATCACAGGTATCGGTGTAATCAGTATAACAGCACCGACCTGACACTGCCTGTAGTCACTGAGCACAATCCTGATTACAGGTATCAGTGTAATCAGTATAACGGCACCGACCTGACACTGTCTGTAGTCACTGAGTACAATCCTGATCACAGGTATCAGTGTAATCAGTATAACGGCTCCGACCTGACACCGTCTGTAGTTACTGAGTACAATCCTGATCACAGGTATCAGTGTAATCAGTATAACGGCACCGACCTGACACTGTCTGTAGTCACTGAGTACAATCCTGATCACAGGTATCAGTGTAATCAGTATAACGGCACCGACCTGACACTGTCTGTAGTCACTGAGCACAATCCTGATCACAGGTATCAGTGTAATCAGTATAACAGCGCTGACCTGACACTGTCTGTAGTCACTGAGCACAATCCTGATCACAGGTATCAGTGTAATCAGTATAACGGCACCGACCTGACACTGTCTGTAGTCACTGAGCACGGAGCACAATCCTGATCACAGGGTGACTATAAGTTGTAATAGATGCTAAAGTCACAGATATATAAATATATATAGTCATCTTTTGCATTTTAAAATGAGCACTTTTACCAGGGCTGTTCACCAGTGACCTGCGGTGGGAGATGCAGTAAAGAGCAGATCTGCTTGGAGGAGCCGCCTTGTCCTGCATTACTCACGTCTCCCATAGGTGTGGATGGACCGTGTAATGCTTCACGTTACCTGTGGCAGCGCTGCAGGGAGCTGAACACCTGCCAGGTTTTTCTATAGATGGAGCTGATCAGTTGGCTTTCCCTTGTATCTGCCTATTTTGGGGGGATCTTACCACCCCTCAGAGGATCTGATCAGTCCCCTCACATATGTAAGGTTCTTCCTAAAATACAGGATTGATCCACCATCCTATTAACTCTGCTCCCCGGATCGTGATCCGTCATCATACACTCATGGACACAATTGTTGGTCTCTTCTGATAAGGTAAGAAAACCCCAAAAAAATCCCTGAGATAACCAGAGACTGACTAGTAATTTTCACTGTAAATTTTCTGAATATTGATAAGCAGGATTAGATTTCATTTTTTTGCTCTTGAATTTTGCTTCAACCAAACAATGTAAATGACTAATGACCCTGAACACAAAAGATGGATCCCTAGAAAAGATTAACAGTGATGTGACCATAGGGACATGTGCCACTACGGTGCGTCCTGTAATTATCATCAGCGGTGGCTGCAGCCTGGTAATCCGTCGCCTATTTACATTGTGAAAAGTAGTTATTGTGCTGTTTGTGATCATGGTGTCTGCACTGAACATGGTGCACAAGAAGCTGAGGAGAAAGCACGTTATAGACAACATGTTAGAAATAAAGGCTATAAGATGTCTCCTACAGCCGGATGTCCCTGTCACTACAGCTGCACATATAAGTGTAAGGTCTATGGGGCTGTTGCTGAGCGGCTTGGATGTGGCCACAAGAGACTGATGATACGAATGGGAACCACAGAGCCCAGTACAACTTCCAGATAGATTACAGGTGAACTCCGAGGTCCATCAGTATTTGGTTGCACCATCTGCCGCTGCTAGGGCCAAAGTGGAGTTCATGGAAGACGACTGAAAGCAAATCGTAAAAAAGCCAGACTGAAATTTGTCACAAAGCTTCTAGAGAACATCCTGTGGACAGAGCAGACAGAGATGGAGCTTGGTGGTGTTAGATCAGCTCTATGTTCACTATGTTCATAGATGGAAACAAGAAGAAAAGAATGTTGCACCAGCTGTGACACATGGAGGAGCTCAGGGAAGTTCTGTGGCGACTTCTGCATCTGACACATGGTGGAGCTCAGGGATGTTCTGTGGCGACTTCTGCATCTGACACATGGAGGAGCTCGGGGAAGTTCTGTGGTGACTGCTGCATGTGACACATGGAGGAGCTCGGGGATGTTCTGTGGCGACTTCTGCATCTGACACATGGAGGAGCTCGGGGATGTTCTGTGGCGACTTCTGCATCTGACACATGGAGGAGCTCGGGGATGTTCTGTGGTGACTTCTGCATCTGACACATGGAGGAGCTCGGGGATGTTCTGTGGTGACTTCTGCATCTGACACATGGAGGAGCTCGGGGATGTTCTGTGGTGACTTCTGCATCTGACACATGGAGGAGCTCGGGGATGTTCTGTGGTGACTTCTGCATCTGACACATGGAGGAGCTCGGGGATGTTCTGTGGCGACTTCTGCATCTGACACATGGAGGAGCTCGGGGATGTTCTGGGGTGACTGCTGCATGTGACACATGGAGGAGCTCGGGGATGTTCTGTGGTGACTTCTGCATCTGACACATGGAGGAGCTCGGGGATGTTCTGTGGCGACTTCTGCATGTGACACATGGAGGAGCTCGGGGATGTTCTGTGGTGACTTCTGCATCTGACACATGGAGGAGCTCGGGGATGTTCTGGGACGACTGCTGCATGTGACACATGGAGGAGCTCGGGGATGTTCTGTGGTGACTGCTGCATCTGACACATGGAGGAGCTCGGGGATGTTCTGGGGCGACTGCATCTGACACATGGAGGAGCTTGGGGATGTTCTAGGGTGACTGCTGCATGTGACACATGGAGGAGCTCGGGGATGTTCTGGGGCGACTGCATCTGACACATGGAGGAGCTCGGGGATGTTCTAGGGCGACTGCATCTGACACATGGAGGAGCTTGGGGATGTTCTAGGGCGACTGCATCTGACACATGGAGGAGCTCGGGGATGTTCTGGGGCGACTGCTGCATGTGACACGTGGAGGAGCTCGGGGATGTTCTGGGGCGACTGCTGCATGTGACACATGGAGGAGCTTGGGGATGTTCTGGGGTGACTGCTGCATGTGACACATGGAGGAGCTCGGGGATGTTCTGGGGTGACTGCTGCATGTGACACATGGAGGAGCTCGGGGATGTTCTGGGGTGACTGCATCTGACACATGGAGGAGCTTGGGGATGTTCTAGGGCGACTGCTGCATGTGACACATGGAGGAGCTCGGGGATGTTCTGGGGCGACTGCTGCATGTGACACATGGAGGAGCTTGGGGATGTTCTGGGGTGACTGCATCTGACACATGGAGGAGCTCGGGGATGTTCTGTGGTGACTGCTGCATCTGACACATGGAGGAGCTCGGGGATGTTCTGGGGTGACTGCTGCATGTGACACATGGAGGAGCTCGGGGATGTTCTGGGGTGACTGCTGCATGTGACACATGGAGGAGCTCGGGGATGTTCTAGGGTGACTGCTGCATGTGACACATGGAGGAGCTCGGGGATGTTCTAGGGCGACTGCTGCATGTGACACATGGAGGAGCTCGGGGATGTTCTGGGGTGACTGCATCTGACACATGGAGGAGCTTGGGGATGTTCTAGGGTGACTGCTGCATGTGACACATGGAGGAGCTCGGGGATGTTCTGGGGCGACTGCTGCATGTGACACATGGAGGAGCTCGGGGATGTTCTGGGGCGACTGCATCTGACACATGGAGGAGCTTGGGGATGTTCTAGGGCGACTGCTGCATGTGACACATGGAGGAGCTCGGGGATGTTCTGGGGCGACTGCTGCATCTGACACATGGAGGAGCTCGGGGATGTTCTGGGGTGACTGCTGCATGTGACACATGGAGGAGCTCGGGGATGTTCTGGGGTGACTGCTGCATGTGACACATGGAGGAGCTCGGGGATGTTCTGGGGTGACTGCTGCATGTGACACATGGAGGAGCTCGGGGATGTTCTGGGGTGACTGCTGCATCTGACACATGGAGGAGCTCGGGGATGTTCTAGGGTGACTGCTGCATGTGACACATGGAGGAGCTCGGGGATGTTCTAGGGTGACTGCTGCATGTGACACATGGAGGAGCTCGGGGATGTTCTGGGGTGACTGCTGCATCTGACACATGGAGGAGCTCGGGGATGTTCTAGGGTGACTGCTGCATCTGACACATGGAGGAGCTCGGGGATGTTCTGGGGTGACTGCTGCATGTGACACATGGAGGAGCTCGGGGATGTTCTGGGGTGACTGCATCTGACACATGGAGGAGCTTGGGGATGTTCTAGGGCGACTGCTGCATGTGACACATGGAGGAGCTCGGGGATGTTCTGGGGCGACTGCTGCATGTGACACATGGAGGAGCTTGGGGATGTTCTGGGGTGACTGCATCTGACACATGGAGGAGCTCGGGGATGTTCTGTGGTGACTGCTGCATCTGACACATGGAGGAGCTCGGGGATGTTCTGGGGTGACTGCTGCATGTGACACATGGAGGAGCTCGGGGATGTTCTGGGGTGACTGCTGCATGTGACACATGGAGGAGCTCGGGGATGTTCTGGGGTGACTGCTGCATGTGACACATGGAGGAGCTCGGGGATGTTCTGGGGCGACTGCATCTGACACATGGAGGAGCTTGGGGATGTTCTAGGGCGACTGCTGCATGTGACACGTGGAGGAGCTCGGGGATGTTCTGGGGTGACTGCTGCATGTGACACATGGAGGAGCTCGGGGATGTTCTGGGGCGACTGCATCTGACACATGGAGGAGCTTGGGGATGTTCTAGGGCGACTGCTGCATGTGACACGTGGAGGAGCTCGGGGATGTTCTGGGGCGACTGCTGCATGTGACACGTGGAGGAGCTCGGGGATGTTCTGGGGTGACTGCTGCATGTGACACATGGAGGAGCTCGGGGATGTTCTGGGGCGACTGCATCTGACACATGGAGGAGCTTGGGGATGTTCTAGGGTGACTGCTGCATGTGACACATGGAGGAGCTTGGGGATGTTCTAGGGTGACTGCTGCATGTGACACATGGAGAAGCTTGGGGATGTTCTGGGGTGACTCTGCTGCATTTGACACAAGGGTTCTGAATTTGTTCAGGGTACAATGAAATCTCAAGACTATCCAGCATTCTGGAAAGAAATGTGCTGCTGAGTGTCAGAAAACTGTTTGATTGCTGGTCATGGTTCATCCAACAGGATAATGACCTAATCATGCAGAATATCCAAGAACGGCAGAGAGTAAAGAATTGGACTCAACTGAAGACTAGTGACGAGCGAGTGTACTCGTCAATAAGGTCGAGGGCAATAAGGTCTGTAGTGTTCGGGGTGGAGCAGTAGGGGCAGTAAGGTCAGTATTGTACAGGTCACGTCTGCAGGTCAAGGCCGTATAGTCAGTAGTTTCCAGGGCAGTAAGGTCTGTATTGTCTGGGGTGGAGCAGTAGGGTCTGTGTCAAGGCAGTAAAGTCAGTAGTGTCCAGGTCACGTCCGTAGTGTTCCGGTCTGGGCAGTAAGGTCCGTATTGTCTGGGGTGGAGCAGTAGGGTCTGTGTCAAGGCAGTAAGGTCAGTAGTGTTCAGGTCACGTCCGTAGTGTTCCGGTCTGGGCAGTAAGGTCAGTATTGTCCGGAGGAGCAGTAGGGTCCGGGTTGGGGCAGGAAAGTCGGTATGGGCCGGGATAATAGTCCCTAGCAATAAAGCACAGTCTGCTCCTCATTCATCGCTGATGTCCAGGGGGGCTCACAGATTACTGCTGCCGGTGTCTGATTATCTCATTGACCAGTGTTGGGGTTTTCTTACTTTACTAGAAGGGACCAACAATTGTCCTCATCGGTATTGATCAGTCATCTTAATAACCCTTTCACTGATCACATGTCTTATTAACCCTCTCCTCCCCAGGTACCTTTATCTACTCTTCTCCAGTGACGACCTTCTACCATTAGACAATTGGGTGTTTAACACGGAGGCACACCCGTTACCGGTCATCCGCACGGCCAACAGCACGCTGCCGGGAAACCATGTGGCGCGATAGGACCATTATCCTGGGACCACTTCTTCAGACTTGCAGGCATATGGGTGCTATTCCCAGAGACCCCCTCTTACAGGACTGGGGCGACAAGTCGTTCCCGGCACAATTCCATTTTCTGTCATATTTCTTTCTCTGTTGCCTCCGTTGACTGCCAGCGGCAGAACAGCGCATTGAAAGGAGGCGATCACTGACCAAACTGCTCTGCTTGACCAGGCTGCTACTGCAGGGGATTAATACGGGGCCAAAATCCAGGGCTGGGGCTTTTATGAGGGTAAATAGGGGGTCCGGAGAGAGTTTCAGGACAAGAAGATTACCTGCACTTTGCAGCAGATTTGCACTGTCTGGTTTCTATCCTGCGCCATTGCCAAAGTTTACTTCTATCCCAGTGACTGTGGAGGAGAACAGGCCGCAGCGCCCCCCGCTGGAGGGGACTAGAACGACTTCTGAAAACCAAGGAAGGGTCTTCATGTAAGCGCCAGTCGTCAGGAATTTTAGTAGGGGGTCTGTGTAAAGCGGTCCTCACCTCTGACACCGCACCCTGGGACTTTCCCACCTCCACTTTTAATTTCACTTTTTTGGGGTTTTAGCGGCATGAGCAACACAACAAGCAGGAGATTAAAGACATTGTACATACACTGCATCGGGGTCCTTCCTGACACCGGGGTCATTGGTACCGGGGGGAGGTGGGGCAACTGCGTACCTCACTGCAAAAAGGAGGTGGAATAGATGCTCTTGTGCCGATTGTAGTTGTGTAGGCAGAACTATCCCCCGCACCATCACCGTGCAAGAAAAAGGGCAAATGTCATAACCGCGGCGTCGGCATCAATGTGGGGACCCGACTGGAGCGCCCCAGGCCTGACCAGCAGTGTTGGGTGTGTACTTTTCCAGCATTCTTTTTCTGCTCCAATGCTTAAAAAAAAAAAAAAAGTCCCGTTTTATGTTTGCAGCTCCTCCACCAGCCTCTGTGTCTCTGGTTAGAGACTAACAATAAACTTGGAGGGGTCTGCAGTCGTGTGCCGCTTCTGCTGTTCGTAGATGCAGGGATGACTGCAGGATCAGACTACGCAGGGTTTGTTTGTAGTCTGTTGCCATGGAGATGCAACACCGGCTTTTTTATTTAAATACTATTTCTAACATTTTTTATTTTTTTTTGGAGCATTAATATTTACTGTAACAGTATACATACCAGATGATACAAGTTCCCCTCCTCCACGGCCTTGTGCTATTCATTACAGTCCTGGTCATGTGATGGATGATCAGGTGCGCGGCTCGTCACTGTCCAGGTACCGACGCTCCTTCATGTAAAGATCTGACCTATGAAACAAGAAAACGCCACAATTGTGCAGGCTGGGAACCAGGCGTGATAATGGGTAGGCGCGTCAGTTGGACCGGTGTGCGCATGGAAGATTGAGGCCGGAGAGGCGTGCATGGCAAGACGGGCTACATTCAATGTTGTTTTGAAACTTTTTCTGTTGAGTATTTTTTAATTTGTGCTTTTCTTCTATGTTTGGACCTCATCCATCTTTCTGATTTTGCCTTTTTTTATCCCTTTTTTTTGTGTATTCGTATATATATATATATATATATATATATATATATATATATATATATATATATATATATATATATATATATATATATATATATATATATATAATATAAATTTTTTTTAATTATTCGCTGCTATTCCCGGGGTTTAAGGTTTCCAGATATTTGCGTTTGAAAAGTTGCAGATCTTGTCATAAATGTCTTTCTGTCCCTTCCTCCCCCTCCCACTGGAGCAATTTTATGCGCACCTGACATTTTGGTGTGACATTGGAACAGAACTTGACACTTTTTGCTCTGAAAGGTTGTGAAAGAAAAAAAAAAAAATATATATATATATATATATATATATATATATATATATATATATATATATATATATATATATATATATATATATATATATATATATATATATATAATTTATTTATTTATTATTTTGTGCAAAATTAAAGGGGTATTCCCATCTCCAAGATCATATGTAGTAGGCATAATACAACCCCTGGCAAATATGATGGAATCACCGGCCTTGGAGGATGTTCATTCATTTGTTTAATTTTGTAGAAATAAAGCAGATCACAGACATGGCACAAAACTAAAGTAATTTCAAATGGCAACTTTCTGGCTTTAAGAAGCACTAAAAGAAATCTAGATCAAACAATGTGGCAGTCAGTAATGGTTCCTTTTTTTTACCAAGCATAGGGGAAAAATTATGGAATCACTCAATTCTGAGGAAAAAATTCTGGAATCACCCTGTAAATTTTTGTGCCCAAAAATAACACCTGCATCAAATTAGATCTGCTCATTATTCTGCATCTAAAAAGCAGTGATCACACCTTGGAGAGCTGTTGCACCAAGTGGACTGACAAGAATCATGGCTCCAACACGAGAGATGTCAATTGAAACAAAGGAGAGGATTATCAAACTCTTAAGAGGGTAAATCATCACGAAATGTTGCAAAAGATGTTGGTTGTTCACAGTCGGCTGTGACTAAAATCTGGACCAAATACAAACAACATGGGAAGGTTGTTAAAGGCAAACATACTGGTACACCAAGGAAGACATCAAAGCATCAAGACCAGAAACTTAAAGCAATATGTCTCCAAAACAGGAAATGCACAACACAACAAATGAACGAATGGGTGGAAACTGGAGTCAACGTCTGTGACCAAACTGTAAGAAACCGCCTAAAGGAAATGGGATTTACATACAGAAAAGCTAAACGAAAGCCATCATTAACACCTAAACAGGAAAAAACAAGGTTACACTGGGCTAAGGAAAAGCAATCGTGGACTGTGGATGACTGGATGAAAGTCGTATTCAGTGATGAATCGCGAATCTGCATTGGGCAAGGTGATGATGCTGGAACTTTTGTTTGGTGCCGTTCCAATGAGATTTATAAAGATGACTGCCTGAAGAGAACGTGCAAATTTCCCCAGTCATTGATGATATGGGCCTGCATGTCAGGTAAAGGCACTGGGGAGACGGCTGTCATTACATCTTCAATAAATGCACAAGTTTATGTTGATATTTTGGACACTTTTCTTATCCCATTGATTGAAAGGATGTTTGGGGATGATGAAATCATTTTCAAGATGATAATGCATCCTGCCCTAGAGCAAAAACTGCAAAAAGACAATGTCATGGCCTGCAAATAGTCCGGATCTCAATCCAATTGAAAATCTTTGGTGGAAGTTGAAGAAAATGGTCCATGACAAGGCTCCAACCTGCAAAGCTGATCTGGCCACAGCAATCAGAGAAAGTAGGAGCCAGATTGATGAAGAGTCCTGTGTGACACTCACTAAGTCCAGGCCTCAGAGACTGCAAGCTGTTAGAAAAGCCAGAGGTGGTGCGACAAAATACTAGTGATGTGTTGGAGGGTTTTTTTGTTTGTTCATGATTCCATAATTTTCCTCAGAATTGAGTGATTCAATAATTTTTCCCTATGCTTGTTCTAAAAAAGTAACCTTTACTGACTCCCACATTATTTGTTCTTGATTTCTTTTAGTGTTTCTTAAAGCCAGAGAGTTGCCATTTGAAATGACGTTAGTTTTGTGCTATGTCTGTGATCTGCTTTTTTCTACAAAATTAAGCAACTGAATGAACATCCTCCAAGGCTGGTGAGTCCATAATTTTTGCCAGGGGTTGTATTAGCACACTCCAATTAGAAATGTGGTATAGTTTTTCTGATTTGCTTTTGTCTCTTTACTCATGTGCAAGCATTGCAGGACCTTAGGAATCCATGGTTACGTCTACTGATATAGTGACAGATTGCTAGTTGCTAGTGATCATAATTATTGATACCGAAGGTCCTGCAATGCCTGCACATGAGTAAAGGGACATAGCGAATAAAAAAAAACTATACTACATTTCTAATTAGAAGTATTTAATATTATTATACCTACTGCATTTTGGGATAGGATCTTGGAGATGGGAATACCTCCTTTAATTTCATAAATTGGGGATAAAAAAACATCTTTTGAAAGGAAAAATGACTTAGAAAAAAAAATAATCAAAGACCGTGAAATTAACCCAAATAAGAGGGAGAAAAAAATGACTTACAAAGGCAAAAAGCCTAAAGCATCAAGAGTCAGCAGCACATTAATGCAAGTCTCAAAAACCTAAGAGTGTATGAAGATTCATGCCCCAATACACACTGAGGCGTTTCGCCAGCGGCTTTGTCAGGTTTGGTTGGTGGCTTTTAATCCCCTTTATTTATGGGGCCTGATGGCAAAGTGAGTGGAGTCACGACCAGAAGTCGCATCGTTACACGTATTTGATACACTGCCAATTTTGCAGGTTTATCCACCTACAGAGAATGCACAGGTCTGTAATTATCGTAGGTACACTTCACCTGTGAGAGACAGAATCTAACACTAAAATCCAGAAAATCACATTGTAGGATTGATAGTTAATTTGCATTTTATTACATGAAATTAGTATTTGGTACAATAGAAAATCAGAACTTAATATTTGGTGCAGAATCCTTTGTAATTACAGTGGTCAGTCGTTTCCTGTAGTTCTTGACCAGGTTTCTGCATACTGCAGCAGGCCCCCTCCTCCATACAGATCTTCTCCAGATCTTTCAGGTTTCGGTGTTGTTGCTGGGAACATTGAGTTTCAGCTCCTCCAAAGATTTTCTAATGGGTTCAGGTCTGGAGATTGGCTAGGCCACTCCAGGAGCTTGAAATGATTCTTACAGATCCGCTCTTTAGTTGCCCTGGCTTTGTGTTTCGGGTCATTGTCATGCTGGAAGACCTAGCCAAAACCCATGTTCAATGCTCTTACTGAGGGAAGGAGGTTGTTGACCAAAATCTCGTGATACAAAACCCCATCCATCCTCCCTTCAATGCGGTGCAATCATCCTGTCCCCTTTACAGAAAATCACCCCAAACGTACAATGTTTCCCCCACCATGCTTCACAGTTTGGATGGTGTTTTTGGGGTTGTACTCATCCTTCTTTATCCTCCAAACACGGCGAGTGGAGATGATACCAAAAAGTTCTATTTTTTTCTCATCTGACCACATGACCTTCTCCCGTGCCTCCTCTGGATCATCCAGATGGCCATTGGTCAACTTCAGATGGGCCTGGACATGTGCTGGTGTGAGCAGGGGGACCTTGTATGTCCTGCAGGATTGTAATCCATGATGGCGTGGTGTGTTACTAACGGTAATATTTGAGACTGGTCCCAGCTCTCTTCAGGTCATTAACCAGGTCCTGCGTGTAGTTCTGGGCTGATTCTTGATCTTTCTCAGAATCATCCTTACCCCATGAGGCGAGACCTCCCATGGAGCCCCAGAGCGAGGAAGATTGACAGCCATCTTGTTTCTTCTATTCTCTAATAATTGTGCCAACAGTTCCCTTTTCACCAAGCTGCTTGCCTATTGTTCTGTAGCCCATCCCAGCCTTGTGCAGGTCAACACTTTTGTCCCTAGTGTCCTAAAGGCCCCGTCTCACATAGCGATTTACCAACGATCACGACCAGCGATACGACCTGGCCGTGATCGTTAGTAAGTCGCTGTGTGGTCGCTGGGGAGCTGTCACACAGACAGCTCTCTCCAGCGACCAACGATCAGGGGAACGACTTCGGCATCGTTGAAACTGTCTTCAACGATGCCGAAGTCCCCCTGCAGCACCCGGGTAACCAGGGTAAACATCGGGTTACTAAGCGCAGGGCCGCGCTTAGTAACCCGATGTTTACCCTGGTTACCAAAAAAAACAAACAGTACATACTCGCCTTTCGGTGTCCGTCAGGTCCCTTGCTGTCTGCTTCCTGCTCTGACTGAGCCGCCGTACAGTGAGAGCAGAGCGCAGCGGTGACGTCACTGCTGTGCTCTCGCTGTACGGCCGGATCTCAGTCAGAGCAGGAAGCAGACGGCAAGGGACCTGACGGACATCAGATGGTGAGTATGTACTGTTTTTTTTTACATTTACGCTGGTAACCAGGGTAAACATCGGGTTACTAAGCGCGGCCCTGCGCTTAGTAACCCGATGTTTACCCTGGTTACCAGTGAAGACATCGCTGGATCGGTGTCACACACACCGATTCAGCGATGTCAGCGGGACCTCAACGACCAAAAAAAGGTCCAGGCCATTCCGACATGACCAGCGATCTCACAGCAGGGGCCTGATCGCTGGTACGTGTCACACATAGCGAGATCGCTACTGAGGTCGCTGTTGCGTCACAAAACTTGTGACTCAGCAGCGATCTCGCTAGCGATCTCGCTATGTGAGACTGGGCCTTTAGACAGCTCTTTGGCCATGGTGGAGAGGGAGTGTGATTGAGTGTGTGAACAGGTGTCTACAGGTAACGAGGTCAAACAGATGCAATTAATACAGTTAATGAGTGCAGAGTAGGAGGCTTCTTAGGCTATGTGCACACGCTGCGGAATGGTGTGCCCATATTTCTGCACTGTTTTTGGTAAATCTCCAGGTAAACCGCACTGCGGATTTACAGCGTTTTTTCCGCAGTTTTTGTGCGGATTCCACCTGTGGTTTTACGCCTGCAGATTCCTCTTATGGAGCAGGTGTAAACCGCTGCGGAATCCGCACAAAGAATTGACATGCTGTGGAAAATAAACCGCTGCGTTTCTGGGGTTTTTTACTGCAGCATGTGCACTGCGGATTTTGTTTTCCATAAGTTTACATGGTACTGTGCACCTCATGGAAAACTGCTGTGGATCCGCAGCGTGCACACATAGCCTAACAGAAAATCTAACAGGTCTGTGAGAGGCAGAATTCTCGCTGGTTGGTCGGTGATCAGATACTTATTTCATGCAATAAAATGCAAATTAATTATGTAATAATCATACAATGTGATTTGCTGTCTTTTTTTTGTTTGGTTTTTAGATTCTGTCTCACAGGTGAAGTGTATCTACGATAACAATTACAGACCCTCCATTCTTTGTCAGTGGGAATACTGCATTGCAGAGTATCAAATACTTGTTTTCCCCACTGTATATAGACTTATGTTACATTGTCGGGGTCGTAATACGACAATTAATCCTCATTCACCAGTCATTCCAAATTGTAATGTGAGCGCAGAGCTTCTGGTACCGAAAAAGAAATGATTCAGACACGTAGCTGATTCAATCTTTGCTGATGCTCTGGCGTTCAGCTCAGTGAGTAGCTGAGCAGCAACTGTGTTTTATTTTTCAATACATAGTACTAAAAAGGGAATGCAATGGGTGGGGTTTAAGCAGCATACATCTAGTGCTCAGTCTCTCTCTCTCTGATTCGTCGAACGTCTCCTGGTGAATTCCTCCTCTTCTTCTCATTCCTTTAGTTTCGATTCCAAAGAAATGATTCATCCCTCCAGACACAAACCAGAAACGAAACTGAACCCTGGCGGCCATTTTAAATACAATTACATTTGCATTAACTAACAGATAGGAAAAACTTATTGTTTCACAGTATAAAAGTATAGCAGTACAAAGAGAGCATAAAGATTTATATAAAAGTACAAAGGTATATAAGAAAATACATTTTCACCTTGACAATCCCCCCTAAACACTAAGTTTTTCCCTTAAAGAAGGATCCTTCGAGACTGTCCATGTGATGGGAAAAGGGGAGGTGGATTTCTTCATCCAGACACCTCAGAAACTCTCCCCTAGCGAGAGGCCTCCAGGCAGCTGAACCCTTCACTAACCTCACATGGAGTTCTCCCACTGTCCCTAAACTAAATCTCTTAGCATCATCTGAGAATGGGGGGTCTTGTCTACTCTCTTGAGAGGAATATACTTAGGGATCTCCCCTGGATCAGTACCATTGTACTCTGGTGGGTCTATTTTTTGATTGAGGAAGGTACCAGTCGGAGTTGCTTTGACAATAACCTTTTTATACAAGGGAATAACACAACAGAGAATTATCGATTCAACTATAAGGAGGGCAATTAGTACCAAACAAACTTATTGAAGGAATCTCTTGATCCCACCTAACCAACTGGAGAAGAAAGATGTGTCTGCTCCAGCATACATGACACGTCGTCTTATTGTCCTAATTTGTTCAACTTCTTTAGAAACCTTCAGGTCTTTCGGATCTACATTTCGCCATTCAGGTCTGGCTGTCTATATTTCGTCTCGTAAGTCTTTGGTCATACCGTCAATGAATGTATTTACCAATACTTTAACATCAAGTGGGTTTATGGGACTGTACTCCATGTCTTCCCATTTCAGCTATAACCGTCCAAAGTATAGCTCTACACTCTCTCCTTTTGTCACATCTGCAAAAAGATCTTAATTTGTGTCCTAGCACGTCACCTGTTTTTGTGCTCACTAACTACCTAGGCCTGCCTAGGTGCACTTAATACGTCCATCATATTGTCATTATTTGTCTGTAAAATGAGAAAGGTTGGTTCTCAGGGTCAGCCAAATGTTTTTTGCGTAGCTAGCTAGTCAGAGGGCCTCCAGGGATAATACTCCTGTATCTGTCTTACCCTACCTGATGTGGTTGGTTCTCTGGTGGTGGGGGCGACATGACATGCTGATCTACAGCTCCTTCCCAAAAGGATTACTGTCAGCCTACTCCTAAAAGTTAATGTCTCCAGTATCCACCAACCACAATCCTGCGTCAGCTTCTTATATCACTACATGTGATCTTGTCTGGACAGGATTCAGTGTAATTCTCTTAGGTCGGGTTGCAGCACGGGTCATACAAGTGTTAGCGCCCAAACCCTCAACTATATCCTGAAAGGCATCACAGCTATAATTGACAAATCTTTGTTCACTGTAATATATATACATATATATATTTGATCCATTCAACATTTTTATTAATCTGCACCTTTGGGATTATAGAAGCAATGCCGGCATAAATCTGGTTCTGGGCTTTAAACTGGTCAGGCACCCCCCTTGGCACTCCAATGGCATCAATATATACTAGTGGATCTTCTTCATAACTCATATGGAGCTGATCAAAACTTCTCCTCTTTCTGGTAGGTTCATCAGGTATCTTTGGTGTACATATATTGTGTATGTTTAATTAGCAAATCAGTATCTAGAGAACTGTTCTCTTCGCAGAAACTTGTCTCGAAGATCCCTACTGGTGTACCTGTAGTGTCGTGGGAATTGTAGCAGGTGTAATTGTCAGCTAATACGGTTACTCCTCCTGGAACCTTTAGTTTGGGTTCCTTATGAAATAGTGGGACATAATCTGGGCAATCAGTGGACTTCAGACCTTTCAAACGATTCATGACACAGGCAGTGGTGTTGTCATCAGGAAAAAGCAATGCATATGTGTAGAGATGTGTATTCGCAGCAGCACAAGCAATACATCCTACAGAGATATTCTGGACTCTTACATTGTATCTCACCCATTCTAACCATAGATTTTTCCTTGGGGCTGTTTGTGTTTCTATGGAGAAAACCTCTCGCCAACTGAGACCTGGAAGGGGGATCACTTCATTAACTACATTTTGCAAACGCTCACCTGGGCCTGTTTTAGGTGTACTGGTAACAGGGGCCATGGTTGGTCTGAAGCTAATATCCCGGAGCTGTATATGGCCTAAATACGCATGGGGTCCGGCACTAAATACATAATTATAATTTCTTCCCAATACAAATGTCTGCAGATCAGCAGATTGGGCGTTTTCAAGATTCAGGAGGAGGGGGTGACAACTTTTACCCCATTTACAGCCCTAAGTGGTTGCAGAAGGGCTGTTAGATGCATTCTCTCACGAAGACTCCTACCCGTCCTATCCTTAGGGAACATGGCTTCGCTAGGTTTATATCCCCAATCTTTCCCTGTACTCCAGGCAGCATCTGTCCAATAATGACAATTATCATTGTATTGTCTGGTAACACACATATAAAACTGGATAGTTCCCTCTACCACCCGTTCAGTCTCAAGGCACTTGACTACATCACAGAAATCAAATCGCCAGATATTCACCGGGGCTGTCAGGTTTACCCAGAGAATAGTGGGACCTTAGTATTTTCATTTACATTAGGAGCCGAGAAGGTAGGGGCGAGGATGGCCCCCATTTCCAGGATCAAAAACAACAACATTTCCCTTCAGTCACTACTGTGACTAAACACTGGTTCGGTCTCTTTTACAATATGAGGCGTGGATCCAGGTGCTCTTTCCTTCAAGTTTTACTGCAGTGGGGGTGACCAGGATCACCGTGTGAAGTCCTTCAAATCTCAGCTGGAGACAATCTCTGCGCACAAACTTTTTCACATACACCAGGTCTCCTGGCACAAAGGGATGGTGTCCAGGAACCTTGTCTGGGTCTGGAAGAGAACTGAAGACAGTTAAATGCACTTTGGCAAGGTGTCCATGTAAGGCCTGCACATAGCTAGTCAAGTCCTGGTACTTGAGCTGCAACTGTTGTGGAAAGAAACATTCAAGATTGGGGCTCCTGCCAAACAGAATCTCATACGGTGACTGTCCTGTCTTCCTGTTTGGGGTATATCTTACTGAAAACAAAGCCAGAGGAAGGCATTCTGTCCATGGTTTACCAGTCTCTGCCATTGCCTTCTGGATTTTAAGCTTAAGAGTTCCATTTAGTCTCTCCACTCTTCCACTACTCTGCGGATGGTATGGAGTATGCAATGCTTGACTTACCCCCAGTGCTGCCATTACCTCTGACATGATCTCTCCAGTAAAATGGGAACTCTGATCGCTTTCAATGACTTCAGGAACTCCATACCTGCATATGATCTCAGCCATCAGTTTCTTCACCGTTGTCTTAGCCGTAGCTTTGGCAACTGGGTAGGCTTCTGGCCAACCTGAAAATAAATCAATGCAGACCAACACATACTCATACGTCCCTACCCTGGGTAACTGAATTTAATCAATCTGCAGTCTCTGGAATTGGTTAAAGGGGCCGGGGAGTGTGTTTGGATGGGGTTTTCACTGTCCTACCCTGATTATGTGTGACACATATCATGCAGCTCTGTACCTGCCTTTCTGCGCAGGTGGAAAACTCCGGGGGCAATCCATTGTTTCTGTAGGGTGTCACACATGGCCGTCTTCGAGTGGTGCACATTCCCGTGCAGAACCTGTGCCATCATTGGGTACAGTACCTGTGGTAGGCAGACCTTTTCACCCCTCCCCCATAGTCCGGTAACGGTATCAGAGCAAGCCCGTATCTTTTGCCACCTATTTTTCTCCTCCTTACTTGCCTGTTCTTGTAACCGGGCTAAGATGTCTTTCAACACAAGTGGAGATGGTGGGGTGTCTAGGTGATGTACTCGAGAGGCCACAGGAGTGCTTGCTGCTTTCTTCGCAGCCTGGTCTGCCAGTGCTTACCCTTTGTCCGTCCATCAGTGCTTTTGGTATGTGCCTTTACCTTTATGATGCCTGCTTGGGTGGGAAGCTGTAGTGCATTCATAAGTTGCTGGACTGCCTCAGCATATTTAAAGGGGTGGCCATTTGTTGTCAGGAAAGCCCTGGCTCTCCAGATAGGCCCATAACCGTGTGTAATGCCAAAAGCATACCTGGAATCAGTGTAGATGTTTACAGTCTTACCTTCTGCTAGTTTGCATGCTTCTTGTGCAGACATATGAGCTGGCATTGACTCTGCCTTGATTACCTCATGTTCTGAGACCACAGCATATCTGGTACAGTAGCATCCTCGGTCATCTTGGTGACGGGATCCATCTACAAAAAGCTCAAAATCAGCATTAGAATGGGCACACTAGAGACCAGCCGTTTCCTGAGACATCAATTCTAGACAATCATGTGGTTTGGAAACCTAATCTTGTTCCTCTGGATCCATTCTAGAAAGAAAAAGAGTGTCCTTGCTCAGAGTGTCCTTGCTCATATCACCTACTCCTCCCCCCTTTGGATCCAGGGTAACTAGAAGAAGAGTAACGGGGTTTAGGACAGTGCACCTTTTCAAAGTCACATTAGTAGGCATGAGAATAGCACACCGAAGTCGCAGCTGTCCAGCCATGGATATGTGGCTAGATTGTACTTGGTTAGGGATACTATATACATTGTGTGGGGTGTGGACCATCAGTGGGTGATCCAAAACAATCTCTGAAGACTTGTGTAGCAACAGCTGGACAGACAACACGGCCCGAACACAGAAGGGACTTCCTCTTGCCACCGTACCCAGGCGGCCGCTGTAATAAGCAACAGGTCTCTGTTTGTCTCCATGAAGCTGAGTCAGCACACCTGTAGCATGTCCTGCATAGGTGATCTCTGTCTGCAAGGCAGTCTGCAATACTGTACGGCAGTGCTCGGGTGTCTTGTAATCAGTATCTAGGGCCTGCAGTGTGTAGCACTATATCACAGGGCAAATTCCCTCCCTGGGTGGTCATAGCATCTCCTGGATGCAAGGGGCCATAAGTGGCAAGGTAGGCCTGGCACTCTTGGGCTATGGATGGGCCCCCCTTTTTTTCTTAACGGGAAACACGGGTGTGTTACATGGGGAAACACAGGGTATCAGGGCACCATTATCGAATAACATTTGTATTTGCCCCTTGAGACACTGCTCCTGATCATGTTTCAAAGGGTATTGATGGACTTTAGAAAAAGGGCACCAGGTTTGAGAAACACTTTTACTGGTTCTACAGGCATTATTGGGGGAGAATCTGGGTCTATCAGGACCATCATAACTGTGGGAAGGGCAAGTAGGATACACATCTCTTTATATTCATCTGCATAGGAGTTATATAACGCAAGGACCATCTGACCATCATCTTGGAATTATATCCTGGAGCAGAACTGTAATAATAAATCTGCCCCCAGTAAATTTACCGAACATATAGAAAAGATTACGAACTGAGCAGTAACTTCAGGGAAAGGTCCCACAGGGATAGGTTTTATAAGAGTATATTCATTAGGTCTGTCATCTACTCTAATTAAAACAAGCTCTTGATCTGAGAATTTGCATGACGGGGCTGGGGAGATAATGAAATTCCCATACGGGGTTAAAGGCGTATTGGAATGTGAAGCTGGACTCACGTGTACGAAGGGAGGAGGCAGAAACTAGAGTCTGTTACATAGACAGTAAGAAGCGCTGCTGATTTAACCCTTCCTTTCCTGCTGGACTAAATTCTTTTGAAAACCTTTTACTATTTGCAATGCATCATCCGGAGTGGAAATCCCAATATCGGGTCTACTACAAAAAAGTATGAATGGGCTTTTTGTTACAGTGAGAATCCCAGATCTTCAAACACTACCATAAGACGCCCATAGAACTTCTCGGCAATCCAGGATATATTGGTGCCTTTTACCAATCTTTCAATTACTTACAAGTTTTCATCTAGGACTAGGCAGGTCTATTTCACTTTCAATTTCATACAGTACTTATTGCTGTAAACATAAATCTCTCAGTGTATATTGTACCAAGGACAGAGAAAACTTAGAATGCAATACATGGCCCCCCCCTCCCCCGTAGCCCACAGCGCCGAGGGGAAAAATTGCAAGCAAATAGCGCAGGGGCTCACTCAGCCCCTCCCATCTAGTAACGCGGAGATAAAAAATCACTGCATTCCACAGCCCTGAAGGGAGAATACAAAAGCCCAGATGTATGCCCCCCTTTCTTCTCCGGCACATAGCGTAGATAAGGAGAAAGAAGAAAAAAACTGACAAAGAAATCTTGCAGCGGTTTGCTCAGCCCCTCCCCTACAGTACACAGCACTGATACAAAGCTCCGTATCTTCTACAGTCACAAATTACAGCAGTTTTCAGACCTAATTTCTACAAAACTTTCCTATAATCCTCCGTGGTCTGGGCGGAGCCCCAAGGACGGTCCGTACGCACACACAAGGCAGGTCTCCGCCCAGGTTGGATTCTGCACAACACAAACAGGACACACCTACGCTTTTGGAGAGCTCTTTCCGCCGCCATTACAGGGCGGTGGCTGGGACTGCATTTTCATCATCAGTGGCACGGCGGCCATTTTACAATCTGTAAGATCACAGTTCACAGGCATTTTATAACCAAACACGGGCTCTACATTATCTGATCCTCCCCTCCATCAACCTATTCTCATCCTTTGTTCTTTAAGCCTCGCGCAACTCGCAGATAAGCTTCTTGACTGTCTCTTGCCCTCCCGTGACCATTGTCTTGACTTCCACAGAATCCTCATCTAACTTGTGGGGCACGGACTTCTACTTTAAGATACGCAGCTTGGCTCCCAGGATACTATGGCCTCCTGCAGTAGGCCACTGGCAGCGATCTTCAACACTGGGTTCCACAATACGGAATCTCGCTCAACGTATTAGAAAAAGAAGAGCCTCGCGCTCAATATTTCCATCCCTAACCTGAACACAGTGATTAACAGACTATCCTGCCACGATATCCCAAACAGTCGGGAGGCGGTCTCCTAGTGAGAGCCCTCCACAGAAATACAGGTGGTCCCTGCTCGGGACGTCTTAATTACCTAGCTGGTACAATATCACAGAGGCTGCGTCTCCTATCCCTTCCTCTAAGCCGCCCCACAATCTACAACTAGCTCAATTTTTCAGTCCACTTCACTACTAGACAATAGTCACGGGTAGGATGGTTGAATGGAGTACAATGACCGATGGAGGAGGTGTGGTGTACAGAGGTCGCACAGGATGCAACGTCTCTCAGTTGCTGGTTCAGAGCGTGGCACAGGATCACGTTTGATCTCACCACTCGATCATTCACCTCCCGGACCCAAGGAGACTACAGACAAACCAATAACGGCTGAGACACTAGCAAGTGTGACATATACAGTGTACATGATCGCCACTTACCGTGTACGGAGGGTGATCAGTCCTCGAGGTCAGCCACTACGGGTATCATCCACAGACATCCAGGCATGGGTCCAGAGGGTCTCGGATCGCTGGCCACGCCCCCCGTTGGTCGCGCCAAAATTGTCGGGGTCGTAATACGACAATTAATCCTCATTCACCAGTCATTCCAAATTGTAATGTGAGCGCAGAGCTTCTGGTACCGAAAAAGAAATGATTCAGACACGTAGCTGATTCAATCTTTGCTGATGCTCTGGCGTTCAGCTCAGTGAGTAGCCGAGCAGCAACTGTGTTTTATTTTTCAATACATAGTACTAAAAAGGGAATGCAATGGGTGGGGTTTAAGCAGCATACATCTAGTGCTCAGTCTCTCTCTCTCTGATTCGTCGAACGTCTCCTGGTGAATTCCTCCTCTTCTTCTCATTCCTTTAGTTTCGATTCCAAAGAAATGATTCATCCCTCCAGACACAAACCAGAAACGAAACTGCCTGGCAGCCATTTTAAATACAATTACATTTGCATTAACTAACAGATAGGAAAAACTTATTGTTTCACAGTATAAAAGTATAGCAGTACAAAGAGAGCATAAAGATTTATATAAAAGTACAAAGGTATATAAGAAAATACATTTTCACCTTGACAACATTATATCCCGGAAACAATGACAGAGGGAAAGTGCACGCATGTGGCATAACACGTTGGCGCATCATGTATGTGAACCCAGTAGTCACATGACCTGTGCCCGGCGTTATTCCTTTTTGTGCTTTTCTGCCATTTGCTGCAATTCTAGGACACGATGAGAGCGGAGAACCTCCTCAGCTGCCACCCCAGAGGACGCCGCTCAGCCGTACGTCACAGTCCACTCATGAGAAATGGGTAACGTTATGTCCCTGGCAAGTAGTGGGAAAGTCCAGCAGAACCCCCCTTCAGCAAGTAATTGGGACCAATATAGGTGGGGACCCAAAAAAGACTCAGTCCAACATTACTTCAGAAAAAAAAGTTAGTTTTTATCTTGCCATATAAATTCCATATTTGGCACAAAATTGTCCAATCTCAGCTATGAATATCTCTGGTGGTTCGCCGGGCACAGAAGTGAGGAGCTCTGGAGGCTGCCATAAAGGCTGCGACATGCTATCTCCATAAGGCCAGAAATCCATACAGATATTGCCATCACTAAGAAACATTTTTTTTTCTCGTGTACTCGTGATGCATCTGTTTTTTTTCACTGAAGTGGTTGGTTTAGGAACCAGCCCGTCAGAAGACCCCTGGAGGTCACATCTGTATTCCAGGTCATCACTGAGCTACAGCCACAGATCCTCATGGACTTGTGTGGCCGAGTCCGTGTTTTGCCTGAGGAGTAACGCACTGCACACAGATATTTCCAGGATATGGTGCAAAATGCTGCCTTCTTTGCCTAAAGAAAAAAATGTATGACTTGTGTGTACCCCAGAATGGCACCAATCAACCCATCCCACAAAGACATGCAAACATGGCCGCACCGGTGCAGAAGGAAAATAAGCATTTCTTTCCCCATGAGTTTGTATTGCGCGGAGGACAAAATCGTTGATGTCCCCACGTGGGTTTGGTGTTTCGGTACCTGGGCAATCTGCACCTCTAAACCATGAATATAAGTCACACAGTAACATAGGATAAATTTCAAAAATAACTCACATTCCTATTCATATATCTATATATGTGAAGAGAGAAATTTCATATGCGTCACCCCCGTGCACTGTGTAACAATTCACTGTGGAAACCACAGCAGTAACCAAACTAAAACCAAAGCAATTCAGTAGGGGTCAAAAAGAGCCAAATGAGATATCAAGACGTGGACGTATAGAAATAAACTTTTATTAATATTGTGTGTGACGGTGGTTACAAAGTATATTAAAATTACATAAATCCACAAATATAAAACCGTATATAAACATTGATGATTAAAAACAAAAAATGCGCTGCACCAGGAAGATCAGGATGAAAGAGTGAAATATCACTCCTAACTACAGCCCCACTGTAATAACAGGATGTCTTAGATTATGCTGGCACCATGTAATTAAAAGTATCTCTGCCAAGTCCAACTCAAAGAGAACAACAATAATACAAAATTTGCTAATTTGTTCCTGGGGCTGTGGGAGAGTGACCTTTTTCACAATGAGTCAGTGTCGCCAGTGGACCGCATCCTTTTATGGGTGCGGTTCATTGACGACATATTTTTCATATGGCAGGGGTCTGTTGAATCTCTCCATACATTTATGGAACAGCTTAATTCAAATTCCCTAAATATTCATCTGACATATAAGTGTGACACCAGATTCATGGAGTTTTTGGATGTGGGTATTTATAAAGATGACAGTGGTTGCCTATACACTGACATCTTTCGCAAATCAACGGCAGTGAATGCTCTTCTCCATGCATCTTCCTCACACCCCCCAACAATGATCAGATCCATACCAATAGGCCAATTCTTGCGGCTGCGTAGGATCTGTACAAACGAAATAGATTTTGAAAAACAAGCTCTGGATATGAAAAAACGATTCGAGGAACGCGGGTACAGTAAAACGCTCGATCAAGAGAGGATATAATCGGGCGAGATACATATCAAGACATGAAGCCCTATATGGGAATAAAACAGAAAAATCTGATCGAGTAATTAGATACATTACACAATACCATGGGCATACCGAACTAATGAGATCCTATCTAACGAAGTCATGGGCCATTCTGAGGGCCGATCCGGTTCTATCCCAATACATTGGGGAGAGACCCAATATCACTTATCGTAGGTCACGGAACCTGAAGGACGAATTAGTTAAGAGCCATTATAGCTATAATTCAGTTATCCCCTCCTTTCTAACGGCAGCTAAGGCGACACTGGGCTGCAAACCGTGTGGTCAATGCGTTGCATGCCCCAACATTATAAGGACTGATTCATTTTGTAATTTTAATGGGACAACCCAATACAAAATTAAGCATGTTATAACATGTACAACGAAAACTGTAATCTATCATGCTACATGTCCCTGTTCCCTTGTATATGTGGGCATGACAACGAGACAGTTAAAGGTGCGTGCCAGGGAACATGTTCGGGGCATTATAGCTGCCAAAGAAATAGATGACCTGTCAGTGTTGAAAACCATCCCAAAACACTTTAAACTATACCATGGATGTGATGCGTCTCTATTGAAGATAACTGGTATAGATATGATAAGGACTAATGAGAGAGGGGGTAAAATAAGCACAGCTTTAGCTAAGAAAGAAACTAAATGGATATGGACTCTTGATACTGTATCACCAAAGGGCCTTAACGAAAATCTGAGCTTTGTGCCATTCTTGTAATAACCATCAGTATATTAGTGATTAGTAATTCCTTGTAGTTAGCTCTTAATGGAGTTTAAGTATTTAATATTTGATTTTATTAATTTTAAATATTTTATACTATTTTTATGGGGCCTTAATTTAATTAATATCTCTTTGTATGGTCTTTTAGTTTTTGGCTGTTATATTAATAATTTTAAATATTAATAATTCTTATTATATTCTCTTGTATAGTAGCGTTACTCTATGACACTATGAGGATGGATCCATGATTCACTTATATGATGAACTTACCTGATGTGGATACTGCATTGGAGAGTCTGGAAGAAGTAATTCATACCTATAGATGAGAAGAAAAGATCTATAACTAACCATATATATGTATATATAGGACAAAATCATCTAATGCGATTGGACATGATCTATAATTATCCATAACTACGGTTTCAGTTTAGATGGATAGATGGATATTGTCATGATTAGTCTTATAGAGTATTGTTCGCGTATAGATACATATAAAATTTAAAATATTAATGTATTATATTATTTATTATATATTAAATGCTACTGTAGATATAAAATATCTGTTATGATTAATTAAGGTGTTGTTGTTTTTTGATAATTTTTTTTATTTATTTATTTTTTGATATGTTATACATTATTTCTTCTCTTATTATTTATTAAGTATTATTTTTCTATTTATTATTATTTTTTATTTTTTTCTTATGTCTTCTTTTCTAGTTACAGTCATGATACATAACTATATCACTTTTGGGTATATTTATATATATTTGGTACCTGTTATAATTACTACTTAAGTTTCACTGCTATATGCACTTAGTGAACAATCCTCCCACATTTTTCACACACTTTTTAGTTATTTAGCCATCAACTACCATAGAGTAGAGATTCTGTTTCATTGTATTGCTGTTCTCACACCGCGCCCCTGTTGGTGCGCTTGCGCGGTCTGTGTCCTGAGGTTTCGGCTTCCTGCGTCCATGTATCTAGGTAACGCTGGGTACTCCGGCCCCATGCGACCGATCATGTGACGTAGGGGCCGGAACTTCCGGTCCTCCGGACTGCGCATGCGCCGCACATAATCGGGCCGCGGCGGTCAGAATAAAGACACTATAAAAAGCCCCCCATATTACCACCTAACTATCCCCCTGAAGAAGGATATATTGAATCCGAAACGCGCGTCGGGAGAAGCGCAGGTCCAGGATTCAGCCCCCGCAGGTATAAATTAACATATAATTGCTGACACCACTGTTTTATAATTTGCTATCTCCAACATCGTATTAGGCACTTTTGTTGGTATATTTTTGTGCTATTCACATTTTCTGCACTGTCACTTTATGCAGTGATTTGTATCAACTTATAATCCTGAGTGGTTTGATTTGGCACTTATGCACTTTTAATTATGTTATTGAGTTGAACTTAGCAATGCCACTTTAAAATTTGACTTGGCATTGGGGCACTTTTATATTTTTATATATTTTTTGTATTATTGTTGTTCTCTTTGAGTTGGACTTGGCAGAGATACTTTTAATTACATGGTGCCAGCATAATCTAAGACATCCTGTTATTACAGTGGGGCTGTAGTTAGGAGTGATATTTCACTCTTTCATCCTGATCTTCCTGGTGCAGCGCATTTTTTGTTTTTAATCATCAATGTTTATATACGGTTTTATATTTGTGGATTTATGTAATTTTAATATACTTTGTAACCACCGTCACACACAATATTAATAAAAGTTTATTTCTATACGTCCACGTCTTGATATCTCATTTGGCTCTTTTTGACCCCTACTGAATTGCTTTGGTTTTAGTTTGGTTACTGCTGTGGTTTCCACAGTGAATTGTTACACAGTGCACGGGGGTGACGCATATGAAATTTCTCTCTTCACATATATAGATATATGAATAGGAATGTGAGTTATTTTTGAAATTTATCCTATGTTACTGTGTGACTTATATTCATCTATATATTACTGTGTTCTGCACAGGTCATTTCCTTACATTCAGGAATGGACTTTAAGGCCAGGGAAATATCTTGGCAGGGTCAAGTAAATGCAGTATTCTCAAATGGGAGTGTGACGAATATGGTTAGTGATGGTTGTCAATATGACGAATTATTAAAATTAATTAAAAATCTAACGTACAAGAGGACTAGAGCATGGTGGAGCAAGGCTTTTCTAGAGAATTATATTCAGCTCCAATTAATTCCAAGGGGGCTGCGGATGAATGTTACCCCTACCTTTCCCGTTAATGATGAGATCTTCATAAAAAATTGGGAGGAGACATGCAATATGGCTTCGAAACAGCTTATGGAACTATTGATAAAATACAATTCGAATAACATAGATACCATTGATAGATCTCTGGATGAAGCATATATAAAGGCGAAGTCCTGTCTGACCACCGAACAGCTCACATCAATGGATAATTTATTGGAAAAACATATGGATCAATGGATAAAGAACATCCAGAATACTCAGAAGAATAAATTGGCGAGGGATCAGGAAGATTTGGCTAAAGGCAGGATCTATAGGTGGCGTAAACAACACTCTAATGAAACTACACGTGGTCGCACTAACTCAGCCTCGTCGAATCAAGCATTGGTGGATGTCTCTGGTGCCTCCTCCTCCGCCTCTATATCTACTTTGGCTTCCATTGACTCTACTCCAAAGAGAAAACGGGAACCACGCTATGCACCGATGAAACGTAATTTTAGATATTCACCAGAAAACCACAGGAGTAACTTAAAGGTGATTAATTTGAGTACCCATACACTATCTGAAGTAGAGATTAATGTTTTAAAGAAAGGTCTGACATTTTGTCCTACAGCTCAATTTGATAAATTTGGTGCTATAAAAGACCTACATTTATTTGCTAGGAAGCTTCTGTTTAAAAAACATTTTCATAATGAAGAGGTATCACAATTGTTCCCTACAGAGGCGGAGCAGGAGGCACTAGAGATCTTGGACGAATTGGCACAAGAACACAACGAACCGGTGGGAGGTAAGATCCCAGTCTCCATTCGGCCTAAGTCTCGCAAATTTCCCCCCTTGTCAGCATGTCCCATCATTGACATTTTCGTTAAAACTGTCAGCAAGGAATTCGATAAGATTCCACGGTTTCCTATTGATGACAACTTAAACAAAGATGAAAGAATAGCCATTATGAAACTGAGCAATATGTCTGATGTGGTTATTAAACCTGCTGACAAGGGGGGAAACATAGTGATATGGCCGAAACAAATGTACGAACATGAGGTATTTCGTCAATTGAGGGATGGTACATCTTATAAAAAATTAACATTTAACCCCTTGGATAAATTTAGAACCGAGCTCCTAGTGACTTTAAGGGAAGCCCTTGATGCTGATATCATTAATAAAGATTTATTTTTGGCCCTCCAAATTTCTGAGCCAACAGTGTCAACATTCTATTTACTACCAAAGGTCCACAAGAACCAAAGGATCCCACCGGGTAGACCTATCATATCCGGTTGTGGTAATTACCTTGAAAACATCAACAAATTCATTGATTCAAGGCTACAACCGCTGGTCGAAAATTTGCCATCCTTCATAAAGGATACGAATGATCTTTTAAAGAAAATCGATGGCCTACATGTGGATAGAGAGACCCTTTTGGTATCCTGCGATGTTGAGAGCTTGTATACTAAGATCCGACATCATGATGGCCTACGAGCAGCAGAGTATTTTTTAGGGGCATCTTCCATACCCACATCCATGAAGAAATTTGTGTTACAACTCCTTGAGTTTTCTCTGACCAAAAATTTTTTTCTTTTTAAGGGGTCACTCTACCTGCAGCTCCAGGGCACAGCAATGGGCGCATCATTCGCGCCCGCTTATGCTAATTTGTTCCTGGGGCTGTGGGAGAGTGACCTTTTTCACAATGAGTCAGTGTCGCCAGTGGACCGCATCCTTTTATGGGTGCGGTTCATTGACGACATATTTTTCATATGGCAGGGGTCTGTTGAATCTCTCCATACATTTATGGAACAGCTTAATTCAAATTCCCTAAATATTCATCTGACATATAAGTGTGACACCAGATTCATGGAGTTTTTGGATGTGGGTATTTATAAAGATGACAGTGGTTGCCTATACACTGACATCTTTCGCAAATCAACGGCAGTGAATGCTCTTCTCCATGCATCTTCCTCACACCCCCCAACAATGATCAGATCCATACCAATAGGCCAATTCTTGCGGCTGCGTAGGATCTGTACAAACGAAATAGATTTTGAAAAACAAGCTCTGGATATGAAAAAACGATTCGAGGAACGCGGGTACAGTAAACGCTCGATCAAGAGAGGATATAATCGGGCGAGATACATATCAAGACATGAAGCCCTATATGGGAATAAAACAGAAAAATCTGATCGAGTAATTAGATACATTACACAATACCATGGGCATACCGAATTAATGAGGACCTATCTAACGAAGTCGTGGGCCATTCTGAGGGCCGATCCGGTTCTATCCCAATACATTGGGGAGAGACCCAATATCACTTATCGTAGGTCACGGAACCTGAAGGACGAATTAGTTAAGAGCCATTATAGCTATAATTCAGTTATTAAAATTGTAAAGCGCTGCGGAATATGTTAGCGCTATATAAAAATAAAGATTATTATTATTATTAGTTATCCCCTCCTTTCTAACGGCAGCTAAGGCGACACTGGGCTGCAAACCGTGTGGTCAATGCGTTGCATGCCCCAACATTATAAGGACTGATTCATTTTGTAATTTTAATGGGACAACCCAATACAAAATTAAGCATGTTATAACATGTACAACGAAAACTGTAATCTATCATGCTACATGTCCCTGTTCCCTTGTATATGTGGGCATGACAACGAGACAGTTAAAGGTGCGTGCCAGGGAACATGTTCGGGGCATTATAGCTGCCAAAGAAATAGATGACCTGTCAGTGTTGAAAACCATCCCAAAACACTTTAAACTATACCATGGATGTGATGCGTCTCTATTGAAGATAACTGGTATAGATATGATAAGGACTAATGAGAGAGGGGGTAAAATAAGCACAGCTTTAGCTAAGAAAGAAACTAAATGGATATGGACTCTTGATACTGTATCACCAAAGGGCCTTAACGAAAATCTGAGCTTTGTGCCATTCTTGTAATAACCATCAGTATATTAGTGATTAGTAATTCCTTGTAGTTAGCTCTTAATGGAGTTTAAGTATTTAATATTTGATTTTATTAATTTTAAATATTTTATACTATTTTTATGGGGCCTTAATTTAATTAATATCTCTTTGTATGGTCTTTTAGTTTTTGGCTGTTATATTAATAATTTTAAATATTAATAATTCTTATTATATTCTCTTGTATAGTAGCGTTACTCTATGACACTATGAGGATGGATCCATGATTCACTTATATGATGAACTTACCTGATGTGGATACTGCATTGGAGAGTCTGGAAGAAGTAATTCATACCTATAGATGAGAAGAAAAGATCTATAACTAACCATATATATGTATATATAGGACAAAATCATCTAATGCGATTGGACATGATCTATAATTATCCATAACTACGGTTTCAGTTTAGATGGATAGATGGATATTGTCATGATTAGTCTTATAGAGTATTGTTCGCGTATAGATACATATAAAATTTAAAATATTAATGTATTATATTATTTATTATATATTAAATGCTACTGTAGATATAAAATATCTGTTATGATTAATTAAGGTGTTGTTGTTTTTTGATAATTTTTTTTATTTATTTATTTTTTGATATGTTATACATTATTTCTTCTCTTATTATTTATTAAGTATTATTTTTCTATTTATTATTATTTTTTATTTTTTTCTTATGTCTTCTTTTCTAGTTACAGTCATGATACATAACTATATCACTTTTGGGTATATTTATATATATTTGGTACCTGTTATAATTACTACTTAAGTTTCACTGCTATATGCACTTAGTGAACAATCCTCCCACATTTTTCACACACTTTTTAGTTATTTAGCCATCAACTACCATAGAGTAGAGATTCTGTTTCATTGTATTGCTGTTCTCACACCGCGCCCCTGTTGGTGCGCTTGCGCGGTCTGTGTCCTGAGGTTTCGGCTTCCTGCGTCCATGTATCTAGGTAACGCTGGGTACTCCGGCCCCATGCGACCGATCATGTGACGTAGGGGCCGGAACTTCCGGTCCTCCGGACTGCGCATGCGCCGCACATAATCGGGCCGCGGCGGTCAGAATAAAGACACTATAAAAAGCCCCCCATATTACCACCTAACTATCCCCCTGAAGAAGGATATATTGAATCCGAAACGCGCGTCGGGAGAAGCGCAGGTCCAGGATTCAGCCCCCGCAGGTATAAATTAACATATAATTGCTGACACCACTGTTTTATAATTTGCTATCTCCAACATCGTATTAGGCACTTTTGTTGGTATATTTTTGTGCTATTCACATTTTCTGCACTGTCACTTTATGCAGTGATTTGTATCAACTTATAATCCTGAGTGGTTTGATTTGGCACTTATGCACTTTTAATTATGTTATTGAGTTGAACTTAGCAATGCCACTTTAAAATTTGACTTGGCATTGGGGCACTTTTATATTTTTATATATTTTTTGTATTATTGTTGTTCTCTTTGAGTTGGACTTGGCAGAGATACTTTTAATTACATGGTGCCAGCATAATCTAAGACATCCTGTTATTACAGTGGGGCTGTAGTTAGGAGTGATATTTCACTCTTTCATCCTGATCTTCCTGGTGCAGCGCATTTTTTGTTTTTAATCATCAATGTTTATATACGGTTTTATATTTGTGGATTTATGTAATTTTAATATACTTTGTAACCACCGTCACACACAATATTAATAAAAGTTTATTTCTATACGTCCACGTCTTGATATCTCATTTGGCTCTTTTTGACCCCTACTGAATTGCTTTGGTTTTACCTCTAAACCATAAAGGTAACAAGGGTTTAATGTGGGCGTACAGTGCCCCGTACTGAGTTATTCCTATACGTTGGGCTACATCGGACGCGGCACATGCTCTCTCCATTCCGGGCCCCTGTCACTGGGTCCTTCTCTGATACCAATCAACAGAGCGAGGGAAGTGTGAACAATCCCAAGACCTTTATTATAGGCAAAACTAAAAGGTCCATAAACAATCCACCACACTGAGGATACAATAGTCCAGAGCACGAATGCAGTTAGTAACAGGATAAAATGTCCAAGGAGATGAGAGTCCAATACTCCAGCAGACAGAGGATAAAAATGATCCATATGCTTCCCTTTCTCTCTAACGTGCTGTGTTCACAACATCCTCACCACACAGGAACTGACTTCCCAGCCCCTGTCCTCCCCTGCCCCCTCCTTATGTCCAGGGGTAGTCAGACAGGTTGGGGTGGTTTTCAGGCCTCCCAGACCTGACAATGGTGCCTCGGTGATTAGGGAATACAGGGGGTCATCAAGAGGCATAGATACAGTCAGGCTGCAGACAGTGAGCTAATCCAATTATCAGCCTTTTGGAAGGTAATTGACACTAGACAATGTGGGGAATACACGGAATAGTACAGGGCAACAAGAGAACACTATGAAAATCAGTAAGGTATAAATATACACAAAATAATACCCACATAACATATCACACCATCACAGCCCCTTTACACTTTTCCCATCATTCACCCACCGCTATTCTGTAGATATCAGTACAGTCGAGCAGAACAACCTATAGGGATCGCTGGCAGCCAGGAAAGAGTCCATGCTTACCACCAACTGGTACCAGCGATAATGGGAGCTGTGAGTGTGCTGCCTGCATCGTATACCTAGGAGAAGGTTAAAGTGAGGGAGTCACAGAATATATCAACAGGTGGGAAACATTCTGCTCCTTCTCCACTGATTGCCATAATGTCCGGACCACTGCCCTTGTGAATATCCCTCAAGACTCTCGCATTGCTGCCCATCAGATCTTCCGGAGGAGGCTACGATGTTATTGTTTAAGAGCCTTCGTCTCAATCTCAAGCCATGGCGGATTGACGGATGAACGATCTGTAGGAAGATTTATCTTTTGCAAGCCTAGATAGGTCTAACCAGGGTCTTCGCTCTTGCCTTGATAGTATCAAGCCATCGGGTTGCCCGTCTTCCTGTTCGCCTTCTTCCTTCTAGTCTTCCGACCATGATGTCCTTCACCAGTGATTGTTTTCTTCGTATGATGTGTTCACAAGACGTAATTATCCTTGCTCCAAGGGACATGTTTGGCTTGATTTGTCTTTTTTTGCCATCCATTGTATTGATAACATCCTTCTCCAGCACCACATTTCAAAGGCATTGATTCTTCTTCTGTCTTGTTTCTTTAGCATCCAGGCTTCGCTTCCATAAGATACTACAGAAAAGACCAGAGTATGTACGAGCCGTGTCTTCGTCACCAGTGAAATGTTTCTTAATTTGAAGACCTTATGATTTGCCCATAGCTATTCTCCTACTGACTTCCAGTATTGTCACTGCATCTTGAGTGATCATTAGTCTGAGTAGGTTGAAGTCCTAAACAACTTCTAGTTCGTCGCTGTCTATCTCAAATGTGTCCCAGTCATACCTGGCAGAAGTAAATATCTTTGTCTTCCTTGTGTTGCGTAGCAGTCCCATGTTCATGTTTTCCATCTTGACACTCTGTAATGAGTCCTTCACTCTATCTATGCTTGTTGCCAGCAATGTTGTATCATCTGCGTATTTAAGATTGTTAATGAATGGTCCAGCAATTTTGATCCCTTCTTGTTTTTCGGCAAGTCCAGACTTCCTGAAAATAGCTTCTACATATAAATTGAAGAGCAATGGTACCAGAATATCGCCTTGTCTGATGCTTCGCTCTCTTCTGAACCATACCGTGTTGGGTTTGAACTGTTGTTTCATGGTTGATGTAAAGGTTCTCAGGCTACGTTGACATTTGCGTTGGTGGGCGTTGCGTCGGCGACGCAGCACACAACGCATGCAAAACACATGTCCATGCGCCCCCATGTTAAATATAGGGGTGCATGACGCATGCGTCGCCAAACCTGCGCCCGACGCAACGCAAATGTGAACGTAGTCTTAATTAGACTGATCAGATGGTTCGGCACACCCATATTCTTCATGGTAGCCAAAGATTCTGGTGATCAACATAGCCATGGCTTTGCTGTAGTCTATGAAATCAAAGTGGATCTCCTTGTATCCTTTGGCTTTTTTCATTAAAGGGAACCTGTCACCCCCAAAATTGAAGATGAACTAAGCCCACCAGCAACAGGGGCTTATCTACAGCATTCTGGAATGCTGTAGATAAGCCCCAGATGTATCCTGAAAGATGAGAAAAAGAGGTTAGATTATACTCACCTGGGTGGGCGATACAATCCTTGGCACATTTACCAGTTATTCACATCTGTTGATACACGCGAGTGAGGACATCAACTGCAGCTTCAGAAGATTTTGTTGGCTCTGTTGGAATATTGTCACATCCAGGCGCTTTGTTGTTTGACAAACTTTAGAGCAGCAACAACTTAGTCTTTCAGGATACTAGGCTCTATCATTTTCAGTCTGTTTCTATCCATATAATGGAGTTGTTCTTGTAGAGGATCTCAGTTTATTTTTTTCACTCTTTCCTTGATCTGTTCTGGCTCAGTTTGTTCCCATTGGCATCTTTCAATATGCCCACTCTTGGTTTGAACTTTCATTGTGTTCATTTGATCTTTTAGTACGCCTTCCTGGTCTTGCCCCTCAGATGTTCGCTTTCCATCTCTTGTACATATCTTTTGATAATAAAGTGCTTGGTATGATCAAATGGATCTCTTTAGTCTTTTACTGGTGTTATCTGCTTCCTGCTTGTTACCTTTGGCCAGTCGTCTTTCTTCGATGATCTTTTTAGGGTCTCTTCTGCCTCTTGTTCATTGTTTTTTTGGCTTCTTCAGTAATAATAGTCTTTATATGAGTCTATGGAGACACGGGGTCAGTGGTTAATCTCGTCGGCTGTCCTGGCTGTCTTAAAGACCACGTGGACCAGGGCTCATCTCACTGAACGCTCGCACTCTTTTCTCGTGGGCAGAAGACTACTCAGACAACACAGGGTGAGGTAAAACAGTGTAGCAATTTATTGAACCACCAACAGACAATAACATATATAACAGTCCCAGCAAATATCCAAGATGGTGCAAATGACAGAGTCTCCCCCATCCGCTGGCTCACCGGGATTAGAGCAGCTGTGAATTCGGGGCTTACAGGGCCAACTACCCCCACGAATGGCTCCCTGCTTTTGGCACCCCCACAAAGAGGAGTTAACAACAAGCTTATGAACCTGACAGTCCATTGAGGTATGGGCCAGGTGACCCAATTGTCCCAACCTGGATTCTATGAATGTCTTCATGGGGTCAGGTGACCCCAGAGTTCCAACCTGGTGTGATGACACAGCATTTTATCTTAATTAACCAGCCGTCTATTTTCAGCAAACCAAGAAGGAATAGACTAGAATCTATATGTTGACTTTTGAATTTGTGTTTGTTTCTTGTTGGTCAAGAGTCTGAAATGTTGACTCTTCTTGTAGGTTAAATTGATATTTCTAAATGGATAAATAGCTACTGTTTTGTATCTTATATCAGCTCCTACAACGTATATTGTCTATGTTTGAAAAGCAGTGATACAGGGTCATTGAACAATGATGTTTGCTAATTAGCTGGCTTGGACAATGTGCAATCAGCATGTTTGTTGACTTGCAAAACAAAGGAGAAAAACAATGCAAATAAATTACATAATCAAACAATGCGATTTGGTGTCATCACCATTCTTCCCCTTTACCTGTGAATGCTGGTTTGAAGGACAGTTGTTAACTATAAAAAGGATAGATTCCTCCATATACAGAGATACCACCAGACATCCAAAGAACTAGAGACTCTCTACAGGACAGCAGCCAACACATCATGACTCCATCATGAGGGACACAGATTTGTCATTCTACAGGATGCCAGCTTCGGGGACCATGGCCCCCGTTGGAAGAATACAGATTTGCTCCACTGACTAACGCCAATCCATGGATACGTTTGGGGTAGTCAGGAATGGGACCTACCGGTCGCCTGGCTCCATGGAAATGTTTGAAGAATCCAGGTTGTGACCCTCCAGTCAACTGGCATTGTACCTCAATGGACTGTCATCTTCCTAAGCTTGTCATTACCACCTCTCTTAGTGTGACAGGTGGGGTAGTCAGCCCTGGAAGCTTTGAAGTCACAGCTGTTCTTATCCCGGCGAGTCAGTAGAAGGGTGAGACTCTGTAATTTACACCATCTTGGGTATTTTGCTGGGACTATTCTATGTGCTATTTGACTGTTTTTGCAATTCACTTAGGTATTGCCAAACTGTTTTACCCTCACTCTGTGTTGTCTGAGTACTTTTATGCCCACGGTAAAAGGAGAGCGGGCGTTCGGTGGGATTATCCCTGGTTTAAGCGGGTTCGGCTAGCGGACCGGCGCACTCTGTGACCCCCCAAAGTGTCCACACCTGGCTTCTCAGAATGTCTCCATGGGGCTAGATGACTGAAAAGTCCCAACCAGGCTTCTAAGAAAATCTCCATGGGGTCAGGTGACTTGAGGGTCTCAACCTGGTTTCTCCAAATGTCTCCATGGGGCTAGATGACAAGAGGGTCCCAACCTGGCTTCTCTGAACATCTCCATGGGGCCAGGTGACTGGAGGGTACCAACCTGCCGTCTCCGAATGTCTGCATGGGATCAGTGATGGTCAATGAAGCAGATCTGCATTTTTATACCCACAGCTATCCTCCAGGCCAGTGTTCCCTAACTCCGGTCCTCAAGAGCCACCAACAGGTGGTGTTTTCAGGATTTACTTAGTATTGCACAGCTGATGGAATTATTGCTGGTCCAGGTGATGCAATTATCTCCTGTGCAATACTAAGGAAATCCTGAAAACATGACCTGTTGGTGGCTCTTGAGGACCGGAGTTGGAGAACACTGCTCCAGGCCATCATTCACAGGTCAGAGATAAGGTGGGATGAGGTTAACTTTCATTGTTTGAGTATTTGATTAATCTGCACAGTTTGGCCTTCACTGTTTGCAGGTCAACAAGCTACGTGGACTTACAGATAATGGGTAATAAACATATTAACCAACACTGATTGTTCAATAATCCTGCGTCCCTGTCCTCCAAAGATAGTAACACAAACTGTAGGATAATAATAATAATAATAATAATAATTTTATTTATATAGCGCCAACATATTCCGCAGCGCTTTACAACTTATAGAAAGGACTTGTACAGACAATAGACATTACAGCATAACAGAAATCACAGTTCAAAACAGATACCAGGAGGAATGATGGCCCTGCTCGCAAGCTTACAAACTATGAGGAAAAGGGGAGACACGAGAGGTGGATGGTAACAATTGCTTTAGTTATTTGGACCAGCCATAGTGTAAGGCTCGGGTGTTCATGTAAAGCTGCACGAACCAGTTAACAGCCTAAGTATGTAGCAGTACAGACACAGAGGCTATTGACTGCATAGAGTGTATGAGAACATGATGCGAGGAACCTCTTTTTTTTTTTTTTTTTTTTTTAGGCCACACAGGGATAGTTAGGTTAATGCGTTGAGGCGGTAGGCCAGCCTGAACAAATGCGTTTTTAGGGCACGCTTAAAACTGTGGGGATTGGGGATTAATCGTATTAACCTAGGTAGTGCATTCCAAAGAATCGGCGCAGCACGTGTAAAGTCTTGGAGACGGGAATGGGAGGTTCTGATTATTGAGGATGATAACCTGAGGTCATCAGCGGAGCGGAGGGCACGGGTAGGGTGGTAGACTGAGACCAGAGAGGAGATGTAGGGTGGTGCTGAGCCATGGAGTGCTTTGTGGATGAGGGTAGTAGTTTTGTACTGGATTCTGGAGTGGATGGGTAGCCAGTGTAATGACTGGCACAAGGTAGAGGCATCGGTGTAATGGTTGGTGAGGAATATGATCCTGGCAGCAGCATTCAGGACAGATTGGAGCGGGGAGAGTTTGGCAAGAGGGAGGCCGATTAGTAGAGAGTTACAATAGTCCAGACGAGAATGAATAAGTGAGACAGTAAGAGTTTTTGCAGAGTCGAAAGTAAGAAAAGGGCGAATTCTAGAAATATTTTTGAGATGCAGATAAGAGCGAGCCAGTGATCGGATGTGGGGGGTGAACGAAAGCTCGGAATCAAGGATGACCCCAAGGCAGCGGGCATGTTGCTTGGGAGTAATGGTGGAACCGCACATGGAGATGGCAATGTCAGGCAAAGGTAGGTTAGCAGAGGGAGAGAACACGAGGAGTTCAGTTTTTGACAGGTTCAGTTTCAGATAGAGGGAGGACATGATGTTAGAGACAGCGGTAAGACAATCACTGGTGTTTTCTAAGAAGGTCGGAGTGAAAGCAGGAGAAGAAGTGTATAATTGGGTGTCGTCAGCATAGAGATGGTACTGGAAACCAAATCTACTGATTGTTTGTCCAATAGGGGCAGTATACAAAGAGAAGAGGAGGGGGCCTAGGACTGATCCTTGAGAAACCCCAACAGTAAGGGGAAGGTGAGAGGAGGAGGAACCAGCAAAACATACAGTGAAGGATCGGTCAGAGAGATAGGAGGAGAACCAGGAGAGAACGGTGTCCTTGATGCCGATGGAGCGGAGCATAGTGAGGAGGAGCTGATGATCCACAGTGTCGAATGCTGCGGAAAGATCCAAGAGAATTAGCATGGAGTAGTGACCATTAGATTTAGCTGTTAGTAGGTCATTAGAGACTTTAGTGAGGGCAGTTTCAGTAGAGTGTAAAGAGCGGAAGCCAGATTGAAGAGGGTCGAGAAGAGAGTTATCTGAGAGATAGCGGGTAAGACGGGAGTGGACCAGGCGTTCCAGGAGTTTAGAGATGAAGGGAAGATTAGAGACAGGTCTATAATGAGCGGCACAGTTTTGGTCGAGGGAGGGTTTTTTAAGTAATGGATGTATGATGGCATGCTTAAATAAGGAGGGAAAAAAACCGGAAGTGAGGGAAAGGTTGAATATTTTTGTTATGTGAGAGGTGACAGCCGGGGAAAGGGACTGGAGGAGATGTGACGGAATGGGGTCACTGGTGCAAGTGGTCGGGCGAGAAGATGCAAGGAGCCTGCTTACTTCTTCTTCTAGGATCTGATATCATAGGTAAACCTCACTAGAGATCAGCAGTGACATCACTGAGAAAGCCGCCTATCCATCACAAGAGATCAGCGGTCACATCACTGAGAATGTCTCCTATCCATCACTAGAGATCAGCAGTAACATCACTGAGAATGTCTCCTATCCATCACCAGAGATCAGCGGTGACATCACTGAGAATGCCTCCTATCCATCACCAGAGATCAGCGGTGACATCACTGAGAATGCCTCCTATCCATCACCAGAGATCAGCGGTGACATCACTGAGAATGCCTCCTATCCATCACCAGAGATCAGCGGTGACATCACTGAGAATGTCTCCTATCCATCACCAGAGATCAGAGGTGACATCACTGAGAGTGCCTCCTATCCATCACCAGAGATCAGCGGTGACATCACTGAGAATGTCTCCTATCCATCACAAGAGATCAGCGGTGACATCACTGAGAATGCCTCCTATCCATCACCAGAGATCAGCGGTGACATCACTGAGAATGTCTCCTGTCCATCACCAGAGATCAGCGGTGACATCACTGAGAATGCCTCCTATCCATCACTAGAGATCAGCGGTGACATCACTGAGAATGCCTCCTATCCATCACCAGAGATCAGAGGTGACATCACTGAGAATGTCTCCTATCCATCACCAGAGATCAGCGGTGACATCACTGAGAATGTCTCCTATCCATCACCAGAGATCAGAGGTGACATGACTGAGAATGCCTCCTATCCATCACCAGAGATCAGCGGTGACATCACTGAGAATGCCTCCTATCCATCACCAGAGATCAGAGGTGACATCACGGAGAATGCCTCCTATCCATCACCAGAGATCAGAGGTGACATCACTGAGAATGTCTCCTATCCATCACTAGAGATCAGAGGTGACATAACTGAGAATGTCTCCTATCCATCACCAGAGATCAGAGGTGACATCACTGAGAGTGCCTCCTATCCATCACCAGAGATCAGCGGTGACATCACTGAGAATGCCTCCTATCCATCACCAGAGATCAGCGGTGACATCACTGAGAATGTCTCCTGTCCATCACCAGAGATCAGCGGTGACATCACTGAGAATGCCTCCTATCCATCACTAGAGATCAGCGGTGACATCACTGAGAATGCCTCCTATCCATCACCAGAGATCAGCGGTGACATCACTGAGAATGCCTCCTATCCATCACCAGAGATCAGAGGTGACATCACTGAGAATGCCTCCTATCCATCACCAGAGATCAGCGGTGACATCACTGAGAATGCCTCCTATCCATCACCAGAGATCAGCGGTGACATCACTGAGAATGCCTCCTATCCATCACCAGAGATCAGCGGTGACATCACTGAGAATGCCTCCTATCCATCACTAGAGATCAGAGGTGACATCACTGAGAATGTCTCCTATCCATCACTAGAGATCAGAGGTGACATCACTGAGAATGTCTCCTATCCATCACCAGAGATCAGCGGTGACATCACTGAGAATGTCTCCTATCCATCACTAGAGATCAGAGGTGACATCACTGAGAATGCCTCCTATCCATCACCAGAGATCAGAGGTGACATCACTGAGAATGTCTCCTATCCATCACCAGAGATCAGAGGTGACATCACTGAGAATGTCTCCTATCCATCACCAGAGATCAGCGGTGACATCACTGAGAATGTCTCCTATCCATCACTAGAGATCAGAGGTGACATCACTGAGAATGCCTCCTATCCATCACCAGAGATCAGAGGTGACATCACTGAGAATGCCTCCTATCCATCACTAGAGATCAGCGGTGACATCACTGAGAATGCCTCCTATCCATCACTAGAGATCAGAGGTGACATCACTGAGAATGTCTCCTATCCATCACCAGAGATCAGCGGTGACATCACTGAGAATGTCTCCTATCCATCACTAGAGATCAGAGGTGACATCACTGAGAATGCCTCCTATCCATCACCAGAGATCAGAGGTGACATCACTGAGAATGTCTCCTATCCATCACCAGAGATCAGAGGTGACATCACTGAGAATGTCTCCTATCCATCACCAGAGATCAGCGGTGACATCACTGAGAATGTCTCCTATCCATCACTAGAGATCAGAGGTGACATCACTGAGAATGCCTCCTATCCATCACCAGAGATCAGAGGTGACATCACTGAGAATGCCTCCTATCCATCACTAGAGATCAGCGGTGACATCACTGAGAATGCCTCCTATCCATCACCAGAGATCAGCGGTGACATCACTGAGAATGCCGCCTATTCATCACTAGAGATCAGCGGTGACATCACCGAGAATGCCTCCTATCTATCACCAGAGATCAGCGGTGACATCACTGAGAATGTCTCCTATCCATCACCAGAGATCAGCGGTGACATCACTGAGAATGTCTCCTATCCATCACCAGAGATCAGAGGTGACATGACTGAGAATGCCTCCTATCCATCACCAGAGATCAGCGGTGACATCACTGAGAATGCCTCCTATCCATCACCAGAGATCAGAGGTGACATCACGGAGAATGCCTCCTATCCATCACCAGAGATCAGAGGTGACATCACTGAGAATGTCTCCTATCCATCACTAGAGATCAGAGGTGACATCACTGAGAATGTCTCCTATCCATCACCAGAGATCAGAGGTGACATCACTGAGAGTGCCTCCTATCCATCACCAGAGATCAGCGGTGACATCACTGAGAATGTCTCCTATCCATCACCAGAGATCAGAGGTGACATCACTGAGAATGTCTCCTATCCATCACCAGAGATCAGAGGTGACATCACTGAGAATGTCTCCTATCCATCACAAGAGATCAGCGGTGACATCACTGAGAATGCCTCCTATCCATCACCAGAGATCAGCGGTGACATCACTGAGAATGTCTCCTGTCCATCACCAGAGATCAGCGGTGACATCACTGAGAATGCCTCCTATCCATCACTAGAGATCAGCGGTGGCATCACTGAGAATGCCTCCTATCCATCACCAGAGATCAGCGGTGACATCACTGAGAATGCCTCCTATCCATCACCAGAGATCAGAGGTGACATCACTGAGAATGCCTCCTATCCATCACCAGAGATCAGCGGTGACATCACTGAGAATGCCTCCTATCCATCACCAGAGATCAGCGGTGACATCACTGAGAATGCCTCCTATCCATCACCAGAGATCAGCGGTGACATCACTGAGAATGCCTCCTATCCATCACTAGAGATCAGAGGTGACATCACTGAGAATGTCTCCTATCCATCACTAGAGATCAGAGGTGACATCACTGAGAATGTCTCCTATCCATCACCAGAGATCAGCGGTGACATCACTGAGAATGCCTCCTATCCATCACCAGAGATCAGAGGTGACATCACTGAGAATGCCTCCTATCCATCACCAGAGATCAGAGGTGACATCACTGAGAATGTCTCCTATCCATCACCAGAGATCAGCGGTGACATCACTGAGAATGTCTCCTATCCATCACCAGAGATCAGCGGTGACATCACTGAGAATGTCTCCTATCCATCACTAGAGATCAGAGGTGACATCACTGAGAATGCCTCCTATCCATCACCAGAGATCAGAGGTGACATCACTGAGAATGTCTCCTATCCATCACCAGAGATCAGCGGTGACATGACTGAGAATGCCTCCTATCCATCACCAGAGATCAGCGGTGACATCACTGAGAATGCCTCCTATCCATCACCAGAGATCAGAGGTGACATCACGGAGAATGCCTCCTATCCATCACCAGAGATCAGAGGTGACATCACTGAGAATGTCTCCTATCCATCACTAGAGATCAGAGGTGACATCACTGAGAATGTCTCCTATCCATCACCAGAGATCAGAGGTGACATCACTGAGAGTGCCTCCTATCCATCACCAGAGATCAGCGGTGACATCACTGAGAATGTCTCCTATCCATCACCAGAGATCAGAGGTGACATCACTGAGAATGTCTCCTATCCATCACCAGAGATCAGAGGTGACATCACTGAGAATGTCTCCTATCCATCACAAGAGATCAGCGGTGACATCACTGAGAATGCCTCCTATCCATCACCAGAGATCAGCGGTGACATCACTGAGAATGTCTCCTGTCCATCACCAGAGATCAGCGGTGACATCACTGAGAATGCCTCCTATCCATCACTAGAGATCAGCGGTGGCATCACTGAGAATGCCTCCTATCCATCACCAGAGATCAGCGGTGACATCACTGAGAATGCCTCCTATCCATCACCAGAGATCAGAGGTGACATCACTGAGAATGCCTCCTATCCATCACCAGAGATCAGCGGTGACATCACTGAGAATGCCTCCTATCCATCACCAGAGATCAGCGGTGACATCACTGAGAATGCCTCCTATCCATCACCAGAGATCAGCGGTGACATCACTGAGAATGCCTCCTATCCATCACTAGAGATCAGAGGTGACATCACTGAGAATGTCTCCTATCCATCACTAGAGATCAGAGGTGACATCACTGAGAATGTCTCCTATCCATCACCAGAGATCAGCGGTGACATCACTGAGAATGCCTCCTATCCATCACCAGAGATCAGAGGTGACATCACTGAGAATGCCTCCTATCCATCACCAGAGATCAGAGGTGACATCACTGAGAATGTCTCCTATCCATCACCAGAGATCAGCGGTGACATCACTGAGAATGTCTCCTATCCATCACCAGAGATCAGCGGTGACATCACTGAGAATGTCTCCTATCCATCACTAGAGATCAGAGGTGACATCACTGAGAATGCCTCCTATCCATCACCAGAGATCAGAGGTGACATCACTGAGAATGTCTCCTATCCATCACCAGAGATCAGCGGTGACATCACTGAGAATGTCTCCTATCCATCACTAGAGATCAGAGGTGACATCACTGAGAATGCCTCCTATCCATCACCAGAGATCAGAGGTGACATCACTGAGAATGTCTCCTATCCATCACCAGAGATCAGCGGTGACATCACTGAGAATGTCTCCTATCCATCACCAGAGATCAGAGGTGACATCACTGAGAATGTCTCCTATCCATCACCAGAGATCAGCGGTGACATCACTGAGAATGTCTCCTATCCATCACTAGAGATCAGAGGTGACATCACTGAGAATGCCTCCTATCCATCACCAGAGATCAGAGGTGACATCACTGAGAATGTCTCCTATCCATCACCAGAGATCAGCGGTGACATCACTGAGAATGTCTCCTATCCATCACCAGAGATCAGAGGTGACATCACTGAGAATGTCTCCTATCCATCACTAGAGATCAGAGGTGACATCACTGAGAATGTCTCCTATCCATCACCAGAGATCAGCGGTGACATCACTGAGAATGTCTCCTATCCATCACTAGAGATCAGAGGTGACATCACTGAGAATGCCTCCTATCCATCACCAGAGATCAGAGGTGACATCACTGAGAATGTCTCCTATCCATCACCAGAGATCAGCGGTGACATCACTGAGAATGTCTCCTATCCATCACCAGAGATCAGCGGTGACATCACCGAGAATGCTTCCTATCCATCCAGTGTAAAGCCGCCACTGGACTCTGGAGGAGACGTGTTCTGTGCAGTGATGGATCGCAGTTCTATTTCTGCGTCTGATGGAGGAGTGTGGGTTTGGTGATTCCAGGAGGACGTTCCCTGCTGACTGCATTGTGCCCCCTGTACAGATGTTGGAGGAGGGTACTGCTATGTGCTGTAATCAGTGGGCAGCCTCAGACCCTCAGCTTCAGTGATGGGAAATCATCAGCACAAGACATTGTGGACAATTATAACTTCAGCTTTGTAAGAACAGATGGGGAAACTGCGTTCTCTACTCTAGACCCTTGTTGGTGGGATACGAGGCTTCCTACAATCAGCAAACTTCAAGAAACCCCTGATTTTCAGGTGCACAAAATCCTAATTAGACAGTTGGTAGTGTGGATAAGGTCAGACATGACAGCTTGGACAATCGGTCATAATCGACCATCAAGCATCTAATAATAATAATAATTTTTATTTATATAGCGCCAACATATTCCACAGCGCTGTACAAATTATAGAGGGGACTTGTACAGACAATAAACATTACAGCATAATAGAAATCACAGTTCAAAACAGATACCAGGAGGAATGAGGGGCCTGCTGCTCGCAAGCTTACAAACTATGAGGATAAGGGGAGACACGAGAGGTGGAGCATCTGGGCAGTGGTTAAAATGGCATCCTTGTACTAGACACAATTAGTCTACCTGGTGGCTTTCTTGGATTTTTAAGTACTGCATCTTGGGTGTCATGGATGAGGGGGGGACTCAGAGAAGCCCTCTTGTCCTTTACCAGATCTGTCCTTTCAGGTCCAGATTCTCTCTCGCAGTCGTGATTAATTGAACACGTAGATAGTTTAGCTCCTTAATTTGGCTAGGTTCACATTGCGTCAAGTACATGTCTTTAAACGGATCTGTTAAACGCATGTACAGAAAAGGAGCCAATTTGTCGAAAAATCGGCGTCACGTCAACGCTTGCGTTAACGCATGTGACCGCGTTTTTCTCATTTGGATGTCCGTTCGCGAAGTATCCGTTTGTCTGCGTTTGTCACTGTCAATAAAGTTGTTCTTTTTTTTTTCTCCATTTTGAAAGCATTGAGTGAACTTCTGCTAGCAAGATGTTTGTGTCTGAGCTTGTTAGATTTCGCTTGATGCGTTTGCGACTTCGGCAGAGAAAGCGTAGTTCACAAAGGAGATATTGGATCCACGAAGTGAATTTCTTGCGGAATACATATGGTGCCTTTCACACCCTGTATGTTCAGCTTCGAGATCATCCCTCCAAATTCCAACGCTATCTACGGATGTCCATTGAGACCTTTGATGTTCTGCTCTCACATGTGAAGGATGAGATACATCATCATCGCAGCACTTTCCGTGAAAGCATCTGTGCGGAGCAACGTTTAGTAGTGACTGTGAGGTAATTATAAAAAATTTTATCATTCTATTGACAAACACTAGATCTAGGTATCGTGGGGCATAATGTTCATTTAGCAATTGTATATTCTATTGTATCTAGCCTTTTAGTTGTCCTTTAAAATCCTAAACATTTTTTTTTTTCTTTTTGAATGCCGACAGATATCTGGCTACCGGAGAATCTTTCACGTCACTGCATTATCAATTTAGACTTGGGAAGTCAACAATTTGCCAACTGGTTCGGGAAACTTGTGATGCCATTTGGAACAACTTGCAACCACTTGTGCTACCAACCCCGACATCAGAAATGTGGCTAGCGATTTCCCAACAGTTTGAGGATGTGGCTAATTTCCCCAATTGTATTGGTGCCGTGGATGGCAAGCACATTCGGATTCGGAAACCAGCGCATAGTGGATCCCTCTACTATAATTATAAGAAATACTTTTCTATTGTATTGATGGCTATTGCGGATGCAAGATACCGTTTTGTTGCTGTGGATATTGGTGCGTATGGCCGGACTAATGATTCCAGAGTCTGTTCAGAGACTCCAACATGGGGAGATGTTTGTACAGCAACACTTTTAACATACCCTCATCATGACCTCTACCGGGGACCGAAGACCCAAGTTTGCCCTTTGTTTTAGTTGGTGATGAGGCGTTCCAACTTGGACAAAATCTCCTCAAGCCGTACTCAAGCTGTAGTCTAAACTCCACCAGGCGCATTTTTAATTATCGCTTGAGCCGGGCAAGACGTTATGTGGAGTGTGCCTTTGGGATTTTGACATTAAAATGGCAAATTTTACTAACTTGCATGCAACTGCAACCTGAAAATGTGGACCGTGTTGTGAAGGCATGCATATGTCTGCATAATTTTGTTGCCAGACATGAACCCCAGGTGGTTGACCCCGATGAATGTGAGTCGAACCTCATTAGCATTGAATCTACTGCTGTTCGGTCTATAGCTCAAATAATGAGGATTCGTGATCAATTTGCACAGTATTTCACACATGAAGGCCATGTTCCATGGCAAGACAGACACGTGTGAAAATTATTTAAAGTCTAAAGTTGTATCCTGATGTTTTGCTGAAATGTGTGGGGCTTTTTTTGTTTGTTTTATTTCCCACAACCGTATGTCGTGTAAAAATTTACATTCAAGTTATTATGTTGTGTTAAAAGTTAAAGTCATAAAAGATTCTTACATTTTAAACAGTTTACTAAATGTTTTGGAATTTGTACGAACAAACTGTTGCTAGACATGTTTAACATATGATATCCCATAGGGATGTAAAAAACCCCACACGAAATTGGGTGCCTAAAAAAAAAATGAACCAAGAAAACTTGAAACACAGTACTTGCACCTGGCTGGGGACAGTGAACAGTACTATAGACGTTGGTATTGCGCGGGCGGATTGTCTGCCCAACTGTATGATGGACTGCTACTTTGTCTCTGATGTTCCATGCTCGTTTCACCCCGGCCTCTATATTGAGGGTTGTAGGCCGGCATGTCCATGCTTCTTGTTCGCGATGGAGCGGGTTCCTGGGGGCCCACAAATTCCTCAAGAAGGTCATTCAGTCTTTGCCTAAACATAAGGTTTCTGTGTGCCGGGATATTTTGTGCTACAGGCACATAGGACAAAAAAAAGAGCTTCCACTCACTTGCAGAATATACAGACTCGCGGGATTGCAAGTCGGTAATTTCCCGCCTCAGGTCTTTGAGTTCACTGCGACACATGTCCTCCACCCGTTGGAGTCCATCGACAATAATGGCATCAGCTTCATCTTTTTGTGATGCTCGCTTCCGTCCACGCTGTGATTGCAACCGGGCACTCACACCAGAAGCAACAGTGCTTCTCTTCACAGATCGTGGCTCGCTGATGCCAGACACATCTTCAGCGCCCGTCTGCTGGCTTGGTTCCAGTGGAGATGGCTCCAGTTCCTCTGTCTGTCTAGACGCTGCGGTACTGCATATCGTGCTGTAACCCCCCCAAAAAAATTAATTTTTTTCTTTAATTAAACTATTTTGTCTCGCACACAGACCTATTTGTACTTACGAGCGCTGAGACACTGTTTTTTGCAGAAAGAGCAATTGGTCGTAATGCACATACGGGGTCACCCGTTTGGCACCTGATCCGCTTGGTGCATTTTGACTGTTGCGGTAGTCACGGACAAAGCGATCCCTTATCGATTTCTAACGGGTATGGACCACACCGGCTTTAAATTTAAAAAAAAGAGAAAAAAAAAGATATATAAATAGTAGGTAGATAGTTCTTATATTGATAGTTTAAAAATTGTGGATAGTTAGTTAAGATAGTTGATATATAGCTAGTAGATAGATAGTTGATAGATAGTAGTTATTAGATAGATGATAAATAGTTTAGAAATAGTGTATAGATAGTTGATAGTTGAGATATAGATAGTAGACAACAAGTGGATAGGTAGATAGTAGATAGATAGGAGAGAAAAAGATAACTTTTTGGTTTGATAGTTTTTTAAGATTTACATTTAAAAAACCAAAAAAAAAAAAGGTTTGACTGTTTGCATTCTTTACATTTTGCACTTTAACATCACCAATATTTACCAATTTTTTTCTTAGAGGTTGACGACTTCTCCATGTCTCGGGGATCGAAGTGACATATAATTTGATCCCACAACTTGCGGTTCTTCACGATGTCCTGGTGGGAGCTGTCGCTTTGGTCCCATATAGAGGGGTTGGCTTCCACAAGGTTGATCAGTGTCTCGTTGTGAATGGTCAACGGCTCTTCGTCAACCACAATCCTTTTTTTTTTGGTCGCTGACTTGGACTATGTAAACACAAAACGTTACGTTGAAAGGTTCAATTTCACTTGATGGCTAGACTGATAGATACAGAGATAGATAGATAGATAGATAGATAGATAGATAGATAGATAGATAGATAGATAGATAGATAGATAGATAGACTGATAGATACATAGATAGATACATAGATATATAGATACATTGATAGAATGATAGATACATAGATAGATGGATACATACAGTAGAGCGATAGATACATAGATATATAGATACATAGAGCGAAAGATAGAGCGAGATAGATAGTGGATAGATAGTTTATAGATATAGTAGATAGAAAGTGAATAGATTGTAGATAAATATTGTATAGAAAATTTCTAGTTTTATATTTACCACTGGCAGTTGTGGCGACGACAGACGGCGAGGAACCTTCTTTCTCTTGTGTCCTCCGTGTGCCACAACCTATTGTGTATTTAAATGGAAAAAAATAAAATTACATTTCTTGGATCAATAAATTTATGCCTGCAAAATTAAAAATGTCTGCCATGTACCTTTGTGGATTTTGCCTGTTTTTTTTTTTTGGGGGGGCCTATCAGCCTCGGGCTCCGAAGACTCCTATTTGCAATAAAAACATGATTATACACGTGCTTAGCTCAATACACTGGAGTTTCACACAACATTTTGTGGTTTTTTAAAGTGCAAGCCTACCGATTGAGAAGAAAAAAACGCAGACACACTGCTGCTGCTGCTTCCCTCACTATCCGACATCTGCAACAAAGCAATACATTTTTAGTACACACACATCCGACGGACAATACGGACTCCCATGATGTATACAGAGATATATAATATATACAAATATACTTACATTTCCTGTGATCTCTTGCAAGACACTTTCTCTCTGTGCAGCAGGCCTCAGGAAAAATGTGTGCTAGGGACATTAATGGCCGAAATCATATTTCCTGTCACATGACCACATGGACCACCCTCAAACGCTATTAAAACGTATGGTTCTATTTGGAAATTTTTCACGATTTGCGTCTGGCTGCGTTTGCCATAGCCGTCTATGGCAGAATTAACGCTTCCGTTAGTATTGCGTTAGCTTGGCCGGACCCGAAAACGCTGCAAGCCGCGTTCCAAGGTCCGTCAGAAAAAAACGTCATGTGACAAACGCATGCCAATTTTGGCATGCGTCACGATGCGTCAGACAATGCAAGTCTATGGGCGCGTTAGTATGTGCGTTATATTGCGTTTTCATTACTTTAAAACGTGTCCGTTAGACGGACTCACCTAGCGCAATGTGAACCTAGCCTTAGGCTACAGTTTTGTTTTCGTAGATCTTTATTCATCCTACGTCTGACCCCGGCGGCCTTTATTATATTAGTGTTGCGCTTGAGGGTGTTCCTTTCTTTCTTCAGATGGTAGATTGTTTATGATGGCATCAGTTCTTACACCAAAGAACTGAAAAATAAGTTATCTTTTGATAGATGTGTGTGTGTGTGTGTGTGTTCATTAGCAGGAGTTTCCTCTGTGGAAGGATTTTATTGTAGGATGGAATGGCTTTAATTACAATGACATACAAAGCCATCCACAACCTGTCTCCTCCATACATCTGTGACATGGTCTCCCGATACTTACCCACACGCAACCTCCGATCCTCACAAGATCTCCTTCTCTACTCCCCTCTACTTCCCACAATCGCATACAAGACTTCTCCCGTGCTTCCCCCATACTCTGGAACTCTCTACCCCAACACATCACACTCTCAACTACCATTGAAACCTTCAAAAAGAACCTGAAGACCCACCTCTTCCGACAAGCCTACAGCCTGCAGTGATCCTCAACCTACTGAGCCACCGCACAACCAGCTCTACCCTCTCCTAGTGTATCCTCACCCTTCCCCTGCAGACTGTGAGCCCTCGCGGGCAGGATCCTCCCTCCTTATGTACCTGTGTGCCTTGTTTTTTTTGCTCATGTTTAATGTATTTGTCTATGTATGCCCCCTTTTTCACATGTAAAGTGCCTTGGAATAAATGGCGCTATAAAAATGTATAATAATAATCTTTTCTGAAAGTTGGTTGGAGCCCCCCTCATGATGCAATGATGCTCAGAGAAGGTGGTTGGTTTATAGACATGTGCGCTCTCTGAAGATATATCCAAGGCTTCATCTAATTGGAAATATTGATGACTAGATTGCCCTCATCTTCGCAAAGGACTTCCTATCAGGTCTCATGGAGAGGAGTCGTTATTTTTGCATCTCTGTCCAACCTGAGAATCTTGTAGGGGCCAGAGCATGTTCCAGAGGATCAGCAAAATTAATCTATTGCTATTTCCCATCTTGTGAACTGCGTTTTAGTAAAAGGCCAGGTTTGAAACTGAATAGACAATCACACTAAACTAAATCATGATTTAAGGCACTTCATCCAATCCCTAAGATTTTTGGGGAGGCACAAAAAGTGCTTGTACTGTAAGGTCCACCCATCAATATAATAAACTAGATGGTGGCCCGATTCTAACGCATCGGGTATTCTAGAATATGTATGTCCACGTAGTATATTGCCCAGCCACGTAGTATATTGCCCAGTGACGTAGTATACAGCACAGAGCCACGTAGTATATAACACTGCCCATGTAGTATATAGCACAGCCCCCGCAGTATGTCACACAGCCCACGCAGTATATAACACTGGCCACGTAGTATATAGCAGCCCCTGCAGTATATCACACAGCCCATGCAGTATTTAGCAGTGTGGGCACCATATCCCTGTCGCCTGTCGTTGATTGTTCGCGGCCGGCCACGTAGTATATAGCGTAGTATTCTAGAATATGTATGTAGTTTATGAAGATTGAAGAATAATGCAATAATGGGTAAAATATATTTATTATCATTAAATTTTATTGGTCATAGAACTTAATACAATTGAATGAAATTATGAAACAGATCATCAAAATATATAAACCACATTACATGAACTGTAACTGTATTTAAATAAATCATCGGACAAAAGAAGGACATTGACACTATAATATATTTATTAACAATATCAAGCCAAAATATTTTTGTACACCACATTTCTTGTGAATACCTTTTGACTATCTATAAGCAACTTTCCTTGTAAAGGGGTAGGAAGAACTTGCACCTTGACATTGGATCTCATTTTAACTCTTGAAAATGCAACGTAGAGTTGTCCATGACCAAAAACGGGCTGCGGTAGATATATGCCAACACGGTGTAGAGTTTGACCTTGTGACTTGTTTATTGTCATGGCAAAAGTTGGTTTTATTGGAAACTGTCGACGCCGAAGCCTAAATGGAAGACCCGTGTCTGGACATAAATCAATGCGTGGAATGAACACTTCATCTCCTTTTGCTGATCCAGTGATCACTCTTGCTTGAATGACGTGAGAATGGAGTCCAGTAACAATAAGGCGAGTTCCATTACATAGACCATTTTTCGTATTTAGATTCCGCAGCAACATTATGATTGTTCCAACTTTCAGTTGAAGTCTGTGGGATGGCATTCCTGATGGCGTAAGACTATTTAAAAATTCAACTGGATAATGCTCTCGTTCATCTTCATTGTCTACATCCACTGAATCATCACTTTTATACAACTTATACTCACCAGGCCTTCTATCCATCACCTGGGAATTTAGCAGAGCCACGTCATCATTCTTGGGACAGAGAATTGCATGAGAAGAGGCCCTCTCAACACTGCTTTGGTCGTTCACATCAATTTCAATGCATTGTCCAAAAACATCAGTTACGATGCAGTCAGTGCACAACATGTCTTCTGGTATTTCAATAATATCTTCTCCAAGGTTGTATTCGTTGCTAAGTTCACCATTGCCAAGTTTAAGAAGCCAGTTGCTATACTCTGGGTCCGAAGATCGCATATTGTTAATTAGTTGGAGTTTATTGAACTGTTTCCAAAGGTCAGCTATTTTTAAGCTGGACTCGATAACATCTGTTCTTGTTCCATTTGGTATGACTGGAAGGCATTGCCTAAAATCTCCGCCAATGACAAAAACTTTACCTCCAAACGGAATTTTATTTTTTTTAGCAACATTTGTAGTCATTACTTCACGCAGAAGTCTGTCAATTAAGCTCAAAGCATATTTGGGTGTCATGGTGCACTCGTCAAGTATGAAAACATGTGCATTTTTTAACAGTCTTCCTGCAAATGTGTCTTGTTTTATTCTGGAAATAGAGATTTCATTGACTGGAACTGGTATCCCAAAGAGTGAATGGATAGTGCGACCTCCTCGTAAAAGGTTTGCTGCAATCCCTGTTGTAGCCGACGGCAATACGACTTTTCCCAACCCTCTAACGTGATGCATTATAACTTCATAGAGGTATGTTTTACCGCTCCCTCCTGGACCATCAATAAAGAAACATTTTGGCCTTGCATCTGCTTGGTTTTTTATTGCGCTCACAATAGTGTCATATGCAATCCGTTGTTGTTCATTTAAGGAGTTTGTCTTCTCTGTTGCCAACAACAATTCGTAAGCTTCGTCATACTCTGGAACTTGTGGAACTTGAATGGCAGGCTGGGGTAAATTAAAGTCTGAAAACGTTTTTCCATGTAGTAGTAAGATATTTTGGACATCTTGCATGGCATAGGATTCGCAATTTTGACAACTTCCACTTCTGTTGTGAAGACGTAAGTAGTAGTCCTCGATTAGATGTTCTTTAAAATTTGTCCAAAGTTGAGCTGGATTTGTGGGCGGTCCAAATACACAGGTGTAGGAAACAATTCACGAAGTTGCTTAGGCATATGTAGGGTAACTGCGTCTTCTAAAGTATGTTTCCACACAGTATCATCCAATAGAAGTCCTAAAGCCAAAGCTGCAGCTTTAAATGTATCGTGCAATACTCCGTTAACTGTTTTCAAATCGTCAAAAGTTTTAGCTCCTTTGATATGTAGCAGTAACAGCTGAAGGCAATATCTTTCTTGATCCTTGACACTAACAGTATACATGCGTCCAATTATTCTGCTAACTCCTCGTCTTGGATTCCAAGTTTTATTCCAAATGTAATGCTCTGGAATCTCTCGGTACAAATAGTGCCTTGCGTTTTCGTCACGTTGGTTCAGCAAAAACCATTCCATTAATGTTGATGTCGTGCTTAAAGTTTTTGAGACATCTTTGACTTCAGCATCTTCAAAGAAATAAAGCTGCTGTTGATTTGGTAAATGAATAGCTAAACGTACAATGGCATGGGACTGTGAATGCATTGGAAACGCAAATATCCTCCAAGCAGCTTCTGGAGCACTGACATATCTTGAGTCAACAAAAGTTGATGATTCATCATGATTGACTGTTTTCTGTTGTATTTCGATGTTAGCTTTGTCATGCCCCTTGTAGATGAACTTGAAGAGATATTTTACACTTTTTATTGAAGCACAGATTTCTACGTTGATGTGACAGTTGTAGCATTTTGATAAGTACGGGTTGTATGGGACTATCCATGAGTTATTTATAATTTTTTTGTTGCAAGCAATGTTATCAATGTGGTGTCGCCGGTAGGATGGGTAGCCATCCAAGTCTTTAACAGTGTGCTGTTTCAACTCCTTTGGAAACCCTTTTGTACACTTTCCGTTTTCCATGCATGGACTTTTTGGATTTGCTACACCGCATGGGCCATGAACCATATGAGAGACTACAATATTATACAGTTCAGGATACTTTTCTTGGTTAGGAATTTCAGCCCACACTATATTGTCGATTTCTTCCTGCGTACGAATCTTGGAATCCGTGTCTAAGATAATTAGTATATGTGCATGTGGGAGACCTCGTTTCTGAAACTCTATGACGTGTACCATTGCTACGACTGTTCCAAAAAGCCCATTTTTGATGTCTTTCAAAAGGCTGATGAGTTTCAGTCGAAATACGCGTGCGACTAAGTCCGGCCTGTGTTCAACTTTTTGCCAGGGTTCTAGATTTTCGGTAATTTCCGGCCATTTAGGATTACAGGTCATTGTCACAAAAATGTCAGGTCTTCCAAACTTTGTTACTATTGCCATTGCATCTTGATAACGCTGTTGCATGTTGCGGGGGCTACCTTCAAACGACGACGGGAGGATTACTGTTTTTCCAATTGGAATTCCCTTTTCAATTGATTGTTTTTGCAAATGTTCTTGAAGAACGCAGTAGTCTTCAACTTTAAGTTGTTTTTGGTTCATTCTTATGAAATTTAGTCGATTAGCTTCAATTTTAACATATGCGTCAACTAAGTACTGTTGTGTCAGTTTCCCACCGTTTAATATAGGATTGAAGTAATTTCGGACAGACAGACGAAAACTGTAGTATTGCAGCTGTGTAATTCTTCTTGAAGTTCCTTGTTGGTTTAGGTTTTCATGCCACCCTTGTTCACCTCTTGGAAAGAATAGCGGATACAGAAGAGCATCAACGTTGCTGTGCAAAATGCTAATTCGTTGTGTCTTAGGAACCAAAGGGTTGTTTTTGTCTGGCTTAAGATGGACTAATATATCCCTTTGAAAAGGAGGTTCTCCATCATCGTTTTGAAAAACAACTGCGACCTCACTTACACGTGGTTTGTTGTAAAGTTGAGGATTCTGTTTACGTTCTTGTTTAATGGCCATGACAATAGAAGGCATTTCAGTACCATTTTGTATAGCCCTCTGTTCCTCCTCAGCTTGAACGTCTTTTAGCATGTGATATGCGGCAGCAACTGGGCTTATTTTTTGTAAATGTACAGCAATTTGGTTCATCAGTTCAGCATCACACTTTTCGTTTTCTTTTAGGTTCATCCTTTGTTCTGTAGCCTCATTTGTATCAATGATGTATAATTGTGCAAATTTTGGTGGTTGTCCTATTTCTGGGTGAAGTGTTCCAGTGCGGTGGTAGATCTGGCCGTGAATTTTAAAACAATATGGTCCGAATCCAGGGGGCGATGCAATGTTGGCACCGAATGAAGCAAACGCATGAGAACTGTTGATGCTTCTGATATTTTCCATGAAATTTCTACTGTGTTGATGCATTCCTTTCATTAACTGCTCAAACAGATCTGAGTAGTGAGGTCTCGGTAGCATAACTTTTCCTTTTTGGCAGCATTGAGTAAACTGATTGTCAGATGGTTTTTCATCAATGAAATTCAGAGAGTCGCATTTAGAGCAAACTGCATTCATATTCCCACAGTAGTGTTCATGAATTGTACTTTCATTGTCTGTTACTTAATGTGCAAGTTGTTGAATATTGTCCTGGTCGTGCCTTAGTTGGTAGAGCATTCGTTTTTTATGAATTTGGCGATCATGTTGTTCCTGTCGTACAACAGTTTGTTGTGGTGTCTCCGGTTGGTGACAGTGTCTGTGAGATTCCGCATCCTGGGCTTGTCTAGCAGCAGTTTGTTGTGGTGTCTCCTGTTGGCGACATTGTCTGTGAGATTCCACATCCTGGGCTTGTCTGGCGGCAGTTTGTTGTGGTGTCTCCTGTTCCCGATGTTGTCGTTTTCTTGCTGCTGCTGCTTTTCTGTCATCCTCATTGGCGTATTTTCGTTTACGACCCATTCTAAGATAGAAACACAGGGAGACGCAGGCACACACCCTACACAATGGCGGCACTTGACAGCAGTGGAGGACAATGATAATTCCAGAATTCGCGGCAGACTGTGCCCGTTGCTGATTGGTCGAGGCCGCCAGGCCATCAGATGCGGGATTTCCAAGACAGACAATTAAACCCTTAGACAATTATATATATAGATTGTGGCCCGATTCTAACGCATCGGGTATTCTAGAATATGCATGTCCCCGTAGTATATGGACAATGATGATTCCAGAATTCGCGGCAGACTGTGCCCGTCGCTGATTGGTCGAGGCAACCTTTATGACATCATCGTCGCCATGCTGTGCCCGTCGCTGATTGGTCAAGGCCTGGTGGCCTCGACCAATCAGAGACGCGGGATTTCCAGGACAGACAGAAAAACCCTTAGACAATTATATATAAAGATTGTGGCCCGATTCTAACGCATCGGGTATTCTAGAATATGCATGTCCCCGTAGTATATGGACAATGATGATTCCAGAATTCGCGGCAGACTGTGCCCGTCGCTGATTGGTCGAGGCAACCTTTATGACATCATCGTCGCTATGGCAACCATTATGACATCTATGTCGATACTGTGCCCGTCGCTGATTGGTCGAGGCGAATTCGCGGCAGACTGTGCCCGTCGCTGATTGGTCGAGGCAACCTTTATGACATCATCGTCGCCATGCTGTGCCCGTCGCTGATTGGTCGAGGCCTGGCGGCCTCGACCAATCGGAGACGCGGGATTTCCAGGACAGACAGACAGACAGGCAGACAGAAAAACCCTTAGACAATTATATATATATAGATACCCCGTAGTATATGGACAATGATGATTCCAGAATTCGCGGCAGACTGTGCCCGTCGCTGATTGGTCGAGGCAACCTTTATGACATCATCGTCGCCATGGCAACCATTATGACATCTACGTCGATACTGTGCCCGTCGCTGATTGGTCGAGGCCTGGCGGCCTCGACCAATCAGAGACGCGGGATTTCCATTATGACATCTACGTCGATACTGTGCCCGTCGATGATTGGTCGAGGCCCAGGCGGCCTCGATCAATCAGAGACGCGGGATTTCCAAGACAGAGAGAAAGACAGACAGACAGTAACTATCTGTTATTGATGGTGGAAAAATATGCTGCATTCTAATCACACTAGGTCTCAAGCATAATGTACAGTACAGACCAAAAGTTTGGACACACCTCATTTAAAGATTTTTCTGTATTTTCATGAAAATGAAAATTGTACATTCACACTGAAGGTATCAAAACTATGAATTAACACATGTGGAATTATATACTTAACAAAAAAGTGTGAAACAACTGAAATTTTGTCTTACATAGTCACCGGGAATGGTCTTCCAACAATCTTGAAGGAGTTCCCAGAGATGCTTAGCACTTGTTGGCCCTTTTGCCTTCACTCTGCGGTCCAGCTCACCCCAAACCATCTCGATTGGGTTCAGGTCTGGAGACTGTGGAGGCCAGGTCATCTGGCGTAGCACCCCATCACTCTCCTTCTTCGTGAAATAGCCCTTACACAGCCTGGAGGTGTGTTTGGGGTCATTGTCCTGTTGAAAAATAAATGATGGTCCAACTAAACGCAAGCCGGAAGGAATAGCATGCCGCTGCAAAATGCTGTGGTAGCCATGCTGGTTCAGTATGGCTTCAATTTTGAATAAATCCCCAGTGACACCAGCAAAGCACCCCACTTAGACAATTATATATATAGATATGGGATTTTCAAATAAAGGTGCATAATTCTGTCAGCCAGGATCTGTGTAACCACAGGTACAGAGTGCTACTGAGTGCATAGAGGATGTGGTGACAGAATTCTGAGGAATGGGGGAGGGGGGGAAGTGATGTGAAAGGCCAGACTAAACAGAGAAGTTTTTAAGGCAGGCTTAAAACTGTGGATATACCATATTGTCCTGGAGCCAGGAGTGGGAGACTCAGATTAAAAGCAGAATGGAGAGGACAAGTAGGGTGGTAGAGATGAGGGAGCAGATGTAGGGCGGTGCAGCACTATGGAGAGGATGGGTAGGTAATAGACAGCGATGAGCAGATGTAGGGCAGTGCAGAAATGTGGAGAGGATGGGTAGGGTGGTAGACAGATGAGAAGGAGATGTAGGCCAGTGCAGCACTGTGGAGAGGACGGGTAGGGTGGTAGACCGAAATGAGGGGATGTAGGGTGGTTCAGCACTGTGGAGAGGACGGGTATGGTGGTAGACCGAAATGAGGGGATGTAGGGTGGTTCAGCACTGTGGAGAGGACGGGTATGGTGGTAGACCGAAATGAGGGGATGTAGGGTGGTTCAGCACTGTGGAGAAGAGGGGTAGGGTGGTAGACAGAGATGAGGAGATATAGGGCGATGCACCCCTGTGGAGGAGGGCTAGGGTGGTAGACAGATGAGATGTAGGGCGGTGCAGCACTGTGGAGCGGATGGGTAGGTGGTAGACAGAGATGAGATGTAGGGCGCTGCACCCCTGTGGAGAGGAGGGGTAGGGTGGTAGGCAGATGAGATGTAGGGCGGTGAAGCACTGTGAAGAGGAGGGGTAGGGTGCCAGACATGAGGAGATGTAGGGTGATGCAGCACTGTGGAGAGGACGGGTAGAGTTGTAGACAGAGATGTAGGGAGGTGAAGCTCTGTGGAGAGGATGGGCAGCATGGTAGACAGAGATGAGGTGATGTAGGGTGCTGCAGAAGACAGGGTGATAGGCAGAGATGAGGAGGTGATGTGGGATGGTGCAGAACGTAGGAGAGACATGAAGGGAAGTAGAGATGAGGAAATGTAGGGTAGTGTAGGGCGATGCAACACTGGGGGGCATGGGTAGCTTGGTAGACAGATGAGATGTAGTGTGGTGTAGCACTGTGGAGCTTATGAGTATGATGGTAGACAGATGAGAAGAAACAGGGCAGTGCTGCACTGTGGAAAGCACGGGAAAGAAAGAGTGGTAGGCAGAGATGAGGAGGAGATGTAAGGTGGTGCAGCACTGTGTAGAGGATAAGTAGGTGTTAGATGAGGAGGACATGTAGGATTGTGTAGCATGCTGGAGAGCATGGGTAGAGTGGTAGACAGATGAGATGATATAGGGCAGTGCAGCACTGTGGGAATGACAGGCATGCTGGTAAACGAGAAAGAGGTGCAGGGCGAGGAAGAATAGGGTGATACATAGATGAAGAGATATTGGGTGGTGCAGCACTGTGGAGCACTTTGTGAGTGAGAGTGATATATTTATATTGTACTCTGTAACGGATAGATAACCAGTGCAGCAACTGGCACAGGGTTTTGAAGGCATCAGTATAACGGTTGGACAGAAATATGAACCTGGCCGCTGAATTCAAGATGGATTTGGAGAGGTGAGAGTTTAGAAAGATGTAGACCAATTAGTAGAAAGTTGCAGTAGTCCAGGCGAGAATGTATTGGGGCAAAAGTAAGAGTTTTAGAGTCAAAAGGTAAGAAATGTTTAGATTTTAAATATGTTTTTGAGGTGCAGGTGACATAGTGTGAGGCAGTTTCTGTAGTGTGTAAAGAATGGAAACCATATTGTAAAGGGTCAAGAAGAAAGTTGAGAGATAGCGGATTCTGGTGGCGAGCTAAAGTGTTCACTACACCAGTAAGATTTCTCCAGTCAGGAATTAAAGCAGGACTTCTGGTGTGCACCTCTTCATGAATCAGGAACGAGAAAAAGTTTTAGTCAACAATTATGGCATCATGTGAAAACAATCCACATTACAACTATGTTAGAGGATAAGATGCCAAAACAAAAAATGGACATGTATAGGGTCCAGTACAAATAATGTGAAATCTGAAAAAGAAAAATGTACACATGAACCAAAAATAATTAAAAAAAAGTACAAATTTTATTAATTAAGAAAAAAAACACAACAATGACGGACAAGGTAAAAAAGTGAGAAACCACAAAGTGGCACCAAAACCCACCATATATCAAGTAGAGGCGGTACACAATAGGCTACATACTAAAAAAGACTTTCCAAGATAATATATACAAAACAGAGAAAATCATGTAGTCATGGTATTCGCAAAGGAAAGTACCATAAATCCAAAAAAACAGATGTTCAGTAGAGTACAAACATTACCTCTTGTGGGTGATGGTGCCAGCCCCAACGCACGGTTTGGCTGCTGCCTTCTTCTGGGGGTTATGAATCAGGAATGGAAGACCCCACCATGCCTCCTCATCAGGAATAGCAAAAAAAAAATTATCAAAAGCAAGTGCAATGCTGACTGCATGAGTCCGAGACTCGAAGAGAACATAAGATGCAAGCAGAATCCTGACCCCAGGGAACCCAGACTGTGTAGAGCGTAAGCTGTGAGCAGATGGGCAGCTACAGAAAACTAAACCTGGAGATGAATGACTGCAAGTGGATGGGATATTGGCCCCAGTGAGCTTGATCAAGAGAGAGGGAGGTGTGAGCTACGTAGCAGTTGTGGCTGTGAGCAAAATCCAGGCGTAGAGTGCCAGACATGGAAAGTGACAGCTGTAAGCAGGATGCATGGGTAATGGAAATAGAGCGCGCCGGAAGAAACCAGGGTACAGGTGACCTAGCATCAGCAAAACGTGACCCTGGTAGCTCATATAGCAAGTGACTGGGGCACAATATAGCCATATAGTGCACACACAGTCTTACATTGTGAGTGTGCAGAACAATTGTGCCCTCTGCAGGCAGCAAAACTACCAATGTCTCATTAACATTAATAGATTTCCTACAAGGTCATGTTCACGTAGGGTGAATATATAATACAGCAGAGAATGGGATTTGAACAAATTTCATTCAGGTGCTGTGAAAAAAAAAATCAAAAGCAGAAATTTCCCAATGAGAACAATGGGAGGGGTGAGATTATTTGAAGCAGATACAGCGCAGAACACGTCACAATGTGTAACGAAAGATTTCCAAAACAGGAGGCTGCAGGCAGTCACGACTCGTCTGCAGATCCATCGGTCTCTCGTCTCCTGTCGCTACACAAGTTGCAGATAGTAAAGGATGGTTCACACTGAACAAGTCAGATCAGATGAGATCGAAGCCAATGATCTGTCAGATCCAACATTAATGAGAATTGCGTAATGGGAATGGGGTGAGCAACTGAACGATCCTACAGATACACTCAGAGTTCATCCAATCGTTTAGGTGACTACATTCTAGTTCAACTTTCAAAACTTGTAACATGTAAATGGAGATTGTTCGCTCGCTCAACGATCTGATCAGCACAAAAAGGAGAAGTGGAAATGCAAGTCAGAAATATGGAGATCAGGTTCCAAGGCAATAAATAGATCAGTAGCTGCCGGAGCAATGGAGCGAGCACAGATTCATTATCAAAAGAAAACTTCTTTAATTCTACAAAAGTTTCTTTGAACAAGTTCAATGGGAATTTCTGTACAATACTTTATGACGTGATACATTGGAAATAATTAGTATCACTTCTGAACGCGCCCACAAGTCAGATTATCTGTGTGAACACGATGCAACGATCGCTATTCAACCATTTCCGGCAGAGGCACTTCTGTGCGTCGTTTGCTCATCCAACGTCGTTTGCTCGTTGAGAGTTACGATCACATCGTTACAATTGTAAATGACTCGTAACTCAAACTCAAATAGGCTTTATTGGCAGGACCAATACATTTAGTGTTGCCAAAGCAAGGAAAGTAAATGTGACAGGGGATTATGGGAATGGGGTGTTGGGGGCACAATTACACACATTAGCTGCGGTGACGACACAGCCCCAGTCTATCCAGCTGTTGCTGTACCTACAAAACCTCTACAACAACAATATTGGGAAGTCATCACTTCTGAATTAAAGTAATAATGTTCCCATTCACTGACAACTAGCAGAGATCTTAGTAATGTGGAAAAAGTGAAATACAAACTTCCGGGACTTCTTTTAACACAATTAGAAAAATATGTAGAATTGAGAGTCCTCAGTGGTTGATACCTTTTAATGGCTAACTGAGAAGATGGTAACAAATTGCAGTTTTCGAGACTCCCCAGGTCTCTTCATCAGGCAAAGACTAATACAAAATCTGAAGAATCACATATTTATCCTCCTGTACCAGTCATGACTTGTATCTTTTAAGATTACTGTACTTGTTTTTATTATGTACACCCCTCCTCACATGTGAAGGGGCATGGAATAATAATAAATAATATACAACAGAACACAGGAATAATGCAATAGATAAGACAAGTGACGTGAAGCAGAACTATCATTATGGGAGAGGAAAAAACAGTTGTGGCTATAAATATTGGATAGATAAGGAGTGTGAAAGTTTTATTGTCCTCTACTGTGTTTTAGGGTACCGTCACACAGTACCATTTTCATCGCTACGACGGCACGATCCGTGACGTCGCAGCGATCGTATGATTATCGCTCCAGCGTCGTAGACTGCGGTCACACTTTGCAATCACGGCGCTGGAGCGATGCCGAAGTCCCCGGGTAACCAGGGTAAACATCGGGTAACTAAGCGCAGGGCCGCGCTTAGTTACCTGATGTTTGCCCTGGTTACCAGCGTAAACGTAAAAAAAACGAACAGTACATACTCACATCCCGGTGTCTGTCCCCCGGCGCTGTGCTTCTCTGCACTGTGTAAGCAGCAGAGCCGGAAAGCACAGCGGTGACGTCAGACGTCACCGCTGTGCTCGCTTTCCGGCTGGCAGGCGCTCACAGTGCAGAGAAGCTGAGACGCCGGAGGACAGACACCGGAATGTGAGTATGTACTGTTTGGTTTTTTTTTACTTTTACGCTGGTAACCACGGTAAACATCGGGTTACTAAGCGCGGCCCTGCGCTTAGTTACCCGATGTTTACCCTGGTTACAAGCGAACACATCGCTGGATCGCTGTCACACACAACGATCCAGCGATGTCAGCGGGTGATCAAGCGACGAAAGAAAGTTCCATACGATCTGCTACGACGTACGATTCTCAGCAGGATCCCTGATCGCTGCTGCGTGTCAGACACTGCGATATCGTAACGATATCGCTAGAACGTCACGAATCGTACCGTCGTAGCGATCAAAATTGCACTGTGTGACGGTACCCTTAGGCAGCCCCCAAATCTAAAAATCATCATTGTCAAAAGCCCCCTGTCCTCTCAATCAGGCTACAGGAACCTTTCCTTGCAACCAGAAAAAATTTAAAACTTGTCCATTTATATTGACCACAGACAAGACAAAAATCCCCAACTCACATCAGGACTACATCATCCTATCAAAAAAGCCTGGAGAACTCTTATTAAAATCATAGCAACATAGTTAGCAAGGTCGAAAAAAAGACCTTTTTCAATTTAGTTCAGCCTATATTCCGTCAGAATAAATCCCCAGATCTACGTCCTTCTAAAGATCCTAATCACTGTAAGATACAATATTGTTACGCTCCAGGAAGACATCCAGGCCTCTTGAACCCCTCAACTGAGTTCGCCATCACCACCTCCTCAGGCAAGGAATTCCAGATTGTCACTGCCCTAACAGTAAAGAATCCTCTTCTATGTTGGTGGAAAAACCTTCTCTCCTCCAGACGCAAAGAATGCCCCCTTGTGCCCGTCACCTTCCTTGGTAGAAACAGATCCTCAGAGAGATATTTGTATTGTCCCCTTATATACTTATACATGGTTATTAGATCGCCCCTCAGTCGTCTTTTTTCAAGACTAAATAATCATAATTTTGCTAATCTCTCTGGGTATTGTAGTTCTCCCATCCCCTTTATTAATTTTGTTTCCCTCCTTTGTACTCTCTCTAGTTCCATTATATCCTTCCTGAGAACCGGTGCCCAAAACTGGACACAGTACTCCATGTGTGGTCTAACTAGGGATTTGTACAGAGGCAGTATAATGCTCTCATCATGTGTATCAAGACCTCTTTTAATGCACCCCATGATCCTGTTTGCCTTGGCAGCTGCTGCCTGGCACTGGCTGCTCCAGGTAAGTTTATCATTAACTAGGATCCCCAAGTCCTTCTCCCTGTCAGATTTACCCAGTGGTTTCCCGTTCAGTGTGTAATGGTGATATTGATTCCTTCTTCCCATGTGTATAACCTTACATTTATCATTGTTAAACCTCATCTGCCACCTCTCAGCCCAAGATTCCAACTTATCCAGATCCATCTGTAGCAGAATACTATCTTCTCTTGTATTAACTGCTTTACATAGTTTTGTATCATCTGCAAATATCGATATTTTACTGTGTAAACCTTCTACCAGATCATTAATGAATACGTTGAAGAGAACAGGTCCCAATACAGACCCCTGCGGTCCCCACTGGTCACAGCGACCCAGTTAGAGACTATACCATTTATAACCACCCTCTGCTTTCTATCACTAAGCCAGTTACTAACCCATTTACACACATTTTCCCCCAGACCAAGCATTCTCATTTTGTGTACCAACCTTTTGTGCGGTACGGTATCAAACGCTTTGGAAAAATCGAGATATACCACGTCCAATGACTCACCGTGGTCCAGCCTATAGCTTACCTCTTCATAATAACTGATTAGATTGGTTTGACAGGAGCGATTTCTCATAAACCCATGCTGATATGGAGTTACACAGTTATTCTCATTGAGATAATCCAGAATAACATCCTTCAGAAACCCTTCACATATTTTACCAACATAAATCAAAATAAACAAGGCCTGCACCCCCAACCAATCAAGGAACGGTGCAGAAATAATCAAGATAGGTGCCAAAATTAATAGAAAATCACATAAGAATGGAACACCAAAACAAAGTAATATTAAAATAGCAAGTTTATTAAAGAATATTACATAAACAAAAAAGAAAAAAATGATAAAACAGGGATGTGACAAGGTAGACCAATAGTAGATGGGGACGGTGGCACCTCAGAGCTCCAGAACTCACTCAGGTAAATTACTTATAGCACTTAGTGACCTTATTGGTTTTACCCTACTCTTAGTCTTAAGGGTGGTTTACAGCCCCTCTTTGCACTATCTCTGATGCTTTCTGTGACTATGCACTAATTTTGGTATCTGTTCTTTATACTTCTAGCATATACCTGACTGGGTTCTGTTTTTGTTCTGTGGTGCCATCTACTATTGGTCTACCTTGTCACATCCCTGTTTTTATCATTTTTTTCTTTTTTGTTTATGTAATATTCTTTAATAAACTTTTGCTATTTTAATATTACTTTGTTTTGGTGTTCCATTCTTATGTGATTTTATATTTTACCAACAGTAGAGGTTAGACTTACTGGCCTATAATTTCCAGGTTCACTTTTAGAGCCCTTTTTGAATATTGGCACCACATTTGCTATGCGCCAGTCCTGCGGAACAGACCCCGTCGCTATAGAGTCCCTAAAAATAAGAAATAATGGTTTATCTATTACATTACTTAGTTCTCTTAGTACTCGTGGGTGTATGCCATCCGGACCCGGAGATTTATCTATTTTAATCTTATTTAGCCGGTTTCGCATCTCTTCTTGGGTTAGATTGGTGACCCTTAATATAGGGTTTTCATTGTTTCTTGGGATTTCACCTAGCATTTCATTTTCCACCGTGAATACCGTGGAGAAGAAGGTGTTTAATATGTTAGCCTTTTCCTCGTCATCTACAACCATTCTTTCCTCACTATTTTTTAAGGGGCCTACATTTTCAGTTTTTATTCTTTTACTATTGATATAGCTGAAGAACAGTTTGGGATTAGTTTTACTCTCCTTAGCAATGTGCTTCTCTGTTTCCTTTTTGGCAGCTTTAATTAGTTTTTTAGATAAAGTATTTTTCTCCCTATAGTTTTTTAGAGCTTCAATGGTGCCATCCTGCTTTAGTAGTGCAAATGCTTTCTTTTTACTGTTAATTGCCTGTCTTACTTCTCTGTTTAGCCACATTGGGTTTTTCCTATTTCTAGTCCTTTTATTCCCACAAGGTATAAACCGCTTACAGTGCCTATTTAGGATGTTCTTAAACATTTTCCATTTATTATCTGTATTCTTATTTCTAAGGATATTGTCCCAGTCTACCAGATTAACGGCATCTCTAAGCCGGTCAAACTTTGCCTTCCTAAAGTTCAGTGTTTTTGTGACTCCCTGACAAGTCCCCCTAGTGAAAGACAGGTGAAACTGTACAATATTGTGGTCGCTATTTCCTAGATGCCCGACCACCTGCAGATTTGTTATTCTGTCAGGTCTATTAGATAGTATTAGGTCTAAAAGTGCTGCTCCTCTGGTTGGATTCTGCACCAATTGTGAAAGATAATTTTTCTTGGTTATTAGCAGAAACCTGTTGCCTTTATGGGTTTCACAGGTTTCTGTTTCCCAGTTAATATGTCATCTGCTGGTGTAGGTCCACTGTGTTTTATCAAGACCAAAGTCAGAGCAGCCGTCTACCAGGACATTGTAGAGCACTTCATGCTTCCCTCTGCCGACAAGCTTTTTGGAGATGGAAATGTCATTCTCCAGCAGGACTTGGCCCCTGTCCACACTGCCAAAAGTACCAATACCTGGTGTAAAAACAACAGTATCACTGGGCTTGATTGGCAGCAAACTCACCTGACCTTAACCCTATAGAGAATCTATGGAGTATTGTCAAGAGGAAGATGAGACACCTGACCCAACAAAGCAGACGAGCTGAAGGCTGCTATCAAAGCAACCTGGGCTTCCATAACCCCTCAGCAGCGCCACAGGCTGATCGCCTCCATGCCACGCCGCATTGACGCAGTAATTGATGCAAAATAAGCCCCGACCAAGTATTGAGTGCATTTACTGAACAAACATTTCAGTAGGACAACATTTCAGATTTTACAATCATTTTTCAAGCTGGTTATAAAGTATTCTAATTTACTGAGATAATGACAGTCACGAATCCCTACTCCGTGGTGTAACTAACTTGTCACGTACCCGCTCTCAGCACGCGACTTGGGTTGTGCCTGCAATGGTTACTCTATCTCCCCACTCTCATTGCAGCATCCAACCTCTGTCTTATGCTGTAATGGGAGCATAAATCACACACCGACCCAGGCCACACACCCGCTCATACACACTGCCACCACTCACCGAATACTCGGGCGATGAGACCCGGAAATATTAATACAAATAATGTCTACCACTCATAAGGCTCACACACCTTAGGCTATGGATTCTTTTAGAACATTCAAGGTTCAACTTGTTAAAGTTTTATACTTTAATACAAAAAGGTTTAGTGCTTACAATAAAAGGTATAAAAATATGATAATAAAAAGACATACAACTTGTGCAAAACAGTATAAAAATAAACAAGAGAAACTTACAGAAATCATCTAACTGGTAGTTTGCTTTCTGCCCCCTGAGGGGGGGTGATTGGAGTTGGTGGAACACATCAGCGTTTCAGGCTCCCCTCACATATGAACACGTTTCTCTGTATTCAGCCCAAATTTATAGTTTTGGTCTGGAGGTCAGGTTTCTAGATCAGCCCCTCAGGCTAATATCATAATTGCTTGGTTTTTTATTGGACCATGGCCGCGCCCCCCAATGAATATATTTTCTCTTGAGATCCTTTGTGCAAAAGTTCTCCCAGATACTATCAGGCCGTAATTAACATCCCTCTTCCAAGGGCTAGGAGTTGTCAAATGTTACCTTCTCGGCTTCCAGCTGGACCCCTTGGTGAGATTGGAGACAGAAGTCTACTAGTCTCAGGAAAATACATATAAACACCTGGGTGCGACATGCAGCTTTTCAAGACAGATGTTACATTATTGCCAGTGGCACAATAAATCTACACATAGTTCACTGCACACATATATATGTTTTCATTGGCTGTAAGCCATAATAATAATAATAATAATCATTTTATTTATATAGCACCACAGCACCAAGACGAGTGCCAACACTGCTGGAACAGCATTGAAACTGGAGGTGAGTATAGGTGATTGCACTTCATCAGGGCCAATCAGATCAGGTCCTAGTAGTGGACATCCCCTTTAATCCATATAGCTACAAGGGTAGGGGCTGCTGTGTCTGAGGAGACTGAGACCTGACTTATGGCACAACCAGAAAGAGGGGACACCAGCCGGTATCCCAAAGGCACAGCCAGAAAGAGGACTGTACACTAGAGACACAGCCACAAAGAGGGGTCACCAGACCGAACCCCAGAGACATAGCCAGAAAGAGGGGTCACCAGACCGTACCCCAGAGACACAGCCAGAAAGAGGGGACACCAGCTGGCATCCCAAAGGCACAGCCAGAAAGAGGACTGTACCCTAGAGAAACAGCCAGAAAGAGGGGTCACCAGACTGTACCCCAGAGACATAGCCAGAAAGAGGGGTCACCAGACTGTACCCCAGAGACACAGCCAGAAAGAGGACCGTACCCCAGAGACACAGCCAGAAAGAGGGGTCACCAGACCGTACCCCAGAGACACAGCCAGAAAGAGGGGTCACCAGACCGTACCCCAGAGATACAGCCAGAAAGAGGGGACACCAGCTGGCATCCCAAAGGCACAGCCAGAAAGAGGGGTCACCAGACCGTACCCCAGAGACACAGCCAGAAAGAGGACCGTACCCCAGAGACACAGCCTGAAAGAGGGGCCACCAGACCGTATCCCAGAGACACAGCCAGAAAGAGGGGTCACCAGACCGTACCCCAGAGACACAGCCAGAAAGAGGGGTCACCAGACCGTACCCCAGAGACAGCCAGAAAGAGGGGTCACCAGACCGTACCCCAGAGACACAGCCAGAAAGAGGGGTCACCAGACCGTACCCCAGAGACACAGCCAGAAAGAGGGGTCACCAGACCGTACCCCAGAGATACAGCCAGAAAGAGGGGCCACCAGACCGTACCCCAGAGACAGCCAGAAAAAGGGGTCAACAGACCGTACCCCAGAGAAGGCCAGAAAGAGGGGTCACCAGACCGTACCCCAGAGACACAGCCAGAAAGAGGGGTCACCAGACCATACCCCAGAGATACAGCCAGAAAGAGGGGTCACCAGACCGTACCCCAGAGACACAGCCAGAAAGAGGGGTCACCAGACCGTACCCCAGAGACAGCCAGAAAGAGGGGTCACCAGACCGTACCCCAGAGACACAGCCAGAAAGAGGGGTCACCAGACCGTACCCCAGAGATACAGCCAGAAAGAGGGGTCACCAGACCGTACCCCAGAGACACAGCCAGAAAGAGGGGTCACCAGACCGTACCCCAGAGACACAGCCAGAAAGACGGGTCACCATACCGTACCCCAGAGACACAGCCAGAAAGAGGGGTCACCAGACCGTACCCCAGAGACACAGCCAGAAAGAGGGGACACCAGACCGTACCCCAGAGACACAGCCAGAAAGAGGGGTCACCAGACCGTACCCCAGAGACACAGCCAGAAAGAGGGGTCACCAGACCGTACCCCAGAGACACAGCCAGAAAGACGGGTCACCAGACCGTACCCCAGAGACACAGCCAGAAAGACGGGTCACCATACCGTACCCCAGAGACACAGCCAGAAAGAGGGGTCACCAGACCGTACCCCAGAGATACAGCCAGAAAGAGGGGCCACCAGACCGTACCCCAGAGACACAGCCAGAAAGAGGGGCCACCAGACCGTACCCCAGAGATACAGCCAGAAAGAGGGGTCACCAGACCGTACCCCAGAGACAGCCAGAAAGAGGCGTCACCAGACCGTACCCCAGAGACACAGCCAGAAAGAGGACCGTACCCCAGAGACACAGCCTGAAAGAGGGGTCACCAGACCGTACCCCAGAGACACAGCCAGAAAGAGGGGTCACCAGACCGTACCCCAGAGACACAGCCAGAAAGAGGGGTCACCAGACCGTACCCCAGAGACACAGCCAGAAAGAGGGGTCACCAGACCGTACCCCAGAGACACAGCCAGAAAGAGGGGTCACCAGACCGTACCCCAGAGACACAGCAAGAAAGAGGGGTCACCAGACCGTACCCTAGAGATACAGCCAGAAAGAGGGGCCACCAGACCGTACCCCAGAGATACAGCCAGAAAGAGGGGTCACCAGACCGTACCCCAGAGACACAGCCAGAAAGAGGGGTCACCAGACCGTACCCCAGAGACACAGCCAGAAAGAGGGGCCACCAGACCGTACCCCAGAGACACAGCCAGAAAGAGGGGTCACCAGACCGTACCCCAGAGATACAGCCAGAAAGAGGGGTCACCAGACCGTACCCAAGAGATACAGCCAGAAAGAGGGGTCACCAGACCGTACCCCAGAGATACAGCCAGAAAGAGGGGCCACCAGACCGTACCCCAGAGATACAGCCAGAAAGAGGGGTCACCAGACCGTACCCCAGAGATACAGCCAGAAAGAGGGGTCACCAGACCGTACCCCAGAGACACAGCCAGAAAGAGGGGTCACCAGACCGTACCCCAGAGATACAGCCAGAAAGAGGGGTCACCAGACCGTACCCCAGAGACACAGCCAGAAAGAGGGGCCACCAGACCGTACCCCAGAGACACAGTCAGAAAGAGGGGTCACCAGACCGTACCCCAGAGATACAGCCAGAAAGAGGGGTCACAAGACCGTACCCAAGAGATACAGCCAGAAAGAGGGGTCACCAGACCGTACCCCAGAGATACAGCCAGAAAGAGGGGCCACCAGACCATACCCCAGAGATACAGCCAGAAAGAGGGGTCACCAGACCGTACCCCAGAGATACAGCCAGAAAGAGGGGTCAGCAGACCGTACCCCAGAGACACAGCCAGAAAGAGGGGTCACCAGACCGTACCCCAGAGATACAGCCAGAAAGAGGGATCACCAGACCGTACCCCAGAGATACAGCCAGAAAGAGGGGCCACCAGACCGTACCCCAGAGATACAGCCAGAAAGAGGGGTCACCAGACCGTACCCCAGAGATACAGCCAGAAAGAGGGGTCACCAGACTGTACCCCAGAGATACAGCCTGAAAGAGGGGTCACCAGACCGTACCCCAGAGACCCAGCCAGAAAGAGGAGTCACCAGACCGTACCCCAGAGATACAGCCTGAAAGAGGGGTCACCAGACCGTACCCCAGAGATACAGCCAGAAAGAGGGGTCACCAGACCGTACCCCAGAGACACAGCCAGAAAGAGGGGTCACCAGACCGTACCCCAGAGATACAGCCAGAAAGAGGGGCCACCAGACCGTACCCCAGAGATACAGCCAGAAAGAGGGGTCACCAGACCGTACCCCAGAGATACAGCCAGAAAGAGGGGTCACCAGACCGTACCCCAGAGATACAGCCAGAAAGAGGGGTCACCAGACCGTACCCCAGAGACACAGCCAGAAAGAGGGGTCACCAGACCGTACCCCAGAGACACAGCCAGAAAGAGGGGTCACCAGACCGTACCCCAGAGATACAGCCAGAAAGAGGGGCCACCAGACCGTACCCCAGAGATACAGCCAGAAAGAGGGGCCACCAGACCGTACGCCAGAGACACAGCCAGAAAGAGGGGCCACCAGACCGTACCCCAGAGACAGCCAGAAAAAGGGGTCAACAGACCGTACCCCAGAGAAGGCCAGAAAGAGGGGTCACCAGACCGTACCCCAGAGATACAGCCAGAAAGAGGGGTCACCAGACCGTACCCCAGAGACACAGCCAGAAAGAGGGGTCACCAGACCGTACCCCAGAGACAGCCAGAAAGAGGGGTCACCAGACCGTACCCCAGAGACACAGCCAGAAAGAGGGGTCACCAGACCGTACCCCAGAGATACAGCCAGAAAGAGGGGTCACCAGACCGTACCCCAGAGACACAGCCAGAAAGAGGGGTCACCAGACCGTACCCCAGAGACACAGCCAGAAAGACGGGTCACCATACCGTACCCCAGAGACACAGCCAGAAAGAGGGGTCACCAGACCGTACCCCAGAGACACAGCCAGAAAGAGGGGACACCAGACCGTACCCCAGAGACACAGCCAGAAAGAGGGGTCACCAGACCGTACCCCAGAGACACAGCCAGAAAGAGGGGTCACCAGACCGTACCCCAGAGACACAGCCAGAAAGACGGGTCACCAGACCGTACCCCAGAGACACAGCCAGAAAGACGGGTCACCATACCGTACCCCAGAGACACAGCCAGAAAGAGGGGTCACCAGACCGTACCCCAGAGATACAGCCAGAAAGAGGGGCCACCAGACCGTACCCCAGAGACACAGCCAGAAAGAGGGGCCACCAGACCGTACCCCAGAGATACAGCCAGAAAGAGGGGTCACCAGACCGTACCCCAGAGACAGCCAGAAAGAGGCGTCACCAGACCGTACCCCAGAGACACAGCCAGAAAGAGGACCGTACCCCAGAGACACAGCCTGAAAGAGGGGTCACCAGACCGTACCCCAGAGACACAGCCAGAAAGAGGGGTCACCAGACCGTACCCCAGAGACACAGCCAGAAAGAGGGGTCACCAGACCGTACCCCAGAGACACAGCCAGAAAGAGGGGTCACCAGACCGTACCCCAGAGACACAGCCAGAAAGAGGGGTCACCAGACCGTACCCCAGAGACACAGCAAGAAAGAGGGGTCACCAGACCGTACCCTAGAGATACAGCCAGAAAGAGGGGCCACCAGACCGTACCCCAGAGATACAGCCAGAAAGAGGGGTCACCAGACCGTACCCCAGAGACACAGCCAGAAAGAGGGGTCACCAGACCGTACCCCAGAGACACAGCCAGAAAGAGGGGCCACCAGACCGTACCCCAGAGACACAGCCAGAAAGAGGGGTCACCAGACCGTACCCCAGAGATACAGCCAGAAAGAGGGGTCACCAGACCGTACCCAAGAGATACAGCCAGAAAGAGGGGTCACCAGACCGTACCCCAGAGATACAGCCAGAAAGAGGGGCCACCAGACCGTACCCCAGAGATACAGCCAGAAAGAGGGGTCACCAGACCGTACCCCAGAGATACAGCCAGAAAGAGGGGTCACCAGACCGTACCCCAGAGACACAGCCAGAAAGAGGGGTCACCAGACCGTACCCCAGAGATACAGCCAGAAAGAGGGGTCACCAGACCGTACCCCAGAGACACAGCCAGAAAGAGGGGCCACCAGACCGTACCCCAGAGACACAGTCAGAAAGAGGGGTCACCAGACCGTACCCCAGAGATACAGCCAGAAAGAGGGGTCACAAGACCGTACCCAAGAGATACAGCCAGAAAGAGGGGTCACCAGACCGTACCCCAGAGATACAGCCAGAAAGAGGGGCCACCAGACCATACCCCAGAGATACAGCCAGAAAGAGGGGTCACCAGACCGTACCCCAGAGATACAGCCAGAAAGAGGGGTCAGCAGACCGTACCCCAGAGACACAGCCAGAAAGAGGGGTCACCAGACCGTACCCCAGAGATACAGCCAGAAAGAGGGATCACCAGACCGTACCCCAGAGATACAGCCAGAAAGAGGGGCCACCAGACCGTACCCCAGAGATACAGCCAGAAAGAGGGGTCACCAGACCGTACCCCAGAGATACAGCCAGAAAGAGGGGTCACCAGACTGTACCCCAGAGATACAGCCTGAAAGAGGGGTCACCAGACCGTACCCCAGAGACCCAGCCAGAAAGAGGAGTCACCAGACCGTACCCCAGAGATACAGCCTGAAAGAGGGGTCACCAGACCGTACCCCAGAGATACAGCCAGAAAGAGGGGTCACCAGACCGTACCCCAGAGACACAGCCAGAAAGAGGGGTCACCAGACCGTACCCCAGAGATACAGCCAGAAAGAGGGGCCACCAGACCGTACCCCAGAGATACAGCCAGAAAGAGGGGTCACCAGACCGTACCCCAGAGATACAGCCAGAAAGAGGGGTCACCAGACCGTACCCCAGAGATACAGCCAGAAAGAGGGGTCACCAGACCGTACCCCAGAGACACAGCCAGAAAGAGGGGTCACCAGACCGTACCCCAGAGACACAGCCAGAAAGAGGGGTCACCAGACCGTACCCCAGAGATACAGCCAGAAAGAGGGGCCACCAGACCGTACCCCAGAGATACAGCCAGAAAGAGGGGCCACCAGACCGTACGCCAGAGACACAGCCAGAAAGAGGGGTCACCAGACCGTACCCCAGAGACACAGCCAGAAAGAGGGGTCACCAGACCGTACCCCAGAGATACAGCCAGAAAGAGGGGTCACCAGACCGTACCCCAGAGACACAGCCAGAAAGAGGGGCCACCAGACCGTACCCCAGAGACACAGCCAGAAAGAGGGGTCACCAGACCGTACCCCAGAGACACAGCCAGAAAGAGGGGTCACCAGACCGTACCCCAGAGACACAGCCAGAAAGAGGACCGTACCCCAGAGACACAGCCAGAAAGAGGGGTCACCAGACCGTACCCCAGAGATACAGCCAGAAAGAGGGGCCACCAGACCGTACCCCAGAGATACAGCCAGAAAGAGGGGTCACCAGACCGTACCCCAGAGACACAGCCACAAAGAGGGGTCACCAGACCGTACCCCAGAGATACAGCCAGAAAGAGGGGTCACCAGACCGTACCCCAGAAATACAGCCAGAAAGAGGGGCCACCAGACCGTACCCCAGAGATACAGCCAGAAAGAGGGGCCACCAGACAGTACCCCAGAGATACAGCCAGAAAGAGGGGTCACCAGACCGTACCCCAGAGACACAGCCAGAAAGAGGGGCCACCAGACCGTACCCCAGAGACACAGCCAGAAAGAGGGGTCACCAGACCGTACCCCAGAGATACAGCCAGAAAGAGGGGTCACCAGACCGTACCCCAGAGACCCAGCCAGAAAGAGGGGCCACCAGACCGTACCCCAGAGACCCAGCCAGAAAGAGGGGCCACCAGACCGTACCCCAGAGATACAGCCAGAAAGAGGGGCCACCAGACCGTACCCCAGAGATACAGCCAGAAAGAGGGGACACCAGACCGTACCCCAGAGATACAGCCAGAAAGAGGGGCCACCAGACCGTACCCCAGAGACACAGCCAGAAAGAGGGGCCACCAGACCGTACCCCAGAGACACAGCCAGAAAGAGGGGTCACCAGACCGTACCCCAGAGACACAGCCAGAAAGAGGGGTCACCAGACCGTACCCCAGAGATACAGCCAGAAAGAGGGGTCACCAGACCGTACCCCAGAGACACAGCCAGAAAGAGGGGTCACGAGACCGTACCCCAGAGACACAGCCAGAAAGAGGGGCCACCAGACCGTACCCCAGAGACACAGCCAGAAAGAGGGGTCACCAGACCGTACCCGAGACACAGCCAGAAAGAGGGGTCACGAGACCGTACCCCAGAGACACAGCCAGAAAGAGGGGCCACCAGACCGTACCCCAGAGATACAGCCAGAAAGAGGGGCCACCAGACCGTACCCCAGAGACAGCCAGAAAGAGGGGTCACGAGACCGTACCCCAGAGACACAGCCAGAAAGAGGGGCCACCAGACCGTACCCCAGAGATACAGCCAGAAAGAGGGGCCACCAGACCGTACCCCAGAGACAGCCAGAAAGAGGGGTCACCAGACCGTACCCCAGAGATACAGCCAGAAAGAGGGGTCACCAGACCGTACCCCAGAGACCCAGCCAGAAAGAGGGGCCACCAGACCATACCCCAGAGACACAGCCAGAAAGAGGGGTCACCAGACCGTACCCCAGAGACACAGCCAGAAAGAGGGGTCACCAGACCGTACCCCAGAGACAGCCAGAAAGAGGGGTCACCAGACCGTACCCCAGAGACACAGCCAGAAAGAGGGGTCACCAGACCGTACCCCAGAGACACAGCCAGAAAGAGGGGTCACCAGACCGTACCCCAGAGATACAGCCAGAAAGAGGGGCCACCAGACCGTACCCCAGAGACAGCCAGAAAAAGGGGTCAACAGACCGTACCCCAGAGAAGGCCAGAAAGAGGGGTCACCAGACCGTACCCCAGAGACACAGCCAGAAAGAGGGGTCACCAGACCGTACCCCAGAGACACAGCCAGAAAGAGGGGTCACCAGACCATACCCCAGAGATACAGCCAGAAAGAGGGGTCACCAGACCGTACCCCAGAGACACAGCCAGAAAGAGGGGTCACCAGACCGTACCCCAGAGACAGCCAGAAAGAGGGGTCACCAGACCGTACCCCAGAGACACAGCCAGAAAGAGGGGTCACCAGACCGTACCCCAGAGATACAGCCAGAAAGAGGGGTCACCAGACCGTACCCCAGAGACACAGCCAGAAAGAGGGGTCACCAGACCGTACCCCAGAGACACAGCCAGAAAGACGGGTCACCATACCGTACCCCAGAGACACAGCCAGAAAGAGGGGTCACCAGACCGTACCCCAGAGACACAGCCAGAAAGAGGGGACACCAGACCGTACCCCAGAGACACAGCCAGAAAGAGGGGTCACCAGACCGTACCCCAGAGACACAGCCAGAAAGAGGGGTCACCAGACCGTACCCCAGAGACACAGCCAGAAAGACGGGTCACCAGACCGTACCCCAGAGACACAGCCAGAAAGACGGGTCACCATACCGTACCCCAGAGACACAGCCAGAAAGAGGGGTCACCAGACCGTACCCCAGAGATACAGCCAGAAAGAGGGGCCACCAGACCGTACCCCAGAGACACAGCCAGAAAGAGGGGCCACCAGACCGTACCCCAGAGATACAGCCAGAAAGAGGGGTCACCAGACCGTACCCCAGAGACAGCCAGAAAGAGGCGTCACCAGACCGTACCCCAGAGACACAGCCAGAAAGAGGACCGTACCCCAGAGACACAGCCTGAAAGAGGGGTCACCAGACCGTACCCCAGAGACACAGCCAGAAAGAGGGGTCACCAGACCGTACCCCAGAGACACAGCCAGAAAGAGGGGTCACCAGACCGTACCCCAGAGACACAGCCAGAAAGAGGGGTCACCAGACCGTACCCCAGAGACACAGCCAGAAAGAGGGGTCACCAGACCGTACCCCAGAGACACAGCCAGAAAGAGGGGTCACCAGACCGTACCCTAGAGATACAGCCAGAAAGAGGGGCCACCAGACCGTACCCCAGAGATACAGCCAGAAAGAGGGGTCACCAGACCGTACCCCAGAGACACAGCCAGAAAGAGGGGTCACCAGACCGTACCCCAGAGACACAGCCAGAAAGAGGGGCCACCAGACCGTACCCCAGAGACACAGCCAGAAAGAGGGGTCACCAGACCGTACCCCAGAGATACAGCCAGAAAGAGGGGTCACCAGACCGTACCCAAGAGATACAGCCAGAAAGAGGGGTCACCAGACCGTACCCCAGAGATACAGCCAGAAAGAGGGGCCACCAGACCGTACCCCAGAGATACAGCCAGAAAGAGGGGTCACCAGACCGTACCCCAGAGATACAGCCAGAAAGAGGGGTCACCAGACCGTACCCCAGAGACACAGCCAGAAAGAGGGGTCACCAGACCGTACCCCAGAGATACAGCCAGAAAGAGGGGTCACCAGACCGTACCCCAGAGACACAGCCAGAAAGAGGGGCCACCAGACCGTACCCCAGAGACACAGTCAGAAAGAGGGGTCACCAGACCGTACCCCAGAGATACAGCCAGAAAGAGGGGTCACAAGACCGTACCCAAGAGATACAGCCAGAAAGAGGGGTCACCAGACCGTACCCCAGAGATACAGCCAGAAAGAGGGGCCACCAGACCGTACCCCAGAGATACAGCCAGAAAGAGGGGTCACCAGACCGTACCCCAGAGATACAGCCAGAAAGAGGGGTCAGCAGACCGTACCCCAGAGACACAGCCAGAAAGAGGGGTCACCAGACCGTACCCCAGAGATACAGCCAGAAAGAGGGATCACCAGACCGTACCCCAGAGATACAGCCAGAAAGAGGGGCCACCAGACCGTACCCCAGAGATACAGCCAGAAAGAGGGGTCACCAGACCGTACCCAAGAGATACAGCCAGAAAGAGGAGTCACCAGACCGTACCCCAGAGATACAGCCTGAAAGAGGGGTCACCAGACCGTACCCCAGAGATACAGCCAGAAAGAGGGGTCACCAGACCGTACCCCAGAGACACAGCCAGAAAGAGGGGTCACCAGACCGTACCCCAGAGATACAGCCAGAAAGAGGGGCCACCAGACCGTACCCCAGAGATACAGCCAGAAAGAGGGGTCACCAGACCGTACCCCAGAGATACAGCCAGAAAGAGGGGTCACCAGACCGTACCCCAGAGATACAGCCAGAAAGAGGGGTCACCAGACCGTACCCCAGAGACACAGCCAGAAAGAGGGGTCACCAGACCGTACCCCAGAGACACAGCCAGAAAGAGGGGTCACCAGACCGTACCCCAGAGATACAGCCAGAAAGAGGGGCCACCAGACCGTACCCCAGAGATACAGCCAGAAAGAGGGGCCACCAGACCGTACGCCAGAGACACAGCCAGAAAGAGGGGTCACCAGACCGTACCCCAGAGACACAGCCAGAAAGAGGGGTCACCAGACCGTACCCCAGAGATACAGCCAGAAAGAGGGGTCACCAGACCGTACCCCAGAGACACAGCCAGAAAGAGGGGCCACCAGACCGTACCCCAGAGACACAGCCAGAAAGAGGGGTCACCAGACCGTACCCCAGAGACACAGCCAGAAAGAGGGGTCACCAGACCGTACCCCAGAGACACAGCCAGAAAGAGGACCGTACCCCAGAGACACAGCCAGAAAGAGGGGTCACCAGACCGTACCCCAGAGATACAGCCAGAAAGAGGGGCCACCAGACCGTACCCCAGAGATACAGCCAGAAAGAGGGGTCACCGGACCGTACCCCAGAGACACAGCCACAAAGAGGGGTCACCAGACCGTACCCCAGAGATACAGCCAGAAAGAGGGGTCACCAGACCGTACCCCAGAAATACAGCCAGAAAGAGGGGCCACCAGACCGTACCCCAGAGATACAGCCAGAAAGAGGGGCCACCAGACAGTACCCCAGAGATACAGCCAGAAAGAGGGGTCACCAGACCGTACCCCAGAGACACAGCCAGAAAGAGGGGCCACCAGACCGTACCCCAGAGACACAGCCAGAAAGAGGGGTCACCAGACCGTACCCCAGAGATACAGCCAGAAAGAGGGGTCACCAGACCGTACCCCAGAGACACAGCCAGAAAGAGGGGTCACCAGACCGTACCCCAGAGACACAGCCAGAAAGAGGGGTCACCAGACCGTACCCCAGAGACACAGCCAGAAAGAGGGGTCACCAGACCGTACCCCAGAGACACAGCCAGAAAGAGGGGTCACCAGACCGTACCCCAGAGACACAGCCAGAAAGAGGGGTCACCAGACCGTACCCTAGAGATACAGCCAGAAAGAGGGGCCACCAGACCGTACCCCAGAGATACAGCCAGAAAGAGGGGTCACCAGACCGTACCCCAGAGACACAGCCAGAAAGAGGGGTCACCAGACCGTACCCCAGAGACACAGCCAGAAAGAGGGGCCACCAGACCGTACCCCAGAGACACAGCCAGAAAGAGGGGTCACCAGACCGTACCCCAGAGATACAGCCAGAAAGAGGGGTCACCAGACCGTACCCAAGAGATACAGCCAGAAAGAGGGGTCACCAGACCGTACCCCAGAGATACAGCCAGAAAGAGGGGCCACCAGACCGTACCCCAGAGATACAGCCAGAAAGAGGGGTCACCAGACCGTACCCCAGAGATACAGCCAGAAAGAGGGGTCACCAGACCGTACCCCAGAGACACAGCCAGAAAGAGGGGTCACCAGACCGTACCCCAGAGATACAGCCAGAAAGAGGGGTCACCAGACCGTACCCCAGAGACACAGCCAGAAAGAGGGGCCACCAGACCGTACCCCAGAGACACAGTCAGAAAGAGGGGTCACCAGACCGTACCCCAGAGATACAGCCAGAAAGAGGGGTCACAAGACCGTACCCAAGAGATACAGCCAGAAAGAGGGGTCACCAGACCGTACCCCAGAGATACAGCCAGAAAGAGGGGCCACCAGACCGTACCCCAGAGATACAGCCAGAAAGAGGGGTCACCAGACCGTACCCCAGAGATACAGCCAGAAAGAGGGGTCAGCAGACCGTACCCCAGAGACACAGCCAGAAAGAGGGGTCACCAGACCGTACCCCAGAGATACAGCCAGAAAGAGGGATCACCAGACCGTACCCCAGAGATACAGCCAGAAAGAGGGGCCACCAGACCGTACCCCAGAGATACAGCCAGAAAGAGGGGTCACCAGACCGTACCCAAGAGATACAGCCAGAAAGAGGAGTCACCAGACCGTACCCCAGAGATACAGCCTGAAAGAGGGGTCACCAGACCGTACCCCAGAGATACAGCCAGAAAGAGGGGTCACCAGACCGTACCCCAGAGACACAGCCAGAAAGAGGGGTCACCAGACCGTACCCCAGAGATACAGCCAGAAAGAGGGGCCACCAGACCGTACCCCAGAGATACAGCCAGAAAGAGGGGTCACCAGACCGTACCCCAGAGATACAGCCAGAAAGAGGGGTCACCAGACCGTACCCCAGAGATACAGCCAGAAAGAGGGGTCACCAGACCGTACCCCAGAGACACAGCCAGAAAGAGGGGTCACCAGACCGTACCCCAGAGACACAGCCAGAAAGAGGGGTCACCAGACCGTACCCCAGAGATACAGCCAGAAAGAGGGGCCACCAGACCGTACCCCAGAGATACAGCCAGAAAGAGGGGCCACCAGACCGTACGCCAGAGACACAGCCAGAAAGAGGGGTCACCAGACCGTACCCCAGAGACACAGCCAGAAAGAGGGGTCACCAGACCGTACCCCAGAGATACAGCCAGAAAGAGGGGTCACCAGACCGTACCCCAGAGACACAGCCAGAAAGAGGGGCCACCAGACCGTACCCCAGAGACACAGCCAGAAAGAGGGGTCACCAGACCGTACCCCAGAGACACAGCCAGAAAGAGGGGTCACCAGACCGTACCCCAGAGACACAGCCAGAAAGAGGACCGTACCCCAGAGACACAGCCAGAAAGAGGGGTCACCAGACCGTACCCCAGAGATACAGCCAGAAAGAGGGGCCACCAGACCGTACCCCAGAGATACAGCCAGAAAGAGGGGTCACCAGACCGTACCCCAGAGACACAGCCACAAAGAGGGGTCACCAGACCGTACCCCAGAGATACAGCCAGAAAGAGGGGTCACCAGACCGTACCCCAGAAATACAGCCAGAAAGAGGGGCCACCAGACCGTACCCCAGAGATACAGCCAGAAAGAGGGGCCACCAGACAGTACCCCAGAGATACAGCCAGAAAGAGGGGTCACCAGACCGTACCCCAGAGACACAGCCAGAAAGAGGGGCCACCAGACCGTACCCCAGAGACACAGCCAGAAAGAGGGGTCACCAGACCGTACCCCAGAGATACAGCCAGAAAGAGGGGTCACCAGACCGTACCCCAGAGACCCAGCCAGAAAGAGGGGCCACCAGACCGTACCCCAGAGACCCAGCCAGAAAGAGGGGCCACCAGACCGTACCCCAGAGATACAGCCAGAAAGAGGGGTCACCAGACCGTACCCCAGAGACACAGCCAGAAAGAGGGGTCACCAGACCGTACCCCAGAGACACAGCCAGAAAGAGGGGTCACCAGACCGTACCCGAGAGATAGAGCCAGAAAGAGGGGTCACCAGACCGTACCCCAGAGATACAGCCAGAAAGAGGGGTCACCAGACCGTACCCCAGAGATACAGCCAGAAAGAGGGGTCACCAGGCCGTACCCCAGAGATACAGCCAGAAAGAGGGGACACCAGACCGTACCCCAGAGACACAGCCAGAAAGAGGGGTCACCAGACCGTACCCCAGAGACACAGCCAGAAAGAGGGGTCACCAGACCGTACCCCAGAGATACAGCCAGAAAGAGGGGTCACCAGACCGTACCCCAGAGACACAGCCAGAAAGAGGGGTCACGAGACCGTACCCCAGAGACACAGCCAGAAAGAGGGGCCACCAGACCGTACCCCAGAGACACAGCCAGAAAGAGGGGTCACCAGACCGTACCCGAGACACAGCCAGAAAGAGGGGTCACGAGACCGTACCCCAGAGACTCAGCCAGAAAGAGGGGCCACCAGACCGTACCCCAGAGATACAGCCAGAAAGAGGGGCCACCAGACCGTACCCCAGAGACAGCCAGAAAGAGGGGTCACGAGACCGTACCCCAGAGACACAGCCAGAAAGAGGGGCCACCAGACCGTACCCCAGAGATACAGCCAGAAAGAGGGGCCACCAGACCGTACCCCAGAGACAGCCAGAAAGAGGGGTCACCAGACCGTACCCCAGAGATACAGCCAGAAAGAGGGGTCACCAGACCGTACCCCAGAGACCCAGCCAGAAAGAGGGGCCACCAGACCATACCCCAGAGATACAGCCAGAAAGAGGGGTCACCAGACCGTACCCCAGAGATACAGCCAGAAAGAGGGGACACCAGCTGGCATCCCAAAGGCACAGCCAGAAAGAGGGGTCACCAGACCGTACCCCAGAGACACAGCCAGAAAGAGGACCGTACCCCAGAGACACAGCCTGAAAGAGGGGCCACCAGACCGTATCCCAGAGACACAGCCAGAAAGAGGGGTCACCAGACCGTACCCCAGAGACACAGCCAGAAAGAGGGGTCACCAGGCCGTACCCCAGAGACAGCCAGAAAGAGGGGTCACCAGACCGTACCCCAGAGACACAGCCAGAAAGAGGGGTCACCAGACCGTACCCCAGAGACACAGCCAGAAAGAGGGGTCACCAGACCGTACCCCAGAGATATAGCCAGAAAGAGGGGCCACCAGACCGTACCCCAGAGACAGCCAGAAAAAGGGGTCACCAGACCGTACCCCAGAGAAGGCCAGAAAGAGGGGTCACCAGACCGTACCCCAGAGACACAGCCAGAAAGAGGGGTCACCAGACCGTACCCCAGAGACACAGCCAGAAAGAGGGGTCACCAGACCATACCCCAGAGATACAGCCAGAAAGAGGGGTCACCAGACCGTACCCCAGAGACACAGCCAGAAAGAGGGGTCACCAGACCGTACCCCAGAGACAGCCAGAAAGAGGGGTCACCAGACCGTACCCCAGAGACACAGCCAGAAAGAGGGGTCACCAGACCGTACCCCAGAGACACAGCCAGAAAGAGGGGTCACCAGACCGTACCCCAGAGATACAGCCAGAAAGAGGGGTCACCAGACCGTACCCCAGAGACACAGCCAGAAAGACGGGTCACCATACCGTACCCCAGAGACACAGCCAGAAAGAGGGGTCACCAGACCGTACCCCAGAGACACAGCCAGAAAGAGGGGACACCAGACCGTACCCCAGAGACACAGCCAGAAAGAGGGGTCACCAGACCGTACCCCAGAGACACAGCCAGAAAGAGGGGTCACCAGACCGTACCCCAGAGACACAGCCAGAAAGACGGGTCACCAGACCGTACCCCAGAGACACAGCCAGAAAGACGGGTCACCATACCGTACCCCAGAGACACAGCCAGAAAGAGGGGTCACCAGACCGTACCCCAGAGATACAGCCAGAAAGAGGGGCCACCAGACCGTACCCCAGAGACACAGCCAGAAAGAGGGGCCACCAGACCGTACCCCAGAGATACAGCCAGAAAGAGGGGTCACCAGACCGTACCCCAGAGACAGCCAGAAAGAGGCGTCACCAGACCGTACCCCAGAGACACAGCCAGAAAGAGGACCGTACCCCAGAGACACAGCGTGAAAGAGGAGCCACCAGACCGTATCCCAGAGACACAGCCAGAAAGAGGGGTCACCAGACCGTACCCCAGAGACACAGCCAGAAAGAGGGGTCACCAGACCGTACCCCAGAGACACAGCCAGAAAGAGGGGTCACCAGACCGTACCCCAGAGACACAGCCAGAAAGAGGGGTCACCAGACCGTACCCCAGAGACACAGCCAGAAAGAGGGGTCACCAGACCGTACCCCAGAGACACAGCCAGAAAGAGGGGTCACCAGACCGTACCCCAGAGACACAGCCAGAAAGAGGGGTCACCAGACCGTACCCTAGAGATACAGCCAGAAAGAGGGGCCACCAGACCGTACCCCAGAGATACAGCCAGAAAGAGGGGTCACCAGACCGTACCCCAGAGACACAGCCAGAAAGAGGGGTCACCAGACCGTACCCCAGAGACACAGCCAGAAAGAGGGGCCACCAGACCGTACCCCAGAGACACAGCCAGAAAGAGGGGTCACCAGACCGTACCCAAGAGATACAGCCAGAAAGAGGGGTCACCAGTAGGGTTGAGCGAAACGGGTCGATCATTTTCAAAAGTCGCCGACTTTTGGCTAAGTCGGCGTCTCATGAAACCCGATCCGACCCCTGTGCTTGTCGGCCATGCGGTACGCGACTTTCGCGCCAAAGTCGCGTTTCAATGACGCGAAAAGCGCCATTTCTCAGCCAATGAAGGTGAACGCAGAGTGTGGGCAGCGTGATGACATAGATCCTGGTCCCCACCATCTTAGAGAAGGGCATTGCAGTGATTGGCTTGCTGTCTGCGGCGTCACAGGGGCTATAAAGGGGCGTTCCCGCCGACCGCCATCTTACTGCTGCTGATCTGAGCTTAGGGACAGGTTGCTGCCGCTTCGTCAGAAGCAGGGAGAGCGTTAGGCAGGGTCCACTAACCACCAAACCGCTTGTGCTGCAGCGATTTCCACTGTCCAACACCACCTTCGGTGTGCAGGGACTGTGGAAGCTATTTTTTTTTTTTTTTCCCCTCAGCGCTGTAGCTCATTGGGCTGCCCTAGAAGGCTCCGTGATAGCTGTATTGCTGTGTGTACGCCACTGTGGAAACCAACTGCTTTTTTCAAAGCACATATCCTCTTGTTCCTTCCTTTCTGCACAGCTATCTTTTTTGTTTGTCCACACTTTTTATTTAATTTGTGCATCAGTCCACTCCTATTGCTGCCTGCCATACCTGGCTTACATTACTGCAGGGAGATAGTAATTGTAGGACAGTCCCTGTTTTTTTTTTGTTTTTTTTGTGGGAGATTAAGATTGGCATTTCTGCTACAGTGCCATCCCTGTGTGTGCCATCTCTCACTGAGTGGGCCATAGAAAGCCTATTTATTTTTTCCGTGATTTGTGTTCTAAAATCTACCTCAACACAAAAACACTACATCAATCAGTGGGAGAAAAATATTGGCCTCAGTCAGGGCTTGTGTGCCACTGCTGTGTGTGCTATCTCTCATTCAGTGGGCTATAGCAAGCCTATTTTTTTTTTTTTAATATTATTTGGTTTCTAAAGTCTCCCTGAAAAAAAAAAAAAACCTAAAAAAACAGTGGGAGAGTAATATTGCCCTTTCAGCTTGTGTGCCAGTCTTGACTCCTGGGTGTGCCACCTCTCTCCCTCTCATTCAGTGGGCCATAGAAAGCCTATTTATTTTTTTTTTTTAATATTATTTGGTTTCTAATTCTCCCTGAAAAAAAAAAAAAAAACCTAAAAAAACAGTGGGAGAATAATATTGCCCTTTCAGCTTGTGTGCCAGTCTTGACTCCTGGGTGTGCCACCTCTCTCCCTCTCATTCAGTGGGCCATAGAAAGCCTATTTTTTTTTTTTTTTAAATATTATTGGGTTTCTAAAGTCTCCCTGAAAAAACAAAAAATACATAAAAAAACAGTGGGAGAGTAATATTGCCCTTTCAGCTTGTGTGCCAGTCTTGACTCCTGGGTGTGCCACCTCTCTCCCTTTCATTCAGTGGGCCATAGAAAGCCTATTTATTTTTTCCGTGATTTGTGTTCTAAATTCTACCTCAACACAAAAACACTACATCAATCAGTGGGAGAAAAATATTGGCCTCAGTCAGGGCTTGTGTGCCACTGCTGTGTGTGCTATCTCTCATTCAGTGGGCTATAGCAAGCCTATTTTTTTTTTTTTTAATATTATTTGGTTTCTAAAGTCTCCCTGAAAAAAAAAAAAAACCTAAAAAAACAGTGGGAGAGTAATATTGCCCTTTCAGCTTGTGTGCCAGTCTTGACTCCTGGGTGTGCCACCTCTCTCCCTTTCATTCAGTGTGCCATAGAAAGCCTATTTATTTTTTCCGTGATTTGTGTTCTAAATTCTACCTCAACACAAAAACACTACATCAATCAGTGGGAGAAAAATATTGGCCTCAGTCAGGGCTTGTGTGCCACTGCTGTGTGTGCTATCTCTCATTCAGTGGGCTATAGCAAGCCTATTTTTTTTTTTTTTAATATTATTTGGTTTCTAAAGTCTCCCTGAAAAAAAAAAAAAACCTAAAAAAACAGTGGGAGAGTAATATTGCCCTTTCAGCTTGTGCGCCAGTCTTGACTCCTGGTTGTGCCACCTCTCTCTCTCTAATTGTGGGCCATAGAAAGCCTTTTTTTTTTTTTTTTTTTTAATATTATTTGGTTTCTAAAGTCTCCCTGAGAAAAAAAAATAAATAAATTAGGTGGGAGATTAATATTGACATTAGTGCTTGAGTGACAGTCCTGCGTGTGTGTCATCTCTGTGATTTTGTGCCACAGAAAACAGAGTGTGTAACATTGTGCCTGATTTTCCTTGTGGTCTCACCAACCTGTTAAGGGATATTGAAATCATACTGAAGTTATAGCTCACCGTGTAAGTTGTTTGACAGCAACAAATAAAGTTACTTTGGTTAAGATTTTAAAACAATGAGGAAGTCTGGTGCAAGAGGTCGTCGTGGGCGTTCATTGTCAGCTGGTAATGATGGTAGTGGTAGTGGAGCATCAGGTGGTCGTGGGGATAAAAATATTCCACCTAAGTCTGGAGCTGTGGAGCCAGTTTCGTCGTCAGGCTACACAAGGCCTCGAACGCTCTCTTTTCTGGGAGTAGGAAAACCGCTTTTAAAGGCGGAGCAGCAACAGCAAGTTTTGGCTTACATTGCAGACTCAGCCTCTAGCTCTTTTGCCTCCTCTTCCGAAACTGGTAAATGTAAAAGCAGCGCGTCGCTTGTGGATGTTCACGGTCAGGGACAAGTCGCTTCCTTGTCCTCCTCAGCAAAAACTACAACAAGAGAGAAGGATGCAGCAGGCGACACAACGGGTCACTCCATGGAGCTCTTTACACATACCGTCCCTGGCTTAGAAAGTGAAACACTTAACAGGCCATGCCCATTACAAGTAGATTCTGACATGGAGTGCACTGATGCACAGCCACAGCCAGAGTACTATGCTGCTCCTTTGACTCAGACCACCACATTGCCCTCTCAGGGTACAGATCCACAATCAGACCCTGATGAGACTATGTTGCCCCGCCACGAACGCTATACCACCGACCGACACAGTGACACAGACGAAGTTGCACACGAGCTCGAAGAGGAGGTAATAGATGACCCAGTTATTGACCCCGATTGGCAGCCATTGGGGGAACAGGGTGCAGGCGGCAGTAGTTCAGAAGCGGAGGTGGAGGAGGGGCCGCAGCAGGCATCAACATCGCAACAGGTTCCATCTGCCGGGCCCGTATCTGGACCAAAACGCGTGTCAAAGCCAAAACCTGTTGGAGCACAGCGTTGCCATCCGGTTAAAGCTCAGTCTGCAATCCCTGAAAAGGGATCCGAGTCTAGGAAGAGTGCAGTCTGGCATTTTTTTAAACAACATCCAACTGATCAGCGCAAAGTCATCTGTCAAAAATGTTCAACTAGCTTAAGCAGAGGTCAGAATCTGAAAAGTCTAAATACTAGTTGCATGCATAGACACTTAACCACCATGCATTTTCAAGCCTGGACTAACTACCAAACGTCCCTCAAGGTTGTAGCACCCTCGGCCAATGAAGCTAGTCAGCAACGCAACATCCCTTCCGTCACTGTAAGGCCACCATTTTCCGCACCACCGGCAGTATCTGTGCAGGTTTCTTTGCCAGCCAAAAGCAGTCAGGGTCAGGGAATCACCAGTTTTGTAGGAGGAAATATTGCATCTAGGGCACCGGCGGAAACAATACCGTCTCCAACCGTCTCTCAGTCTGCCATGTACACCGGCACACCCGAAAGTTCCACGATCTCCAGCTCTCCAGTCCAGCTCACCCTACATGAGACTCTGGTTAGAAAAAGGAAGTACTTATCCTCGCATCCGCGTACACAGGGTTTTAACGCCCACATAGCTAGACTAATCTCGTTAGAGATGATGCCCTACCGGTTAGTTGAAAGCGAAGCTTTCAAAGCCCTGATGGAGTACGCTGAACCACGATACGAGCTACCCAGTCGACACTTTTTTTCCAGAAAAGCCATCCCAGCCCTGCACCAGCATGTTAAACAGCGCATCGTCCATGCACTCAGGCAATCTGTGAGTACAAAGGTGCACCTGACTACAGATGCATGGACCAGTAGGCATGGCCAGGGACGTTATGTGTCCATCACGGCACACTGGGTGAATGTGGTGGATGCAGGGTCCACAGGCGACATCAATTTAGGGACAGTTGTGCCTAGCCCACGGTCTAGGAAACAGTTGGCTGTAGGCGTTCGCACCCCCTCCTCCTCCTCCTCGTCCTCCTGCAGAAGCTACAGCTCTTCCACAGAACGCAGTCGGCCAACCACTCCATCGGCAGATGACACTGTTGCACACCAGTTGTCCCATTATGGGCCAGCTACTGCCAAGCGTCAGCAGGCTGTATTGGCTATGAAGTGTTTGGGCGACAACAGACACACCGCGGAAGTTCTGTCCGAGTTCTTGCAACAAGAAACGCAGTCGTGGCTGGGCACAGTAGATCTTGAGGCAGGCAAGGTAGTGAGTGATAACGGAAGGAATTTCATGGCTGCCATCTCCCTTTCCCAACTGAAACACATTCCTTGCCTGGCTCACACCTTAAACCTGGTGGTGCAGTGCTTATTGAAAACTTATCCTGGGTTCTCCGACCTGCTCCTCAAAGTGCGTGCACTTTGCTCACATATCCGACGTTCGCCTGTACACGCCAGCCGTATGCAGACCTATCAGCGGTCTTTGAACCTTCCCCAGCATCGCCTAATCATAGACGTTGCAACAAGGTGGAACTCAACACTGCACATGCTTCAGAGACTGTGCGAACAGAGGCGTGCTGTTATTTATTTGTGGGAGGATACACGGGCAGGCAGTAGGATGGCAGACATGGAGTTGTCAGGTGTGCAGTGGTCGAAGATACAAGACATGTGTCAAGTCCTTCAGTGTTTTGAGGAATGCACACGGCTGGTTAGTGCAGACAACGCCGTAATAAGCATGAGCATCCCCCTAATGCGTCTGCTGATGCAAAGTTTGACGCACATAAAGGAGCAGGCGTCTGCACCAGAGGAAGAGGGAAGCCTTGATGACAGTCAGCCATTGTCTGGTCAGGGCAGTGTACAGGACGAGGTAGCGGGCGAAGAGGAGGTGGAGGATGAGGAGGATGATGGGGATGAGTATATTTTTAATGCGGAAACTTTCACGGGGGCACAGGAAATTGGTTGCGTGTCACGGACGGGTTCTGGTTTTTTGAGGGACACAAGTGACGTAGATTTGCCTGCAACTGCCCCTCAACCAATCACAACCGGAGATTTGACAAGTGGAACTTTGGCCCACATGGCGGATTATGCCTTACGTATCCTACAAAGGGACACACGCATTACGAAAATGATGAACGATGACGATTACTGGTTGGCCTGCCTCCTTGATCCACGCTATAAAGGCAAATTGCAAAATATTATGCCACATGAGAACTTGGAACTAATATTAGCAACCAAACAATCAACTCTTGTTGACCGTTTGCTTCAGGCATTCCCAGCACACAGCGCACGTGATCGTTCTCACACGAGCTCCAGGGGGCAGCAGACTAGGAGTGTTAGGGGTGCACACATCAGAAGTGGCGTTGGACAGAGGGGTTTTCTGACCAGGTTGTGGAGTGATTTTGCTATGACCGCAGACAGGACAGGTACTGCTGCATCAATTGAAAGTGACAGGAGACAACATTTGTCCAGTATGGTTACTAACTATTTTTCATCCCTTATCGATGTTCTCCCTCAACCGTCATTCCCATTTGATTACTGGGCCTCCAAATTAGACACCTGGCCAGAATTGGCAGAATATGCATTGCAGGAGCTTGCTTGCCCGGCAGCAAGTGTCCTATCAGAAAGAGTATTCAGTGCTGCAGGTTCAATATTAACCGAAAAAAGGACTCGTCTGGCTACCCAAAATGTTGACGATCTAACATTCATTAAAATGAACCACAACTGGATTTCGAAATCTTTTGCCCCACCTTGCCCGGCCGACACCTAGCTTTCCTATGAAAAGCTCTTGCCTGTGAATTACTTTTCTAATGTCTAATTTGCTGCAGCTGATTGTACAGCATACGACATGTTTACACCTCCCTAAATGGCAAAACTCCCCACACGGGGCCGTGGTATCGCGACTTGGCGCAAGCACCCGTGAGACTGCTGTTTGTCTGAAGAGGTGGGTGTGCTCGCTTTTGGTTGACGGCATTGCTACTGGGTCCCTCATAGTACAATGTAGTGTCTCTGGCGGTGGTGGTGCGCACCCAACGTCAGACACACCGTTGTAACATGAGGGGCCCTGGGGCGGTCCCGCCGGCCTCAAGAGAGTTCCCCCCTACCCCAGCTCAAAATGTGCTCTACCACGTGCAAAATTATGTCGCACAGCTCCACCAATCTTTAGTCTATTCGCTGACATCATTCAATGTCTGGCACTGACAATACAAATTTGTAGACATCTATGATGCAACTTAAAGTAGTCTGTGTCTGTGTCCTATATTGGCACCATTAAATAGTTACTGCCAAATTACTATGTCAGAAACTCAGTAGATGAGCCCACCCCTGTACCTAAGTATGCCACCTTTTTTTTTTGTTTTGGTTGTTTTGCGAGACATTAACATCTATTTATATTTTGGGAGTACTGGGACAGACACTCCTTGCACTACTCCTCCACTCACCACCAAGCTGCCTGTGTATCCATGTAACCGCTGTAAAACTGCCATGAGCCTATTGTTTGTTATTTTAGGCCTTTGATAGCCTGTCTGCGGTCCCTACTTTAAATACTCCTCCACTGACCACCAAGCTGCCTGCCCGTGTATCCATGTAACCGCTGTGAAACTGCCATGAGCCTATTGTTTGTTATGTTAGGCCTTTGATAGCCTGTCTGCGGTCCCTACTTTAAATACTCCTCCACTGACCAGACCACTGCTGCCCGTGTACCCCTGGAACCAATTATAAAGTGCCTACAGCCAGCCCATTTTCTTATGTTAGGCCTTTGAAGCCTGTCTGCGGTCCCTACTTTAAATACTCCTCCACTGACCAGACCACTGCTGCCCGTGTACCCCTGGAACCAATTATAAAGTGCCTACAGCCAGCCCATTTTCTTATGTTAGGCCTTTGAAGCCTGTCTGCGGTCCCTACTTTAAATACTCCTCCACTCACCACCACCAAGCTGCCTGCCCGTGTATCCATGTAACCGCTGTGAAACTGCCATGAGCCTATTGTTTGTTATGTTAGGCCTTTGATAGCCTGTCTGCGGTCCCTACTTTAAATACTCCTCCACTGACCAGACCACTGCTGCCCGTGTACCCCTGGAACCAATTATAAAGTGCCTACAGCCAGCCCATTTTCTTATGTTAGGCCTTTGAAGCCTGTCTGCGGTCCCTACTTTAAATACTCCTCCACTCACCACCACCAAGCTGCCTGCCCGTGTATCCATGTAACCGCTGTGAAACTGCCATGAGCCTATTGTTTGTTATTTTAGGCCTTTGATAGCCTGTCTGCGGTCCCTACTTTAAATACTCCTCCACTGACCAGACCACTGCTGCCCGTGTACCCCTGGAACCAATTATAAAGTGCCTACAGCCAGCCCATTTTCTTATGTTAGGCCTTTGAAGCCTGTCTGCGGTCCCTACTTTAAATACTCCTCCACTCACCACCACCAAGCTGCCTGCCCGTGTATCCATGTAACCGCTGTGAAACTGCCATGAGCCTATTGTTTGTTATGTTAGGCCTTTGATAGCCTGTCTGCGGTCCCTACTTTAAATACTCCTCCACTGACCAGACCACTGCTGCCCGTGTACCCCTGGAACCAATTATAAAGTGCCTACAGCCAGCCCATTTTCTTATGTTAGGCCTTTGAAGCCTGTCTGCGGTCCCTACTTTAAATACTCCTCCACTCACCACCACCAAGCTGCCTGCCCGTGTATCCATGTAACCGCTGTGAAACTGCCATGAGCCTATTGTTTGTTATGTTAGGCCTTTGATAGCCTGTCTGCGGTCCCTACTTTAAATACTCCTCCACTGACCAGACCACTGCTGCCCGTGTACCCCTGGAACCAATTATAAAGTGCCTACAGCCAGCCCATTTTCTTATGTTAGGCCTTTGAAGCCTGTCTGCGGTCCCTACTTTAAATACTCCTCCACTCACCACCACCAAGCTGCCTGCCCGTGTATCCATGTAACCGCTGTGAAACTGCCATGAGCCTATTGTTTGTTATTTTAGGCCTTTGATAGCCTGTCTGCGGTCCCTACTTTAAATACTCCTCCACTCACCACCAAGCTGCCTGTGTATCCATGTAACCGCTGTAAAACTGCCATGAGCCTATTGTGTGTTATTTTAGGCCTTTGATAGCCTGTCTGCGGTCCCTACTTTAAATACTCCTCCACTGACCACCAAGCTGCCTGCCCGTGTATCCATGTAACCGCTGTGAAACTGCCATGAGCCTATTGTTTGTTATGTTAGGCCTTTGATAGCCTGTCTGCGGTCCCTACTTTAAATACTCCTCCACTGACCAGACCACTGCTGCCCGTGTACCCCTGGAACCAATTATAAAGTGCCTACAGCCAGCCCATTTTCTTATGTTAGGCCTTTGAAGCCTGTCTGCGGTCCCTACTTTAAATACTCCTCCACTGACCAGACCACTGCTGCCCGTGTACCCCTGGAACCAATTATAAAGTGCCTACAGCCAGCCCATTTTCTTATGTTAGGCCTTTGAAGCCTGTCTGCGGTCCCTACTTTAAATACTCCTCCACTCACCACCACCAAGCTGCCTGCCCGTGTATCCATGTAACCGCTGTGAAACTGCCATGAGCCTATTGTTTGTTATGTTAGGCCTTTGATAGCCTGTCTGCGGTCCCTACTTTAAATACTCCTCCACTGACCAGACCACTGCTGCCCGTGTACCCCTGGAACCAATTATAAAGTGCCTACAGCCAGCCCATTTTCTTATGTTAGGCCTTTGAAGCCTGTCTGCGGTCCCTACTTTAAATACTCCTCCACTCACCACCACCAAGCTGCCTGCCCGTGTATCCATGTAACCGCTGTGAAACTGCCATGAGCCTATTGTTTGTTATTTTAGGCCTTTGATAGCCTGTCTGCGGTCCCTACTTTAAATACTCCTCCACTGACCAGACCACTGCTGCCCGTGTACCCCTGGAACCAATTATAAAGTGCCTACAGCCAGCCCATTTTCTTATGTTAGGCCTTTGAAGCCTGTCTGCGGTCCCTACTTTAAATACTCCTCCACTCACCACCACCAAGCTGCCTGCCCGTGTATCCATGTAACCGCTGTGAAACTGCCATGAGCCTATTGTTTGTTATGTTAGGCCTTTGATAGCCTGTCTGCGGTCCCTACTTTAAATACTCCTCCACTGACCAGACCACTGCTGCCCGTGTACCCCTGGAACCAATTATAAAGTGCCTACAGCCAGCCCATTTTCTTATGTTAGGCCTTTGAAGCCTGTCTGCGGTCCCTACTTTAAATACTCCTCCACTCACCACCACCAAGCTGCCTGCCCGTGTATCCATGTAACCGCTGTGAAACTGCCATGAGCCTATTGTTTGTTATTTTAGGCCTTTGATAGCCTGTCTGCGGTCCCTACTTTAAATACTCCTCCACTCACCACCAAGCTGCCTGTGTATCCATGTAACCGCTGTAAAACTGCCATGAGCCTATTGTGTGTTATTTTAGGCCTTTGATAGCCTGTCTGCGGTCCCTACTTTAAATACTCCTCCACTGACCACCAAGCTGCCTGCCCGTGTATCCATGTAACCGCTGTGAAACTGCCATGAGCCTATTGTTTGTTATGTTAGGCCTTTGATAGCCTGTCTGCGGTCCCTACTTTAAATACTCCTCCACTGACCACCAAGCTGCCTGCCCGTGTATCCATGTAACCGCTGTAAAACTGCCATGAGCCTATTGTTTGTTATTTTAGGCCTTTGATAGCCTGTCTGCGGCCCCTACTTGCAATACTCCTCCACTGACCACAATGCTGCCTGGAGTGCCTGCCTGTGTATCCATGTAACCGATGTAAAACTGCCATGACTGCCTACTGTTTGTTATTTTAGGCCTTTGATAGCCTGTCTGCAGCCCCTACTTGCAATACTCCTCCACTGACCACACCAATGCTGCCCGTGTACCCCTGGAACCTATTTAAAAGTTCATAGAGCCTAGTTATATATTTTATTTACTATTAATAAGGCCATGATGGACTACGCTGTACCACGCTACAAGCTAACCAGTCGACACTTCTTTTGCGAGAAAAGCCATCCCAACCCTCCACCAGCATGTAGAAGACCGCATTGTCCATGCACTCTGGCAATCTGTGAGTACAAAGGTGCACCTGACAACAGACGCATGGACCTGTAGGCATGGCCACGGAAGATTACGTGTCCATTACGGCGCAATGGGTTAATGTGGTGGATGCATGGTCCACAGGGGACAGCCTACTAAGTCTGTCTGCAGTCCCTAATTCAAATTGTCCTCCACTGTCTAAATCGGAACTTCCACCTTCTGGCTTTCGGCCTATAGTATCAGAAATTAAACTGCATTTGGCCTTCAACTTTGGTTAGGGCCTACTAACGGCTTCTGCCCCTCCCTGGTGTTGCCCTCAACTAAATAAAGCTGAGCTTCAACCTTCTGCTCCAAATTACCATTTTGAAAAATGCAATAGGCTTTTCAGGCCTACTAAAGGTGTCTGTCTGTGTGCCCCTGCCTGGTGTTGTCCTCAACTAAATAAAGCTGAGCTTCAACCTTCCGGCTCTCATTATGTGGTTTTAAAAAAAAAAATGGTGGTTAGGGCCTACTAACGGCTTCTGCCCCTCCCTGGTGTTGTCCTCAACTAAATAAAGCTGAGCTTCAACCTTCCGGCTCTCATTATGTGGTTTTAAAAAAAAAAATGGTGGTTAGGGCCTACTAACGGCTTCTGCCCCTCCCTGGTGTTGTCCTCAACTAAATAAAGCTGAGCTTCAACCTTCCGGCTCTCATTAAGTGGTTTTAAAAAAAAAAAAATGGTGGTTAGGGCCTACTAACGGCTTCTGCCCCTCCCTGGTGTTGTCCTCAACTAAATAAAGCTGAGCTTCAACCTTCCGGCTCTCATTAAGTGGTTTTAAAAAAAAAATGGTGGTTAGGGCCTACTAACGGCTTCTGCCCCTCCCTGGTGTTGCCCTCAACTAAATAAAGCTGAGCTTCAACCTTCTGCTCCAAATTACCATTTTGAAAAATGCAATAGGCTTTTCCGGCCTACTAAAGGTGTCTGTCTGTGTGCCCCTGCCTGGTGTTGCCCTCAACTAAATAAAGCTGAGCTTCAACCTTCTGCTCCAAATTACCATTTTAAAAAATGCAATAGGCTTTTCCGGCCTACTAAAGGTGTCTGCCCCTCCCTGGTGTTGTCCTCAACTGAACAAAGCTGAGCTTCCACATTCTGGCTTTCGCCCTATACTATCAGATATTAAACTGCATTTGGCCTACTAGTGTGGTTAGGCCCTTGAAACAGTGTCTGCTGCTCTTGGGTTTGCTACTCCACTGAACAAAGCAATGCCGCCTGTTTAGTCCTGTTACCAATTTTGAACTGCATGTAGCCTACTTTATTCTTTGGCCCTATATCTGTTTCCTCCTCATCCTGCCCATTGCCCAGCCACTGCTAAATGAGTCTGCTGGTACATTGACCTAGACCACTACATTCCCCTTGTACTCTACACAGCCAGAATCTGTCCCTGCTGAAAGTAAGGTTCCCCTTCCCGCATGTTATACCACCTTACACAGGGACAAAGAGGAAGGTGCAGATGAAAGTGCAGGTTCCTTCATCAGGTGGGGGGGCATACTCGTTGGCGACGTCACTGGCACAGGGCCCCTCAGAGTACGCAAAAGTGTCGCTGCTGGTGGGAGGCGCCCCCGCCATGCAAACACACCGCCGTACTTTGAGGGGCCCTGTGCCAGTGGCAATGCGAACGAGTGGGCCCCCCCCCTGCTTGCTCAGGATCACAGCACTTGCAACTTTTAAATACTTACCTTTCCCTGCAACACCGCCGTGACGTAGTCCGCATTTCCTGGGCCCACGAAAAACTTGAGCCAGCCCTACTCCCCCCACAACTTTCCCCCAATTCCCTATGCCCAACTATTATTATACAGTTAATTAAGATTGGCAAGCTTCAGAAACAAGAATGGATGTTTTTGGCATTAAAATGGGCACTGTAGGTGTTTTCCTGGCCTCCACTCACTGCCGACTATGCTTCCCCATTGACTTGCATTGGGTTTCGTGTTTCGGTCGATCCCCGACTTTTAGCGATAATCGGCCGACTGCACTCGACTCGACTCTGGACAAAATCGGGTTTCCCAAAACCCTACTCGATCTTAAAAAAATGAAAGTCGCTCAACCCTAGTCACCAGACCGTACCCCAGAGATACAGCCAGAAAGAGGGGCCACCAGACCGTACCCCAGAGATACAGCCAGAAAGAGGGGTCACCAGACCGTACCCCAGAGATACAGCCAGAAAGAGGGGTCACCAGACCGTACCCCAGAGACACAGCCAGAAAGAGGGGCCACCAGACCGTACCCCAGAGACACAGTCAGAAAGAGGGGTCACCAGACCGTGCCCCAGAGATACAGCCAGAAAGAGGGGTCACAAGACCGTACCCAAGAGATACAGCCAGAAAGAGGGGTCACCAGACCGTACCCCAGAGATACAGCCAGAAAGAGGGGCCACCAGACCGTACCCCAGAGATACAGCCAGAAAGAGGGGTCACCAGACCGTACCCCAGAGATACAGCCAGAAAGAGGACCGTACCCCAGAGACACAGCCAGAAAGAGGGGTCACCAGACCGTACCCCAGAGATACAGCCAGAAAGAGGGGCCACCAGACCGTACCCCAGAGATACAGCCAGAAAGAGGGGTCACCAGACCGTACCCCAGAGACACAGCCACAAAGAGGGGTCACCAGACCGTACCCCAGAGATACAGCCAGAAAGAGGGGTCACCAGACCGTACCCCAGAAATACAGCCAGAAAGAGGGGCCACCAGACCGTACCCCAGAGATACAGCCAGAAAGAGGGGCCACCAGACAGTACCCCAGAGATACAGCCAGAAAGAGGGGTCACCAGACCGTACCCCAGAGACACAGCCAGAAAGAGGGGCCACCAGACCGTACCCCAGAGACCCAGCCAGAAAGAGAGGCCACCAGACCGTAACCCAGAGATACAGCCAGAAAGAGGGGTCACCAGACCGTACCCCAGAGACACAGCCAGAAAGAGGGGTCACCAGACCGTACCCCAGAGACACAGCCAGAAAGAGGGGTCACCAGACCGTACCCCAGAGACACAGCCAGAAAGAGGGGTCACCAGACCGTACCCCAGAGATACAGCCAGAAAGAGGGGTCACCAGACCGTACCCCAGAGATACAGCCAGAAAGAGGGGTCACCAGGCCGTACCCCAGAGATACAGCCAGAAAGAGGGGCCACCAGACCGTACCCCAGAGACACAGCCAGAAAGAGGGGTCACCAGACCGTACCCCAGAGATAGAGCCAGAAAGAGGGGCCACCAGAATGTACCCCAGAGATACAGCCAGAAAGAGGGGCCACCAGACCGTACCCCAGAGACACAGCCAGAAAGAGGGGTCACCAGACCGTACCCCAGAGATAGAGCCAGAAAGAGGGGACACCAGACCGTACCCCAGAGATACAGCCAGAAAGAGGGGCCACCAGACCGTACCCCAGAGACACAGCCAGAAAGAGGGGCCACCAGACCGTACCCCAGAGACACAGCCAGAAAGAGGGGTCACCAGACCGTACCCCAGAGACACAGCCAGAAAGAGGGGTCACCAGACCGTACCCCAGAGATACAGCCAGAAAGAGGGGTCACCAGACCGTACACCAGAGACACAGCCAGAAAGAGGGGTCACGAGACCGTACCCCAGAGACACAGCCAGAAAGAGGGGCCACCAGACCGTACCCCAGAGACACAGCCAGAAAGAGGGGTCACCAGACCGTACCCGAGACACAGCCAGAAAGAGGGGTCACGAGACCGTACCCCAGAGACACAGCCAGAAAGAGGGGCCACCAGACCGTACCCCAGAGATACAGCCAGAAAGAGGGGCCACCAGACCGTACCCCAGAGACAGCCAGAAAGAGGGGTCACCAGACCGTACCCCAGAGATACAGCCAGAAAGAGGGGTCACCAGACCGTACCCCAGAGACCCAGCCAGAAAGAGGGGCCACCAGACCATACCCCAGAGATACAGCCAGAAAGAGGGGTCACCAGACCGTACCCCAGAGACACAGCCAGAAAGAGGGGTCACCAGACCGTACCCGAGAGATAGAGCCAGAAAGAGGGGTCACCAGACCGTACCCCAGAGATACAGCCAGAAAGAGGGGTCACCAGACCGTACCCCAGAGATACAGCCAGAAAGAGGGGTCACCAGACCGTACCCCAGAGATACAGCCAGAAAGAGGGGTCACCAGACCGTACCCCAGAGATACAGCCAGAAAGGGGGGTCACCAGACCGTACCCCAGAGATACAGCCAGAAAGGGGGGTCACCAGACCGTACCCCAGAGACACAGCCAGAAAGAGGGGTCACCAGACCGTACCCCAGAGACACAGCCAGAAAGAGGGGCCACCAGACCATACCCCAGAGACACAGCCAGAAAGAGGGGTCACCAGACCGTACCCCAGAGACACAGCCAGAAAGAGGGGTCACCAGACCGTACCCCAGAGATACAGCCAGAAAGAGGGGCCACCAGACCGTACCCCAGAGACACAGCCAGAAAGAGGGGACACCAGACCGTACCCCAGAGATACAGCCAGAAAGAGGGGCCACCAGACCGTACCCCAGAGATAGAGCCAGAAAGAGGGGCCACCAGACCGTACCCCAGAGATACAGCCAGAAAGAGGGGACACCAGACCGTACCCCAGAGATACAGCCAGAAAGAGGGGTCACCAGACCGTACCCCAGAGACACAGCCAGAAAGGGGGGTCACCAGACCGTACCCCAGAGATACAGCCAGAAAGAGGGGCCACCAGACCGTACCCCAGAGATAGAGCCAGAAAGAGGGGCCACCAGACCGTACCCCAGAGATACAGCCAGAAAGAGGGGACACCAGACCGTACCCCAGAGATACAGCCAGAAAGAGGGGTCACCAGACCGTACCCCAGAGACACAGCCAGAAAGGGGGGTCACCAGACCGTACCCCAGAGATACAGCCAGAAAGAGGGGCCACCAGACCGTACCCGAGATACAGCCAGAAAGAGGGGTCACCAGACCGTACCCCAGAGATACAGCCAGAAAGAGGGGTCACCAGACCGTACCCCAGAGACACAGCCAGAAAGAGGGGCCACCAGACCGTACCCCAGAGATACAGCCAGAAAGAGGGGTCACCAGACGGTACCCCAGAGATAGAGCCAGAAAGAGGGGCCACCAGACCGTACCCCAGAGATACAGCCAGAAAGAGGGGACACCAGACCGTACCCCAGAGATACAGCCAGAAAGAGGGGTCACCAGACCGTACCCCAGAGACACAGCCAGAAAGGGGGGGTCACCAGACCGTACCCCAGAGACACAGCCAGAAAGAGGGGTCACCAGACCGTATCCCAGAGACACAGCCAGAAAGAGGGGTCACCAGACCGTACCCCAGAGATACAGCCTGAAAGAGGGGTCACCAGACCGTACCCCAGAGATACAGCCAGAAAGAGGGGTCACCAGACCGTACCCCAGAGACACAGCCAGAAAGAGAGGTCACCAGACCGTACCCCAGAGATACAGCCAGAAAGAGGGGTCACCAGACCGTACCCCAGAGACAGCCAGAAAGAGGGGTCACCAGACCGTACCCCAGAGATACAGCCAGAAAGAGGGGTCACCAGACCGTACCTCAGAGATACAGCCAGAAAGAGGGGCCACCAGACCGTACCCCAGAGACAGCCAGAAAGAGGGGTCACCAGACCGTACCCCAGAGATAGAGCCAGAAAGAGGGGCCACCAGACCGTACCCCAGAGATACAGCCAGAAAGAGGGGCCACCAGACCGTACCCCAGAGATACAGCCAGAAAGAGGGGACACCAGACCGTACCCCAGAGACAGCCAGAAAGAGGGGTCACCAGACCGTACCCCAGAGACACAGCCAGAAAGAGGGGTCACCAGACCGTACCCCAGAGACCCAGCCAGAAAGAGGGGCCACCGGACCATACCCCAGAGATACAGCCAGAAAGAGGGGTCACCAGACCGTACCCCAGAGATACAGCCAGAAAGAGGGGTCACCAGACCGTACCCCAGAGATACAGCCAGAAAGAGGGGTCACCAGACCGTACCCCAGAGATACAGCCAGAAAGAGGGGTCACCAGACCGTACCCCAGAGACACAGCCAGAAAGAGGGGTCACCAGACCGTACCCCAGAGAAGGCCAGAAAGAGGGGACACCAGACCGTACCCCAGAGATACAGCCAGAAAGAGGGGTCACCAGACCGTACCCCAGAGACACAGCCAGAAAGAGGGGTCACCAGACCGTACCCGAGAGATAGAGCCAGAAAGAGGGGTCACCAGACCGTACCCCAGAGATACAGCCAGAAAGAGGGGTCACCAGACCGTACCCCAGAGATACAGCCAGAAAGAGGGGCCACCAGACCGTACCCCAGAGATACAGCCAGAAAGAGGGGACACCAGACCGTACCCCAGAGATACAGCCAGAAAGAGGGGTCACAAGACCGTACCCCAGAGACACAGCCAGAAAGGGGGGTCACCAGACCGTACCCCAGAGACACAGCCAGAAAGAGGGGCCACCAGACCGTACCCCAGAGATACAGCCAGAAAGAGGGGTCACCAGACCGTACCCCAGAGATAGAGCCAGAAAGAGGGGCCACCAGACCGTACCCCAGAGATACAGCCAGAAAGAGGGGACACCAGACCGTACCCCAGAGATACAGCCAGAAAGAGGGGTCACCAGACCGTACCCCAGAGACACAGCCAGAAAGGGGGGTCACCAGACCGTACCCCAGAGACACAGCCAGAAAGAGGGGTCACCAGACCGTACCCCAGAGACACAGCCAGAAAGAGGGGTCACCAGACCGTACCCCAGAGATACAGCCTGAAAGAGGGGTCACCAGACCGTACCCCAGAGACACAGCCAGAAAGAGGGGACACCAGACCGTACCCCAGAGATACAGCCAGAAAGAGGGGTCACCAGACCGTACCCCAGAGATACAGCCAGAAAGAGGGGCCACCAGACCGTACCCCAGAGACACAGCCAGAAAGAGGGGCCACCAGACCGTACCCCAGAGATACAGCCAGAAAGAGGGGTCACCAGACCGTACCCCAGAGACACAGCCAGAAAGAGGGGTCACCAGACCGTACCCCAGAGATACAGCCAGAAAGAGGGGCCACCAGACCGTACCCCAGAGACACAGCCAGAAAGAGGGGCCACCAGACCGTACCCCAGAGATACAGCCAGAAAGAGGGGTCACCAGACCGTACCCCAGAGACACAGCCAGAAAGAGGGGTCACCAGACCGTACCCCAGAGACACAGCCAGAAAGAGGGGTCACCAGACCGTACCCCAGAGACCCAGCCAGAAAGAGGGGTCACCAGACCGTACCCCAGAGATACAGCCAGAAAGAGGGGTCACCAGACCGTACCCCAGAGACAGCCAGAAAGAGGGGTCACCAGACCGTACCCCAGAGACACAGCCAGAAAGAGGGGTCACCAGACCGTACCCCAGAGATACAGCCAGAAAGAGGGGTCACCAGACCGTACCCCAGAGACACAGCCAGAAAGAGGGGTCACCAGACCGTACCCCAGAGATACAGCCAGAAAGAGGGGTCACCAGACCGTACCCCAGAGATACAGCCAGAAAGAGGGGCCACCAGACCGTACCCCAGAGATACAGCCAGAAAGAGGGGCCATCAGACCGTACCCCAGAGACACAGCCAGAAAGAGGGGACACCAGACCGTACCCCAGAGACACAGCCAGAAAGAGGGGTCACCAGACCGTACCCCAGAGACACAGCCAGAAAGAGGGGACACCAGACCGTACCCCAGAGATACAGCCAGAAAGAGGGGTCACCAGACCGTACCCCAGAGATACAGCCAGAAAGAGGGGCCACCAGACCGTACCCCAGAGACACAGCCAGAAAGAGGGGACACCAGACCGTACCCCAGAGACACAGCCAGAAAGAGGGGTCACCAGACCGTACCCCAGAGACACAGCCAGAAAGAGGGGTCACCAGACCGTACCCCAGAGATACAGCCAGAAAGAGGGGCCACCAGACCGTACCCCAGAGATACAGCCAGAAAGAGGGGTCACCAGACCGTACCCAAGAGATACAGCCAGAAAGAGGGGTCACCAGACCGTACCCCAGAGATACAGCCAGAAAGAGGGGACACCAGACCGTACCCCAGAGACACAGCCAGAAAGAGGGGACACCAGACCGTACCCCAGAGATACAGCCAGAAAGAGGGGTCACCAGACCGTACCCCAGAGATACAGCCAGAAAGAGGGGCCACCAGACCGTACCCCAGAGACACAGCCAGAAAGAGGGGTCACCAGACCGTACCCCAGAGACACAGCCAGAAAGAGGGGTCACCAGACCGTACCCCAGAGACACAGCCAGAAAGAGGGGTCACCAGACCGTACCCAAGAGATACAGCCAGAAAGAGGGGTCACCAGACCGTACCCCAGAGATACAGCCAGAAAGAGGGGACACCAGACCGTACCCCAGAGACACAGCCAGAAAGAGGGGACACCAGACCGTACCCCAGAGATACAGCCAGAAAGAGGGGCCACCAGACCGTACCCCAGAGACACAGCCAGAAAGAGGGGACACCAGACCGTACCCCAGAGATACAGCCAGAAAGAGGGGCCACCAGACCGTACCCCAGAGATAGAGCCAGAAAGAGGGGCCACCAGACCGTACCCCAGAGATACAGCCAGAAAGAGGGGACACCAGACCGTACCCCAGAGATACAGCCAGAAAGAGGGGTCACCAGACCGTACCCCAGAGACACAGCCAGAAAGGGGGGTCACCAGACCGTACCCCAGAGATACAGCCAGAAAGAGGGGCCACCAGACCGTACCCCAGAGATAGAGCCAGAAAGAGGGGCCACCAGACCGTACCCCAGAGATACAGCCAGAAAGAGGGGACACCAGACCGTACCCCAGAGATACAGCCAGAAAGAGGGGTCACCAGACCGTACCCCAGAGACACAGCCAGAAAGGGGGGTCACCAGACCGTACCCCAGAGATACAGCCAGAAAGAGGGGCCACCAGACCGTACCCCAGAGACACAGCCAGAAAGAGGGGTCACCAGACCGTACCCCAGAGACACAGCCAGAAAGAGGGGTCACCAGACCGTACCCCAGAGACACAGCCAGAAAGAGGGGTCACCAGACCGTACCCAAGAGATACAGCCAGAAAGAGGGGTCACCAGACCGTACCCCAGAGATACAGCCAGAAAGAGGGGACACCAGACCGTACCCCAGAGACACAGCCAGAAAGAGGGGACACCAGACCGTACCCCAGAGATACAGCCAGAAAGAGGGGCCACCAGACCGTACCCCAGAGACACAGCCAGAAAGAGGGGACACCAGACCGTACCCCAGAGATACAGCCAGAAAGAGGGGCCACCAGACCGTACCCCAGAGATAGAGCCAGAAAGAGGGGCCACCAGACCGTACCCCAGAGATACAGCCAGAAAGAGGGGACACCAGACCGTACCCCAGAGATACAGCCAGAAAGAGGGGTCACCAGACCGTACCCCAGAGACACAGCCAGAAAGGGGGGTCACCAGACCGTACCCCAGAGATACAGCCAGAAAGAGGGGCCACCAGACCGTACCCCAGAGATAGAGCCAGAAAGAGGGGCCACCAGACCGTACCCCAGAGATACAGCCAGAAAGAGGGGACACCAGACCGTACCCCAGAGATACAGCCAGAAAGAGGGGTCACCAGACCGTACCCCAGAGACACAGCCAGAAAGGGGGGTCACCAGACCGTACCCCAGAGATACAGCCAGAAAGAGGGGCCACCAGACCGTACCCGAGATACAGCCAGAAAGAGGGGTCACCAGACCGTACCCCAGAGATACAGCCAGAAAGAGGGGTCACCAGACCGTACCCCAGAGACACAGCCAGAAAGAGGGGCCACCAGACCGTACCCCAGAGATACAGCCAGAAAGAGGGGTCACCAGACGGTACCCCAGAGATAGAGCCAGAAAGAGGGGCCACCAGACCGTACCCCAGAGATACAGCCAGAAAGAGGGGACACCAGACCGTACCCCAGAGATACAGCCAGAAAGAGGGGTCACCAGACCGTACCCCAGAGACACAGCCAGAAAGGGGGGTCACCAGACCGTACCCCAGAGACACAGCCAGAAAGAGGGGTCACCAGACCGTATCCCAGAGACACAGCCAGAAAGAGGGGTCACCAGACCGTACCCCAGAGATACAGCCTGAAAGAGGGGTCACCAGACCGTACCCCAGAGATACAGCCAGAAAGAGGGGTCACCAGACCGTACCCCAGAGACACAGCCAGAAAGAGAGGTCACCAGACCGTACCCCAGAGATACAGCCAGAAAGAGGGGTCACCAGACCGTACCCCAGAGACAGCCAGAAAGAGGGGTCACCAGACCGTACCCCAGAGATACAGCCAGAAAGAGGGGTCACCAGACCGTACCCCAGAGATAGAGCCAGAAAGAGGGGTCACCAGACCGTACCTCAGAGATACAGCCAGAAAGAGGGGCCACCAGACCGTACCCCAGAGACAGCCAGAAAGAGGGGTCACCAGACCGTACCCCAGAGATAGAGCCAGAAAGAGGGGCCACCAGACCGTACCCCAGAGATACAGCCAGAAAGAGGGGCCACCAGACCGTACCCCAGAGATACAGCCAGAAAGAGGGGACACCAGACCGTACCCCAGAGACAGCCAGAAAGAGGGGTCACCAGACCGTACCCCAGAGATACAGCCAGAAAGAGGGGTCACCAGACCGTACCCCAGAGATACAGCCAGAAAGAGGGGCCACCAGACCGTACCCCAGAGATACAGCCAGAAAGAGGGGACACCAGACCGTACCCCAGAGACAGCCAGAAAGAGGGGTCACCAGACCGTACCCCAGAGATACAGCCAGAAAGAGGGGACACCAGACCGTACCCCAGAGACAGCCAGAAAGAGGGGTCACCAGACCGTACCCCAGAGACCCAGCCAGAAAGAGGGGCCACCGGACCATACCCCAGAGATACAGCCAGAAAGAGGGGTCACCAGACCGTACCCCAGAGATACAGCCAGAAAGAGGGGTCACCAGACCGTACCCCAGAGATACAGCCAGAAAGAGGGGTCACCAGACCGTACCCCAGAGATACAGCCAGAAAGAGGGGTCACCAGACCGTACCCCAGAGACACAGCCAGAAAGAGGGGTCACCAGACCGTACCCCAGAGAAGGCCAGAAAGAGGGGACACCAGACCGTACCCCAGAGATACAGCCAGAAAGAGGGGTCACCAGACCGTACCCCAGAGACACAGCCAGAAAGAGGGGTCACCAGACCGTACCCGAGAGATAGAGCCAGAAAGAGGGGTCACCAGACCGTACCCCAGAGATACAGCCAGAAAGAGGGGTCACCAGACCGTACCCCAGAGATACAGCCAGAAAGAGGGGCCACCAGACCGTACCCCAGAGATACAGCCAGAAAGAGGGGACACCAGACCGTACCCCAGAGATACAGCCAGAAAGAGGGGTCACAAGACCGTACCCCAGAGACACAGCCAGAAAGGGGGGTCACCAGACCGTACCCCAGAGACACAGCCAGAAAGAGGGGCCACCAGACCGTACCCCAGAGATACAGCCAGAAAGAGGGGTCACCAGACCGTACCCCAGAGATAGAGCCAGAAAGAGGGGCCACCAGACCGTACCCCAGAGATACAGCCAGAAAGAGGGGACACCAGACCGTACCCCAGAGATACAGCCAGAAAGAGGGGTCACCAGACCGTACCCCAGAGACACAGCCAGAAAGGGGGGTCACCAGACCGTACCCCAGAGACACAGCCAGAAAGAGGGGTCACCAGACCGTACCCCAGAGACACAGCCAGAAAGAGGGGTCACCAGACCGTACCCCAGAGATACAGCCTGAAAGAGGGGTCACCAGACCGTACCCCAGAGACACAGCCAGAAAGAGGGGACACCAGACCGTACCCCAGAGATACAGCCAGAAAGAGGGGTCACCAGACCGTACCCCAGAGATACAGCCAGAAAGAGGGGCCACCAGACCGTACCCCAGAGACACAGCCAGAAAGAGGGGCCACCAGACCGTACCCCAGAGATACAGCCAGAAAGAGGGGTCACCAGACCGTACCCCAGAGACACAGCCAGAAAGAGGGGTCACCAGACCGTACCCCAGAGACACAGCCAGAAAGAGGGGTCACCAGACCGTACCCCAGAGATACAGCCAGAAAGAGGGGCCACCAGACCGTACCCCAGAGACACAGCCAGAAAGAGGGGCCACCAGACCGTACCCCAGAGATACAGCCAGAAAGAGGGGTCACCAGACCGTACCCCAGAGACACAGCCAGAAAGAGGGGTCACCAGACCGTACCCCAGAGACACAGCCAGAAAGAGGGGTCACCAGACCGTACCCCAGAGACCCAGCCAGAAAGAGGGGTCACCAGACCGTACCCCAGAGATACAGCCAGAAAGAGGGGTCACCAGACCGTACCCCAGAGACAGCCAGAAAGAGGGGTCACCAGACCGTACCCCAGAGACACAGCCAGAAAGAGGGGTCACCAGACCGTACCCCAGAGATACAGCCAGAAAGAGGGGTCACCAGACCGTACCCCAGAGACACAGCCAGAAAGAGGGGTCACCAGACCGTACCCCAGAGATACAGCCAGAAAGAGGGGTCACCAGACCGTACCCCAGAGATACAGCCAGAAAGAGGGGCCACCAGACCGTACCCCAGAGATACAGCCAGAAAGAGGGGCCATCAGACCGTACCCCAGAGACACAGCCAGAAAGAGGGGACACCAGACCGTACCCCAGAGACACAGCCAGAAAGAGGGGTCACCAGACCGTACCCCAGAGACACAGCCAGAAAGAGGGGACACCAGACCGTACCCCAGAGATACAGCCAGAAAGAGGGGTCACCAGACCGTACCCCAGAGATACAGCCAGAAAGAGGGGCCACCAGACCGTACCCCAGAGACACAGCCAGAAAGAGGGGACACCAGACCGTACCCCAGAGACACAGCCAGAAAGAGGGGTCACCAGACCGTACCCCAGAGACACAGCCAGAAAGAGGGGTCACCAGACCGTACCCCAGAGATACAGCCAGAAAGAGGGGCCACCAGACCGTACCCCAGAGATACAGCCAGAAAGAGGGGTCACCAGACCGTACCCAAGAGATACAGCCAGAAAGAGGGGTCACCAGACCGTACCCCAGAGATACAGCCAGAAAGAGGGGACACCAGACCGTACCCCAGAGACACAGCCAGAAAGAGGGGACACCAGACCGTACCCCAGAGATACAGCCAGAAAGAGGGGTCACCAGACCGTACCCCAGAGATACAGCCAGAAAGAGGGGCCACCAGACCGTACCCCAGAGACACAGCCAGAAAGAGGGGTCACCAGACCGTACCCCAGAGACACAGCCAGAAAGAGGGGTCACCAGACCGTACCCCAGAGACACAGCCAGAAAGAGGGGTCACCAGACCGTACCCAAGAGATACAGCCAGAAAGAGGGGTCACCAGACCGTACCCCAGAGATACAGCCAGAAAGAGGGGACACCAGACCGTACCCCAGAGACACAGCCAGAAAGAGGGGACACCAGACCGTACCCCAGAGATACAGCCAGAAAGAGGGGCCACCAGACCGTACCCCAGAGACACAGCCAGAAAGAGGGGACACCAGACCGTACCCCAGAGATACAGCCAGAAAGAGGGGTCACCAGACCGTACCCCAGAGATACAGCCAGAAAGAGGGGCCACCAGACCGTACCCCAGAGACACAGCCAGAAAGAGGGGACACCAGACCGTACCCCAGAGACACAGCCAGAAAGAGGGGTCACCAGACCGTACCCCAGAGACACAGCCAGAAAGAGGGGTCACCAGACCGTACCCCAGAGATACAGCCAGAAAGAGGGGCCACCAGACCGTACCCCAGAGATACAGCCAGAAAGAGGGGTCACCAGACCGTACCCCAGAGATACAGCCAGAAAGAGGGGTCACCAGACCGTACCCCAGAGATACAGCCAGAAAGAGGGGCCACCAGACCGTACCCCAGAGACACAGCCAGAAAGAGGGGTCACCAGACCGTACCCCAGAGACACAGCCAGAAAGAGGGGTCACCAGACCGTACCCCAGAGACACAGCCAGAAAGAGGGGTCACCAGACCGTACCCAAGAGATACAGCCAGAAAGAGGGGTCACCAGACCGTACCCCAGAGATACAGCCAGAAAGAGGGGACACCAGACCGTACCCCAGAGACACAGCCAGAAAGAGGGGACACCAGACCGTACCCCAGAGATACAGCCAGAAAGAGGGGTCACCAGACCGTACCCCAGAGATACAGCCAGAAAGAGGGGCCACCAGACCGTACCCCAGAGACACAGCCAGAAAGAGGGGTCACCAGACCGTACCCCAGAGACACAGCCAGAAAGAGGGGTCACCAGACCGTACCCCAGAGATACAGCCAGAAAGAGGGGTCACCAGACCGTACCCCAGAGACACAGCCAGAAAGAGGGGTCACCAGACCGTACCCCAGAGACACAGCCAGAAAGACGGGTCACCATACCGTACCCCAGAGACACAGCCAGAAAGAGGGGTCACCAGACCGTACCCCAGAGACACAGCCAGAAAGAGGGGACACCAGACCGTACCCCAGAGACACAGCCAGAAAGAGGGGTCACCAGACCGTACCACAGAGACACAGCCAGAAAGAGGGGTCACCAGACCGTACCCCAGAGACACAGCCAGAAAGACGGGTCACCAGACCGTACCCCAGAGACACAGCCAGAAAGACGGGTCACCATACCGTACCCCAGAGACACAGCCAGAAAGAGGGGTCACCAGACCGTACCCCAGAGATACAGCCAGAAAGAGGGGCCACCAGACCGTACCCCAGAGACACAGCCAGAAAGAGGGGCCACCAGACCGTACCCCAGAGATACAGCCAGAAAGAGGGGTCACCAGACCGTACCCCAGAGACAGCCAGAAAGAGGCGTCACCAGACCGTACCCCAGAGACACAGCCAGAAAGAGGACCGTACCCCAGAGACACAGCCTGAAAGAGGAGCCACCAGACCGTATCCCAGAGACACAGCCAGAAAGAGGGGTCACCAGACCGTACCCCAGAGACACAGCCAGAAAGAGGGGTCACCAGACCGTACCCCAGAGACACAGCCAGAAAGAGGGGTCACCAGACCGTACCCCAGAGACACAGCCAGAAAGAGGGGTCACCAGACCGTACCCCAGAGACACAGCCAGAAAGAGGGGTCACCAGACCGTACCCCAGAGACACAGCCAGAAAGAGGGGTCACCAGACCGTACCCTAGAGATACAGCCAGAAAGAGGGGCCACCAGACCGTACCCCAGAGATACAGCCAGAAAGAGGGGTCACCAGACCGTACCCCAGAGACACAGCCAGAAAGAGGGGTCACCAGACCGTACCCCAGAGACACAGCCAGAAAGAGGGGCCACCAGACCGTACCCCAGAGACACAGCCAGAAAGAGGGGTCACCAGACCGTACCCCAGAGATACAGCCAGAAAGAGGGGTCACCAGACCGTACCCAAGAGATACAGCCAGAAAGAGGGGTCACCAGGCCGTACCCCAGAGATACAGCCAGAAAGAGGGGCCACCAGACCGTACCCCAGAGATACAGCCAGAAAGAGGGGTCACCAGACCGTACCCCAGAGATACAGCCAGAAAGAGGGGTCACCAGACCGTACCCCAGAGACACAGCCAGAAAGAGGGGTCACCAGACCGTACCCCAGAGATACAGCCAGAAAGAGGGGTCACCAGACCGTACCCCAGAGACACAGCCAGAAAGAGGGGCCACCAGACCGTACCCCAGAGACACAGTCAGAAAGAGGGGTCACCAGACCGTACCCCAGAGATACAGCCAGAAAGAGGGGTCACAAGACCGTACCCAAGAGATACAGCCAGAAAGAGGGGTCACCAGACCGTACCCCAGAGATACAGCCAGAAAGAGGGGCCACCAGACCGTACCCCAGAGATACAGCCAGAAAGAGGGGTCACCAGACCGTACCCCAGAGATACAGCCAGAAAGAGGGGTCAGCAGACCGTACCCCAGAGACACAGCCAGAAAGAGGGGTCACCAGACCGTACCCCAGAGATACAGCCAGAAAGAGGACCGTACCCCAGAGACACAGCCAGAAAGAGGGGTCACCAGACCGTACCCCAGAGATACAGCCAGAAAGAGGGGCCACCAGACCGTACCCCAGAGATACAGCCAGAAAGAGGGGTCACCAGACCGTACCCCAGAGACACAGCCACAAAGAGGGGTCACCAGACCGTACCCCAGAGATACAGCCAGAAAGAGGGGTCACCAGACCGTACCCCAGAAATACAGCCAGAAAGAGGGGCCACCAGACCGTACCCCAGAGATACAGCCAGAAAGAGGGGCCACCAGACAGTACCCCAGAGATACAGCCAGAAAGAGGGGTCACCAGACCGTACCCCAGAGACACAGCCAGAAAGAGGGGCCACCAGACCGTACCCCAGAGACCCAGCCAGAAAGAGAGGCCACCAGACCGTAACCCAGAGATACAGCCAGAAAGAGGGGTCACCAGACCGTACCCCAGAGACACAGCCAGAAAGAGGGGTCACCAGACCGTACCCCAGAGACACAGCCAGAAAGAGGGGTCACCAGACCGTACCCCAGAGACACAGCCAGAAAGAGGGGTCACCAGACCGTACCCCAGAGATACAGCCAGAAAGAGGGGTCACCAGACCGTACCCCAGAGATACAGCCAGAAAGAGGGGTCACCAGGCCGTACCCCAGAGATACAGCCAGAAAGAGGGGCCACCAGACCGTACCCCAGAGACACAGCCAGAAAGAGGGGTCACCAGACCGTACCCCAGAGATAGAGCCAGAAAGAGGGGCCACCAGAATGTACCCCAGAGATACAGCCAGAAAGAGGGGACACCAGACCGTACCCCAGAGATACAGCCAGAAAGAGGGGCCACCAGACCGTACCCCAGAGACACAGCCAGAAAGAGGGGCCACCAGACCGTACCCCAGAGACACAGCCAGAAAGAGGGGTCACCAGACCGTACCCCAGAGACACAGCCAGAAAGAGGGGTCACCAGACCGTACCCCAGAGATACAGCCAGAAAGAGGGGTCACCAGACCGTACCCCAGAGACACAGCCAGAAAGAGGGGTCACGAGACCGTACCGCAGAGACACAGCCAGAAAGAGGGGCCACCAGACCGTACCCCAGAGACACAGCCAGAAAGAGGGGTCACCAGACCGTACCCGAGACACAGCCAGAAAGAGGGGTCACGAGACCGTACCCCAGAGACACAGCCAGAAAGAGGGGCCACCAGACCGTACCCCAGAGATACAGCCAGAAAGAGGGGCCACCAGACCGTACCCCAGAGACAGCCAGAAAGAGGGGTCACCAGACCGTACCCCAGAGATACAGCCAGAAAGCGGGGTCACCAGACCGTACCCCAGAGACCCAGCCAGAAAGAGGGGCCACCAGACCATACCCCAGAGATACAGCCAGAAAGAGGGGTCACCAGACCGTACCCCAGAGACACAGCCAGAAAGAGGGGTCACCAGACCGTACCCGAGAGATAGAGCCAGAAAGAGGGGTCACCAGACCGTACCCCAGAGATACAGCCAGAAAGAGGGGTCACCAGACCGTACCCCAGAGATACAGCCAGAAAGAGGGGTCACCAGACCGTACCCCAGAGATACAGCCAGAAAGAGGGGTCACCAGACCGTACCCCAGAGATACAGCCAGAAAGAGGGGCCACCAGACCGTACCCCAGAGATACAGCCAGAAAGAGGGGCCACCAGACCGTACCCCAGAGATACAGCCAGAAAGAGGGGTCACCAAACCATACCCCAGAGACACAGCCAGAAAGAGGGGTCACCAGACCGTACCCCAGAGATAGAGCCAGAAAGAGGGGCCACCAGACCGTACCCCAGAGATACAGCCAGAAAGAGGGGACACCAGACCGTACCCCAGAGATACAGCCAGAAAGAGGGGTCACCAGACCGTACCCCAGAGACACAGCCAGAAAGAGGGGTCACCAGACCGTACCCCAGAGATACAGCCAGAAAGGGGGGTCACCAGACCGTACCCCAGAGATACAGCCAGAAAGGGGGGTCACCAGACCGTACCCCAGAGACACAGCCAGAAAGAGGGGTCACCAGACCGTACCCCAGAGACACAGCCAGAAAGAGGGGCCACCAGACCGTACCCCAGAGACACAGCCAGAAAGAGGGGTCACCAGACCGTACCCCAGAGACACAGCCAGAAAGAGGGGCCACCAGACCGTACCCCAGAGACACAGCCAGAAAGAGGGGTCACCAGACCGTACCCCAGAGACACAGCCAGAAAGAGGGGTCACCAGACCGTACCCCAGAGATACAGCCAGAAAGAGGGGCCACCAGACCGTACCCCAGAGACACAGCCAGAAAGAGGGGACACCAGACCGTACCCCAGAGATACAGCCAGAAAGAGGGGCCACCAGACCGTACCCCAGAGATAGAGCCAGAAAGAGGGGCCACCAGACCGTACCCCAGAGATACAGCCAGAAAGAGGGGACACCAGACCGTACCCCAGAGATACAGCCAGAAAGAGGGGTCACCAGACCGTACCCCAGAGACACAGCCAGAAAGGGGGGTCACCAGACCGTACCCCAGAGATACAGCCAGAAAGAGGGGCCACCAGACCGTACCCCAGAGATAGAGCCAGAAAGAGGGGCCACCAGACCGTACCCCAGAGATACAGCCAGAAAGAGGGGACACCAGACCGTACCCCAGAGATACAGCCAGAAAGAGGGGTCACCAGACCGTACCCCAGAGACACAGCCAGAAAGGGGGGTCACCAGACCGTACCCCAGAGATACAGCCAGAAAGAGGGGCCACCAGACCGTACCCGAGATACAGCCAGAAAGAGGGGTCACCAGACCGTACCCCAGAGATACAGCCAGAAAGAGGGGTCACCAGACCGTACCCCAGAGACACAGCCAGAAAGAGGGGCCACCAGACCGTACCCCAGAGATACAGCCAGAAAGAGGGGTCACCAGACGGTACCCCAGAGATAGAGCCAGAAAGAGGGGCCACCAGACCGTACCCCAGAGATACAGCCAGAAAGAGGGGACACCAGACCGTACCCCAGAGATACAGCCAGAAAGAGGGGTCACCAGACCGTACCCCAGAGACACAGCCAGAAAGGGGGGTCACCAGACCGTACCCCAGAGACACAGCCAGAAAGAGGGGTCACCAGACCGTATCCCAGAGACACAGCCAGAAAGAGGGGTCACCAGACCGTACCCCAGAGATACAGCCTGAAAGAGGGGTCACCAGACCGTACCCCAGAGATACAGCCAGAAAGAGGGGTCACCAGACCGTACCCCAGAGATACAGCCAGAAAGAGGGGCCACCAGACCGTACCCCAGAGATACAGCCAGAAAGAGGGGCCATCAGACCGTACCCCAGAGACACAGCCAGAAAGAGGGGACACCAGACCGTACCCCAGAGACACAGCCAGAAAGAGGGGTCACCAGACCGTACCCCAGAGACACAGCCAGAAAGAGGGGACACCAGACCGTACCCCAGAGATACAGCCAGAAAGAGGGGTCACCAGACCGTACCCCAGAGATACAGCCAGAAAGAGGGGCCACCAGACCGTACCCCAGAGACACAGCCAGAAAGAGGGGACACCAGACCGTACCCCAGAGACACAGCCAGAAAGAGGGGTCACCAGACCGTACCCCAGAGACACAGCCAGAAAGAGGGGTCACCAGACCGTACCCCAGAGATACAGCCAGAAAGAGGGGCCACCAGACCGTACCCCAGAGATACAGCCAGAAAGAGGGGTCACCAGACCGTACCCAAGAGATATAGCCAGAAAGAGGGGTCACCAGACCGTACCCCAGAGATACAGCCAGAAAGAGGGGACACCAGACCGTACCCCAGAGACACAGCCAGAAAGAGGGGACACCAGACCGTACCCCAGAGATACAGCCAGAAAGAGGGGTCACCAGACCGTACCCCAGAGATACAGCCAGAAAGAGGGGCCACCAGACCGTACCCCAGAGATACAGCCAGAAAGAGGGGTCACCAGACCGTACCCCAGAGATACAGCCAGAAAGAGGGGCCACCAGACCGTACCCCAGAGATACAGCCAGAAAGAGGGGTCACCAGACCGTACCCCAGAGACACAGCCAGAAAGAGGGGTCACCAGACCGTACCCCAGAGATACAGCCAGAAAGAGGGGTCACCAGACCGTACCCCAGAGACACAGCCAGAAAGAGGGGTCACCAGACCGTACCCCAGAGATACAGCCAGAAAGAGGGGTCACCAGACCGTACCCCAGAGACACAGCCAGAAAGAGGGGCCACCAGACCGTACCCCAGAGATACAGCCAGAAAGAGGGGTCACCAGACCGTACCCCAGAGACACAGCCAGAAAGAGGGGTCACCAGACCGTACCCCAGAGATACAGCCAGAAAGAGGGGTCACCAGACCGTACCCCAGAGACATAGCCAGAAAGAGGGGTCACCAGACCGTACCCCAGAGACATCCCTATCCTGACATCCTCTCAGCCTGTGAGTCCATCCCTCTCCCTCTCCTGACATCCTCTGTGCTGCTCTCACACCGTCACCTCCTCCTCCTCCTCGTTGTCTTTGGTTGTGACGCAGTTTCATCTGCTGTGAGAATAACCGAGGCGGCTCCCGAATCGTCCAATTAGATCGCTGCTTTCACTTTACCTCATAGTTCGAGCGCCCGTGTGATTGGTCGGAAGGAGCTCACCGCTCTCGGTGATTGGTGAAGTGTTCGGCTTTAGACAGTAGTAAGAAGTCTTAGAGGCCACGCCTATTATTTATTAGTCTCCAAGCAACCATTCATGGCAGCAGTCAATCACTGATAGAGCTCGTGACGTCACAGACGCGCATTGATTCATGCTCTATGAAGTTGATGCAAAATAGTGCCCGCGGATTCCCGCTGACCGGGACGTGGGATGGTGACGGTACGTGCGACAGTGAAGTTGGAGTCTCTGTATCTGTGCCTCGCGTCTCTGTGGCAGAGGCCTGGTGAGCAGGAAGTAACTTCTATGGTGCGTACACGGAGGCGGAGGGATCGTGAGCCGGTGCGTGTTACATCCTATATAAGAGAAGCGCGTCAGTAGTGAGACGTCTGTCAGCGGAGAGTCGCTGCAGGAGCTGGAGAAGAGGCCGTGTGTAGCGGTGCCGCGATCGGGTGAGTGACAGGACGGGGGATGGCGGCGGGAGCGTTATATCGCTACGTGACGTCATAGAGCGAGTGTTATATAACGTGTGTGGCGGAATTATGGGGGATATAACGTGTGTGACACCGGTCAGGAGGGTGAGCGAATATTGTGCATCATTACAGATAACGGCTCGGGGCTGTGTATGCTGCTATGTGTAACATCAGGTATAACATGGGTCTATCGTCTGTGCTGCGTATGCTGATACATCAGTAACGTGGTATAATGTACTAATATATCAGCATATGCGGCACCGAGCCATTATATATCACACAGGGTATAATATACTAATATATCAAAAGAGCAGAAAAATAGAGGGCACTCACCGGTCTTCAAATTTCAGTCTTTATTGGCAATACATTTGAATAAAATTCATGGCCGGGATCGTCGGAGCCGAAGCTCGTGTGAGCAGGGAAGGAAGGAGACGACGGCCGTTTCGTGCTGTGCTTTGCGCTTCTACGGGTGACCCGTAGAAGCGCAAAGCACAGCGCGAAACGGCCATCGTCTCCTTCCTTCCCTGCTCACACGAGCTTTGGCTCCGACGATCCTGGCCATGAATTTTATTCAAATGTATTGCCAATAAAGACTGAAATTTGGAGACCGGTGAGTGCCCTCTATTTTTCTGCTCTTTGGATTACAATAAGTCACATTTTCTGGAGGAGCACCCGACGTCTAGTTCAGTGAAATTGCAACAGTTAATTATCAAGTACCCACACAGGGGTATACCGACTTACATAGAGCCTCAGCAGAGATTGTGCCGCCTATTGAATTCTTTCATGGTGTATACTAATATATCAGCATACGTGGCACCGAGCCATTATATATATCACACACGGTATAATATACTAATATATCAGCATACGCGGCACCGAGCCATTATATATATCACACACGGTATAATATACTAATATATCAGCATACGTGGCACCGAGCCATTATATATATCACACACGGTATAATATACTAATATATCAGCATACGTGGCACCGAGCCATTATATATATCACACAGGGTATAATATACTAATATATCAGCATACGCGGCACCGAGCCATTATATATATATCACACAGGGTATAATATACTAATATATCAGCATACGCGGCACCGAGCCATTATATATATCACACAGGGTATAATATACTAATATATCAGCATACGCGGCACCGAGCCATTATATACGTAACATGCTGTATAATGTACCACCGAGTGGTGCATCTATAAGGCTTGGTGTTGTATATGGCGCTGGGGTGGTGTTATACCACGTGTTACATAGAGCGGTGGGGTGGTGCGTTATACTGTTGCATAGAGCGGTGGGGTGGTGCGTTATACTGTTGCATAGAGCGGTGGGGTGGTGCGTTATACTGTTGCATAGAGCGGTGGGGTGGTGCGTTATACTGTTGCATAGAGCGGTGGGGTGGTGCGTTATACTGTTGCATAGAGTGGTGGGGTGGTGCGTTATACTGTTGCATAGAGCGGTGGGGTGGTGCGTTATACTGTTGCATAGAGCGGTGGGGTGGTGCGTTACTGTTGCATAGAGCGGTGGGGTGATGCGTTATACTGTTGCATAGAGCGGTGGGGTGGTGCGTTACTGTTGCATAGAGCGGTGGGGTGGTGCGTTATACTGTTGCATAGTGGGGTGTCATGCCGCCTGTTACATATAGCGGTGGGGTGGTGCGTTATACTGTTGCATAGAGCGGTGGGGTGGTGTGTTGTGCCGTCTGTTACATATAGGGGAGGGGTGGTGCGTTATACTGTTGCATAGAGCGGTGGGGTGGTGCGTTATACTGTTGCATAGTGGGGTGTCGTGCCGCCTGTTACATATAGCGGTGGGGTGGTGCGTTATACTGTTGCATATAGCGGTGGGGTGGTGCGTTATACTGTTGCATAGAGCGGTGGGGTGGTGCGTTATACTGTTGCATAGAGCGGTGGGGTGGTGCGTTATACTGTTGCATAGAGCGGTGGGGTGGTGCGTTATACTGTTGCATAGTGGGGTGTCATGCCGCCTGTTACATATAGCGGTGGGGTGGTGCGTTATACTGTTGCATAGAGCGGTGGGGTGGTGCGTTATACTGTTGCATAGAGTGGTGGGGTGGTGCGTTATACTGTTGCATAGAGTGGTGGGGTGGTGCGTTATACTGTTGCATAGAGTGGTGGGGTGGTGCGTTATACTGTTGCATAGAGCGGTGGGGTGGTGCGTTATACTGTTGCATAGTGGGGTGTCATGCCGCCTGTTACATATAGCGGTGGGGTGGTGCGTTATACTGTTGCATAGAGCGGTGGGGTGGTGTGTTGTGCCGTCTGTTACATATAGGGGAGGGGTGGTGCGTTATAATGTTGCATAGAGCGGTGGGGTGGTGCGTTATACTGTTGCATAGAGCAGTGGGGTGGTGTGTTGTGCCGTCTGTTACATATAGGGGAGGGGTGGTGCGTTATACTGTTGCATAGAGCGGTGGGGTGGTGCATTATACTGTTGCATAGAGCGGTGGGGTGGTGCGTTGTGCCGTCTGTTGCATAGTGGTGCTCTGTATACTGTATAGTTCCTTCACTGCTGGATGTACTTGGTGGTCTTAGACTGGGGGAGCCCCCAATAGTCTTGAGATATGGAGGAGGGGAGCGCCCTGCGCTTGGGTGGGCCGCAGTGTGAGGTGAGTTGACTCTACCATCTGTTTGGCACAGGGGGTCCATCGGTTCACTGATCGCTCACACTTTGGGGAGGTTTCTCCTAGATTCAGACCCCCCCCCCCCCCCCAGTTCAGACCATCTGAAGTGGCACTGCCGTCTGAACACAGGTGATTCCTTGGTGATCACTGAACCACGTCGGATACATTGTATTCTAGTGTCTCCACAAGAGAGACTCGCTGCGGTCTGGAGAGACGCGCCTCATGTCCATCTCCACGTGAGCCACAGGCGACTGTGAAACCCCATCCACTGTGCTGTAACACTTCCATAAGTATGCAGTGTTCAACCTGCAGCAATTACATGCCTTAACATGTCGCATAAGTGGTGCCAGCTGTTGGGAAAACCACAGTTCCCAGCATGTCAGGGCTTTTTAACAGGAGTGTGTGACAAAGTCTCAGTACTGTAAGATTTACACGGACTTCCTTCGTGGATCTCTGCTTGCTGTCAGTGAGGTTTTGGCATTATTTACCCTTCTCCAGGACTTTGCCCTCGTTATGGGGGTCTGTCGTCCCTCACGGAGTCCTGGGGGTCTTGGTGCCTTCTGTCCATATTTGCACCACTGCAGCCTGCACTATATATAGCCGGGGCTCTGTTTGGAGAACGCTGATACACCCTGTTAAAATAGTCTGTGTGTCACCCTATGGGGGTGGGGGGCTGTCATGGCGGCTGAGCCCTACGCTGACGTCAGACACGAGTGCATCGCTGGCTCCATGACATTGTCTAATGCTTCACCTGTCCGGAGCTTCGTGTCTACTCCAGTCACATCCAGAGCTGCAATCAGACTATGCTGTAGATGTGAGACCAGGGAGGCCCCCATGTTTATACACTGCGGTTTTGTGTTTTCAGCAGTCAAAACCTACTTTCTTGGCACCAAAAAACTCTGAAAAAAAAACAAGTTTGTGTTTGACGCAAATTATTTGACTACGTTATAGTTCATCATTTTATTCCTTAAATCCTGGAAACTGCTGATGCTGCGCACTTCAATTCAGGCAAAACTCTGCTCGCTCATTTCTATTCCTGAGAAATCGCAGCTTTGGCTTAAAAAAAAAAAAAAGTGTAAACATGGCCTGGGAAAGTTTAGCTTGAAGAAAAGACTGAGAGGAGACTTAATAGCCGTCTACAAATATCTGAAGGGCTGTCACAGTGTAGAAGGATCATCCTTATTCTCATTTGCACAAGGAAAGACTAGAAGCAATGGGAGGAAACTGAATGGGAGGAGACAGATTAGAGACTAGACACTTTTTGACAGTGAGGGTGATCAATGAGTGGAACAGGCGGCCACGAGAGGTGGTGAGTTCTCCTTCAATGGAAGTCTTCACACAGAGGCTGGGCAGACTGTCTGGGATGATTTAGTGACTGGTGCATTGAGCAGGGGTTGGACCAGATGACCCAGGAGGTCCCTTCCAACTCTACCATTCTAGGGTTGATGAAGCTGCTCTTGGTAGGCTCAAATCTTGGTTCAGAACCTGCAATTATGGACCCCCCCCCCCCCATACATGACCCTGATAACGCTGCACATGGCGGCCGTGCTCCAGTGTCAGGAGGACTCGTCTGTGCCCGACCTCCGCTGTCATCTCTAATCAACTGCTGACCAGTGAGCGACTGAAAGATCTCTGCTTGCTATCGGTGAACACCACTTGTCCTGTTTGCCCAGACTGGATTCAATTGTAGCAAATGCTCAGCTGTGACAAACACCAACTCGGATGTCTTTATTCACTGACAGAAAGCAGAGCTATTGATGACTGCTAGATTACCCACAGATGCTTCCTCTGGCAGGTAGACCATCATCCATGCTCATCCTGCACATTCGGTGTTGCAGCCTTGGTAGTGACTTCTGTAATCGGACCAGGGCACCTATCTGCTGTCTATATGTAGCTGTTGGGTCAGAATCGCTGCTGTCTGTCACTGAGGGCCGCCCCCATGTGGTGCAGTTACTCGAGGGGGGGCCCATGGCTAGCTATAAACTTCTAGTAGACCGGCTTTGGAGATGATGGCTGCTGCTCTGTCCTGACAGCTGGGGTTTATTACAATGTAACGAATCCTCAGCTGTCAGTACCTGTGGTGGTTTTTTGTATAGCATATGGCTGCTTCCCTTGGTCCCTGACAGCGATCATTAGTGAAATAAGTGTAAGTTGCAGAGCTGCCGTCGGGTGCAGCCCCCTGTGCGGTGTAATGAGCTCGGGAGCGGAGGTCTGTGCCACCTGTACAGCTGCTCAGACGTGTGTGGACTTGTCAGCCGGGCTGCCGCTGATCCGTGGCGAGTCCTGTGCCGGGCTGCCGCTGATCCGTGGCGAGTCCTGTGCCGGGCTGCCGCTGATCCGTGGCGAGTCCTGTGCCGGGCTGCCGCTGATCCGTGGCGAGTCCTGTGCCGGGCTGCCGCTGATCCGTGGCGAGTCCTGTGCCGGGCTGCCGCTGGTATGTCTCCTAGACCCATGCTCTGCTCCGGCGCTGGGGTGCGTAGGTATTTGGGCCGGGGCTACGTCTGTGGTTCCTGCTCTAGTGATGGCTGGCTAGCTGCCAGGGCTTCTATTAAAAGCTGTTGGGTTGGCCGGTGGCCAGGGACATGCAGTCACTACGGGTCTAGTGTAAGCAGAGCTGGCCCTGCGCTCTCACGGTGTCCTGGTAATGCCCATATTGTGCCAGGCTGTGAACCTACGGCAGGTATGTGCTGTCTGCATCACACATGTATAATGGCTGGACAAGTCTGACCGCCTGCCTGCCTATGGTTTCCCCACACCAAACCTGGTGGCCAGAGTTCACCTCCTATGTGCCCTGATGGCAGCTGACCTGTCATCGCTCTGCGCATTAAACATTGGACTGATTGACCTGTCTGAGATTGGCACTTGGGGGGGGGGGGGGGGGGGGGCTGGCTTTGACTGATTATAGGCCTGCAGCTGTCCAGCATGTCACATATTTCTTTAGATCTTATACTGTGCCCAGCTCCAGTCACATCCAGAGCTGCATTCACAACTTTACTTATTAATGCATGCAGCACTGATTCCTCATGTTGTACTTGCAGCTCTGGATGTGACTAGAGGAAAGCCTAAAGTTGCTGGTCCTCCTGTCTTGACATTGTCCTGACCAATCTCATTCTCTGCCCTGCAGATACCAGAAGCATGGCAAGCCAAGGAAGTGACAGCAGCAACTCCCCCCAAGCCTGCAGCGTCCTGACCTGGGAGCAGGTGGATCGCCTGAACAGCTTCCTTACTGAGGTGGTCCCCATCCATGGACGTGGGAACTTCCCCACCCTGAAGATCACACTGAAGGATATTGTGCAGATGGTCCGCAGCCACCTGGAGGATGCGGGGATCAAAGTGCGGGATGTGCGGCTCAATGGCTCTGCTGCTAGTCATGTCCTCGTGAAGGATAACGGTCTGGGCTACAAGGACTTGGACTTGATTTTTGGGGTGACCATCTCCTCTGAGGCTGACTTCCAGCTTGTGAAAGATGTGGTCATCGGATTACTCCTCAACTTCCTGCCAGAGGGGGTGAACAAGGAGCGGATCAGCCCTGTCACCCTGAAGGAGGCCTACGTGCAGAAGCTAGTGAAGGTGTTCACGGACTTGGACCGCTGGAGCCTCATCTCGCTGTCCAACAAGGACGGTAGGAACATCGAGCTGAAGTTTGTCCACTCCATCCGCCGGCAGTTTGAGTTCAGTGTGGACTCCTTCCAGATTGTGCTGGACTCTCTGCTCTTCTACTACGACTGCTCAGAGAACCCAATGTCTGAGCACTTCCACCCCACCGTCATTGGGGAAAGCATGTATGGAGACTTTGAAGCCTCTTTGGGCCACCTCCGGAATAGGCAGATCGCTACCAAGAATCCAGAGGAGATCCGGGGCGGTGGCCTGATGAAGTACAGCAATCTGCTGGTGCGGGACTTCAAGCCGGCAGACAAGGAGCAGATCAAGTCCCTGGAGCGCTACATGTGCTCCCGCTTCTTCATTGACTTCTCCGACATCTTCGAACAGCAGCGCAAGCTGGAGTCGTATCTCCAGAACCACTTCATCGGGGAGGAGAAGAGCAAGTATGACTACCTGATGATCCTCCGCAGGGTGGTGAATGAGAGTACAGTGTGCCTGATGGGCCATGAGCGCCGACAGACTCTAAACCTGATCTCCCTGCTGGCCCTCAGGGTGCTGGCCGAACAGAACATTATCCCCAATGCCACAAACGTCACCTGCTACTACCAGCCTGCACCATACGTGAGCGATGCCAACTTCAGCAACTACTACATCGCCAACACAGCCGTCTCCTACAGCCAGTCCTACCCGACGTGGCTGCCGTGCAGTTAGGGGGCAGTGGACCCTTACTGACTACTGAGCCTTTATTACTGGATGCAACCAGGAGCCCACTCCACATCAGATGTGCCCCACCACCCCAAATATTGACTGTAAATGGTAGAGGTCTGAGCCACACACCTCCGCCGGACCGCCGATACTGTGATCGTGTAGCAACAAGCTGTGATTGAGTCCTTGGCCCCCACCAGTCACGGGGTTTAATGTTCTTTATTTTCTTTTCTTACCAATCAGTGTTTGGATGTGTCCTCCACCATCAGAACGGCTCGATCACACTCTTCTCCCCACTCTGGGACTTGGGGCTAGGAAGGGCCTGGGAGCTAAAGAAATGAAGGGGGGAAAAAACAGCAGAAATTACCAAAAAAAGTGATTTGTGTTTATTTATTGTAAAAGCCTTAAAACCAAAAATAGGACAAAAAATTAAAAAAAAAAAAAAAAAAAAGTTTGGGAGCGGGTGTTTGTTTCTGGATGTGAAGTGCTATTTATGTTATGAGCCGGGGCGATCGTGCCTTATCGGGCTGCGCCACGGTTTCTCGCCCTTCTACCGGGTGCAGACTCAATTTTTTTTTTTTTTTCTAGTTTTGGATTTCAGACTGCGGTTGCTTTACTTTTTGGGGGGTTTTTTTTTTCAGATTTTTCCCCCCCCCCTCATCCACTTACTGCAGTGTCAGACTATAGAAAAGCCACTTGCATCAAGGAGCGGAGGCCGGGGAGCAGCGAACGGTTGGGGGGGGCATGTTGGCCTTCATGCAGGGTCTGTCAGGGTAATCTGTGGTCACAACCAGAGCTGCAGTCACACCTAAACGTCCAGCTTCTCTGCAGTGCATTGTGGGAGATGTAGTTCAGGCACTGCAGGCAGGGGCTCCATGAATGACTGCAGCTCTGGATGTGACTAGTGTAATGTGCTGCTGCCATGAAGTCTTGTCCTAGGGCCAGTTCCGGATTGGGAAGTGACCACTGGTTGGCGGCCTGTACTGATCTACATCCCTCCAAGAAGGAAGAAGTGCCTTATTCTGTGTCCTGCGCCCTCCAGCCTGGCACACTGTGATGACCCCGCACCACTAGTCTCTTGTACGGTTATTGCCGTTGTGCTCTTTTACTGCTCAGGAAATTGTCATCACTTTTGTCGTGAAATAAAAGCTCCTTGACGTATCTCTGCTGCAGTCTCTGGTCTGTCCTAAAATCTGCTTGCACCTGAGGGGTTAATCTATATCGCCACGAGCAATGGAAAAGCAAATACACAATTGGAGGTGTTTGCCCAGATGTTGGCACGTGCAGAGAAAACAGCGACACGACCGCTGCCACATAATCCTGGAGGTCATCCACATGGAGGAAATGTGCTCCAGTCACTGCCGAAGCTGCGCTCACTATTCTCACATAGCAGCAAGTGCTGCAGGACATGAGTGCAGCTCTGAAAGTGACGCTGCCGCTCCGTGCACCCTAATACGTAGTCAGATCTGGGTGCATTACCCGGACACTGATCATGTGGGGTACAATGGCTGCTGTGTTGGTGCAGCACCCCCTGCCATGTGCAGGTTACTGCAACCCCTCGTCCTGCAGTGGGGTTCTAGGTTGGGTGCTCATCTGCCATGGAGGCTGATGCCAACTCTGCCAGTAAGGGGCACCGGTACATGGTGAGCAGGTGCCCTCCTACTGGTGTCTCCTCCAGGGGTCGTGCACCCTCCAGAGCCTGGAGTGAGCTCCTAATCGACCGGTCACTGCCCCATGTCAGGAGCAGATCAGGGTACGGTGACCTGGGCACACGCCAGTGTCTGTGCAGACGGGACTTTGATACGGCTCTGGACAAAGATGGCACAAACATTGGGGACTTGTAGTCAGCTGTGAATAGTGAGTGCAGCTCTGGAGATGATGGGAGGATAAGACACAATGTGACTGCAGCTCTGAAGGATAAGACATGATGTAACAGCAGAACAGTGAGTCCAGATCTGGAGGACTTATTAGTTTCGGGGGAGTCTCTCCATGTTCCCCACCAGCCATAGCTTACGGTACTGTGCAGTGTTCCTGCTTCATAGTGCGGTGCCGGATCACGTCTTCGCGGGCACGGTTATATACTGCGCAGCTGTACCTTGGTGTCTGTCCACACACTGCAGGCTTTTTGCACAGATCTGTAACAACCTAAAAAAATTCTTGGGCAGCAAAATGAATGAATGAGATTCTTGATGTCTTACACGTTACTTGTTTATCTTGCAGACTAAAACCTGCGATGAGTAAATTCAGCATTTCTTTGGCAGATTTCACCTGTTCTGAGTGTGGAAAAAGCTGCAACATAATCGCATGTAAACATCACACCTTAGGCCGAGTGCCTTCCGCCGTCTACTGAGTGCAGGTGCCTCCTCTGATCACTGATCCATCACCGCATATGATACGTTGTACTGGTGAAATCTGTTGTGGAGACTCACATCACTGCAAGAGAAGGACATGCTGCGGTTCCTAAAGACTCGCCCCATGTCAGTGCCCGCAGGTGATCTGCAGGCGTACGTACACATTTGTAGAAATAAATGCCCCCCACTCCCCTGTGTTCTGTACCATCTGGCCGTTGCATAAATCCACAGTATCAAACCTGCAACTATTGCTGCTTGTGGCCTAATGCAGCGTTTTCTGGCCGAGGATGCAGAAAGTTCTGTTGCAAACACTAAACGTGTGCACACATCCTCCTGGAGAGGTGTCCTGTATCTGACGGGGACCAAGCGATCCCTTTCCCACTGCAGTTTCTGGCTTCAGCACTGACCGCCGCTCGCTGGGATGTACGTCAGCAGCCGTCACCTCCGTGCAGCTCTGCCCCGGGCACCGCTGCGGGAACTCGCCTATTTGTGACTCCGATTGTGTTTTGTTCCTTGGCTGAACTTAAAATCCACAAGATTCTGCGATCGTTCAAACAGCGCCGCACCCTCCACGGCTGGTGTTCAGCGGCATGGAAAGTGCAAGTCTGTGCCAGCGTCACCGCCTGGTCTAATGACGGCAGCGGAACTGGCAGCACGCCCTACCCAGGAACTACCGTTACTCCAATCACAGCTACAGGCACACTATAACAATCACTGATAATATAGCTAATAGCCCATGTCACGTTCACAGGGAGGATACCTTTATCATCCCCACCACTCACACCAATTTGTCATGAGCCGGGGTTGTTTGGTTGCCCCTGGTTCTTTCTGACGCGGATTTATCTATATTCCAGTTTGGAAGTTGCAGCTCTCTGGCGCCCACCTTATAATAATAATAATTTTTATTTATACAGCGCCAACATATTCCGCAGCACTTTACAATTAAGCGGGGACATGTACAGACAATGAATTCAGTACAAGTTAAGACAATTTAAGACCTTACCCTCAGGTCAGACCAGGTACTGCACCTAGGATAATTAGTCGACAGCAAAGCTGCCTTACTTTGTACTGGCTAATGGGCTCACTGCAGCGAGGGCAATATAACTACTCCCACTCAGGCACGAACAATAATTATCAACACCGCCAGTTGCTACAAAGCCTCCCAAACGCACAGGACAAATCCTGCTGCTACCAGCTCCGATTTATTAATTATTAACTGGGCCGGAGCCAACCCAGATTAGTAGCGTAATTCACTTCAGAGGATGTGACAGTACGTTATAGAGCAAGGAGAGACGAAGCTAGTAATTTTATATATTTTACTACAAAAAGGTAGGCAGTGTTAACAGAAGTATAAAAAGATATTATAAAGAAGACAAGTATTGCATGTACAATACAAATAAAAATGGATTAAAGTTGAAAAAACACTTACATTTTGTTCAGATAATTTTATCTCATGGCTGTCCATGTGCTCAGGGGACACATCAAGATGCATCACACATCTGTCTCGCAGCTAGACCCCGGACAAAAAGACCCTGTAGACTGATGTCCCACTCAGTTATCTCCCTGCCCAAAACCAAGGCAATCCCCTTGGGTGACCTCACTCAGAGGCTGAATCCTCTCCTTTCTTAGAGTTATGACAAACCATTTCTGTACATAACTTGCTGTATGAACCTCATATACAAACAACCATGATTGGGATGTTCACGTCAGGAGGGTTCTTTTAAGTATATACACTGTGTAGATACATGACCCACTTACGGAGCAATCTGCTCCTTCCAACTCGTTGGGGTTAGCTCCTAGCGATTTCAGTGAGCTATAGATCTCTCGATGGACATCAGGAATATATAATCCTTATATCTCTAGCCCGGATCGGTGCCGGTATACATACCCTTAAAAGAACAGAGGAGTCCCATGCAGTTTCTGTACCAGTTTTGGATGGTTTAGGCAGGAGGAGGGAATGAGGGGTTTAAGGAGACCTGCTTTCGCAGCTCATAGCCATAAAAATTTCTGAAGGGGGGGGTATAGGATTACACACGCAGGCAGAGTGAGAAGGAGAAAAGCTGTTTTTTCCTCATGCGAAGGGGGGCTGTCATCACCCACAGGCATGTGCCTGCCATAGGGCTTTGCTTTTGTAACAGCAAATGCGTGGAAAGTTCCGGAAGTGCAATTGGGATAACAAGACATTTTTCCGATCTCCTGACAGCCCATCATGCACTACATCGTGCTGCAATGCATTATGGGTGATGGTCAAGTAGGCGGCTGCAGCTCTGGATGTGAATGGAGTATAATATCTAAAGCTAAATAGAAGGTGCATGGCGCCACGTTTATAATCCCGATCGTATTAAAGCCTTTCCTCCAGTCCCATCCAAAGCTGCATCCACAGTGTCCTGCTGTGTAAGAAATGGCGCTCGGGGGTTTACGATCCTGAGCGCTGACAGCAGAGCGGTAACTGCAGCTCTGGATGTGACTAGGGTAGAAGGCATGGTACAGTCTGGTGGGGCTGCGGTGACCCCGGCTGAACCTCCAGAGATGGTGAATTTCCAGCGCCTGAGACGCTTTTAATTAAATAATCCTCTAAGTGGAGAAAGAAATAAACTACAGGTGGCAACCGATCCGTGTGCTGCAGATCAGCGTGATCCTCCGCCGGTGCCACCGCCGCCAAGTAATGACTGTAGATTAATCACAGCTGCAAAGCCACTGATAGCACAGGGGGGCCCCAACCACAAGGGCCAGGACAGAAGCCCCTATCACAGGACCGGAGGGCTCCGGAAAGTTTGTGAACCCTCTGAATCTAACAGATTTCTGAATATTTTTCACCTAAAATGACATCAGGTTTTCAAAAAACAAGTGAAAAGTCTGCGACTTTATGATTGTAAATGCTCCAATATCAGGTGTGAGCGGAGAAAGTATGTGATCCCTTTAGGATCAGCAGATTATAGGAAGATAAAATGAGTGGGATGTTTGCAATCAATGGGATGACAGGAGTGAGTGAGCGACCTGTTTTATGTAACCCCCTTAATATAAGCACCCAGATACAGTTAGGTCCATATATATTTGGACAGAGACAACATTTTTCTAATTTTGGTTATAGACATTACTACAATGAATTTTAAACAAAACAATTCAGATGCAGTTGAAGTTCAGACTTTCAGCTTTCATTTGAGGGTATCCACATTACAATTGGATGAAGGGTTTAGGAGTTTCAGCTCCTTAACATGTGACACCCTGTTTTTTAAGGGACCAAAAGTAATTGGACAATTGACTCCAAGGCTATTTCATGGATAGGTGTGGGCAATCCCTTCGTTATGTCATTCTCAATTAAGCAGATAAAAGGCCTGGAGGTGATTTGAGATGTGGTGCTGCATTTGTAAGGTTTTCCTATGAAGTAAACATGCGGTCAAAGGAGCTCTCCATTCAGGTGAAACAAGCCATCCTTAAGCTGCGAAAACAGAAAAACCCATCCGAGAAATTGCTACAATATTAGGAGTGGCAAAATCTACAGTTTGGTCCATCGTGAGAAAAAAAGAAAGCACTGGTGAACTCATCAATGCAAAAAGACCTGGGCGCCCACGGAAGACAACAGCGGTGGATGATCGCAGAATAATCTCCATGGTGAGGAGAAATCCATTCACAACAGCCAACCAAGTGACCAACACTCTCCAGGAGGTCGGCGTATCAATATCCAAATCTACCATAAAGAGAAGACTGCATGAAAGTAACTACAGAGGGTTCACTGCACGGTGCAGCCACTCATAAGCATCAAGAAAAAGGCTAAAAAACATCTAAAAAAGCCAGCACAGTTCTGGAAGAACATTCTGTGGACAGATGAAACCAAGATCAACCTCTACCAGAATGATGGAAAGAGAAAAGTATGGTGAAGGCGTGGTACAGCTCATGATCCAAAGCATACCACATCATCTGTAACCATGGCGGAGGCAGTGTGATGGCCTGGGCATGCATGGCTGCCAGTGGCACTGGGTCACTAGTGTTTATGGATGATGTGACACAGGAATGAATTCTGAGGTCTTCAGAGCCGCCATACTGTGTGCTCAGATCCAGCCAAATGCAGCCAAACTGATTGGTCGTCATTTCATACTACAGATGGACAATGACC